>NC_091508.1:1748419-2071623 GCF_947461875.1 Haliaeetus albicilla | reverse complement strand
AATAGCAAGCTTTAATATTGCAGTAGCTCAAGACTTCGCTATGCAAGACGCTGTATACGAAATAAAAGGAAACTCTCCCTGCAAACATCATCCTACAGATGAGCACATCTCCAGTTCCCCACGAGCACAAACTAGATGTCTAAATGATACTCTGAGACGAAGTGCAAAAAAAGACCTACCAGTGCCTGGTAATTGTATGACATTCCTCCCATAAGATCTCAACGTCCTAAACATTATCTCTTCATAACACACTGGGCGATACAGTTTTTCCTCAATTTATATACTGGGAACTGCAACGCGCAGAGACAAAGGCTCTGACCATCAGAAGTATTTACATTCCGTTTAGCTCTAATTTGCTTTGATCTAATGGAACTAGGTACCTAAGTACCTGTAAGTATCTGACACTAAATGATTAATCCTAAGCTAAACTAGAAGTTTTAGAAAAAAAATGGACTGTCGTCTCCCTTCCCTCTGCCAAATCCCAGACTGGCATCCCAAGCCCTTTGCCACCCTGCCTAGCAATTAAAAGTAAATCATCCGGATGGTGATGCAAAGAGAGCCGTCCTTACCAGGCTCCCGCTAGGACTGTGTATCCAGGGAGAAAATCCCCATCTCTCACTAATGACCATTAAGCACGCCAAGCCGCGCTCCCTCTCCAGCTCACAGCCAGACTGATGGGATGTTGTTTCGCTACTGGCTCAGGCAAGTTGTAAATGAGAAACAGATGCTACCCCAGTTTGGAGAAGCCAGTAGCTTAAACTGCTGCCTCATAAACCTTTTTAGTGGCACTTTTCCTTATATATTTTTTATTTTACTTCTAACAGGGACTTTCACGGATTAACAGCCAAGAGTGATTTTAAACTCCAACAGCCAGAAAGCGGGCTGTGCTGGGAAGGAAAGAGAAGCCCTTTTCTGGAGTGGAGCAGGTTTACAGGCTGGAAGGGAATGCTACCGTGAAGCTCAGCTCTGAGGTTCCCCCAGACCCTGGTGTCACAGATCCAACCCCCAGCTCAGCCTTTACACTACCACCAGCAAACTCCTAAGATTCATGGTGGTTTTCATCCAACTCTTCCAGTCTGACTTTGCACGCACGTTCCTTCCTCCTCGTTATGCACTGCACACCTGTACCACCTTCTACTCAAGGTCTGGCTGCATTTCAGGTTTTGCATTAACCTCAAAGTCATATCGAGGACCAACGGGAGACAAATGGCTCCACTCCAGAGAGGTCCCAAGCTCTGTGGAAAGCCCGTGTTTGGGAGGAAAGGCATCCTGGAGCAGCAGAATCTTTTATCACATTATGATTGAAAACAAAAAATCTCCAGTCACATCACCAGTGGGAGAACCTCAGTGCGCAGTCCTGAAAATAATGAATATGTTATGGACCATTATCCTTCCTGGCCACTGCTATTCGTGAGACGACTGTTAAAGAAATGCTTCTTCCTTTAGAGACATGGGAGAGGACTTACATTTTCAAATCTGCTCTCTAGTGCTGAAAATGCTGGTAGCAAAAATTGTTCTGCTGTCATTAGAGATGAGTAGGACATAATAGATTTTCTTTCCTTTGGTTTCAGCGAGAGAAAAATGTCACATTGGGATTCTGGTGAAAAAAAGGCATGCAGCCTGTGAGTGCACGCGGCTCGGGGAAACACCGAGAAAGGCAGTCCCTCTGTGCTGGCTGACAGCTACAGTGATCACACTAATAAGGGGATACACATTTTGGGATGGAGCGATACGTAGGAAGATGCCACACTACCGAAAGCCCAGGGCACTCGTGGGGAGCCACATTGCTGCTGGCGGTTGCTGCTGAATTTATCAGATGAGCGAGTGAAGCTGCAAAAGCCGCAGGGGCTTGCCGAGGGTGCGGGGCTTGCTCGGACGCTGCACGCCTTGCAGAAGCGCTGCTGGAAGCCTTCTCCTCCCTCTTTGTGCTATTTGCCCATCCAGGCTCATCGTTCAGCTTTCAGGTCTTTTTTTTAATTTTTTTTTTTTTACATCGCTGCTGCGGCGATGTACACCGGCATCCCTGCACACACAGGGCGTCCCGTGGAGCGCGCGTGAGTGGGGACAGGTCTCCCGTGGGTGCTGCCGCGGTAGCACCTCGGTCCCACACGGCACACGCAGGGCTGAAACGGGGTGATGCCCTATGAAAGCAGGCCTGGCAGATTGGTTTGTCCCTTCACCACCTCTTCTACCTGCCACCTGATCTAAAAGCCAGTCAGTGCTAACATAAATTATTTGTTAGGGGTATATCGGCAACTTCAGCAATGCCTCCGTTGATGCTTATTCACTTAATGGGAATTTCCTGATGAACTGGGAAGCGGTTGGCAGCACCAGTCCTGCTGCTGGGATTGGAGCCGTGCGGCTGTGGCAAAGGTCCCCTCGCGGTGGTAAATGATGAGACCATCCCCGGTTTGTAGGGCTCAGGGCTGGGTGCTCAGTTCTGCACTTCCCTGTGCTAGTACCAGAAAATACAGAGTAAGAGGGAAAACTGCAGCCAGTGGAATATACAATTTGTTCCATAATCAGTTTACTTTGTTTTTTAATTCATGAGAAGTAAATCCTGCAGTGAGTTAGAAAGGCCATTATTGCCTCCTCTCGCTAAACAAACACACGCTGAATCCTCTCATTATCCTTCTTGACTTCTGTATACCAGAATAAACACAAATCAGAAGATCTGCTAGAGAAAGACAAGACTCCAATGTATGAGTGGCACAGACTGTCGGGGAATATTCTGCGTATAAAGTATCATCGCACACAATTTACAAAGACATTTTATGCTTCTCCAATGCTTTTTAGCCTCAAAGATTCCAAGGTCTGTAAATACCTTAAAGACCCGCAATATGCATCTATCTCTGGAGGAGAACAGAGCACCCATGGTTATTATTTGTGTTTAACAGAGCAGTTTTAGTAGGTCAAATCTTCTTGCTCTTATCTGGAAAAAAATGCCTAGAAAGGGCAGGCATTTCTTTTGACTATGGGATTTAGCCCAAATGGAAGAAAATATAATGTTCTCATTTTTCATCTGAACCCCCCCCCTCCACAAATGTTAACTTGCTACACACATTTTAAAGTTATAAACATAAACGAATCTGGCACATGAATGTAAACCCCTGGCTCACAGTTGTGTTCCCAATGATATAAATTACAGTCCCCGTCACTCATGGAAACACATTATTCTTCATTTATGCTACTGGAAAGGAGAGCAGACCTTGCTCCTTAGAAACCAAACATGAAAAGAAAGGCAACTGAAGCGAGACTTTTCTCACTGGTAAATTCCTACCCAATGCCCTTTTGTGCTGAGCTCTGTGCTGTATGCACATGCTGTAACCTGGGTCTTCGCCATTAATTTACGAAGTACTGGGATATTTACAGCCATGCAAAACACGGAAGGCCGGAGAGCCTATTTCTCACCCACAGACAACCCTTTGTGTACCAGAGGTGAGGAGAGGAGCAATTCCCTTGGACACAGCCAGGTTACGGGTGGGAACATCTCCCTCCAGCTCCCTGCAGCGCTCCCGTCCCCAGCAGCCCTGTAGAGCACTTTCCTGCGTGGCTCTTTGCCCCTCCAAACACTGTAGGTTATACACACCATAAACCTACTGCTGAAAAAAGTGTTGCCAATAAGCTCAAACCAATCTTCTCAAACTGAGATGAGTTAATCTTGCTGCAACTGGGCTTTTTGTTACTATTGGTACTTTTTCAGACAAACAAACCTCTCCAGAAGTTAGATGTGACCCAACAAAGTCATTTGCTGACTTTGGTGGACTTAGATGCGGCCCTGAGTGATCTCCTACACATCATAGTTCCCATTCAGGTATTCTACAGTGGGGACTGTAAGGACAGGTATGAGGAAGGTTTGATTTTGTTTTATTTCCTTCAAGGCGCATCAGACAGCACTCAGCATCCACGGGCACAGCCGGGGGCAAAGGTGTTGCTCTAAAAGCAATGAGAATTTAAAAGAGTCAGACCAGAGCCAAAATTTGTCTCTGCACTAAACTCCCAGAATCTGAAATGCTCTGTCCCCCTGATTCAGCATCTCACACGTGGAAATGGCATTATCTGCACACAGTGGACATCAAAGAGGGATGGGATCCCACATTCTGGGAAACTAACAGGATTTATTTGATTCTAGCTCTCCACTGGGATGGGGTGTAAGAATATATTTATGTATCTACATTCCTCTTCATCTGCATGTTTTATACATTCAGAGAGAGGCATCTTATAGCCTCACACACACACAAACCCCACCACCTCAGACACATTAAAATGATATCATAGGCCTTATCTGAAGCTTTGTAAAGCGAGACAATCAGTGTCACACACCCGTGTGGCCTCTTCCTGGACAAAACCTGCTTTTGTGGGTGCAAGCCAGCCCCAGACCTTTGCCTTCCCATTGCTCTTTGGATAGCGAAGTCTAAGCAGGCACCTTCTGCGGCAAATGACACCTCAGGCTGAGAAAAGGCTGAGAAAATAGAGTTGCTTATCTAATTATTAACTCCTAGCAAACTGGCCACCTGGAAACAGAGGCCTCAAAAGAGTTGGGTTTACCCCATGTCAGAAACTTCCCACCAGGTGAGGATATCAAGAACAGCCAGCTCAGTCCTGGAAGACATCTCTGCCTTAAAGGCTGTGAAGGCTTCTGTATTTATCTACCAACGACGGCAAACCAAACGTGCCTTGCACATAAACAATATGTTTTCACTTTTGCAAATGTAACAGCATGATGCAAGACAGAGATCTGACACTCAGGGTGCATCTCTTCCCAAGCGTCACAAATGTCTGCGGTTATCACCTACTGATGGCTTCACAGGCCACTCGCTGCCCCGTGACAAAGCACCGACCCATCTTCGGAGGTTGTCCTCTCCATCACCCGCGTCTACTGCTGAGCTCTGCCCTTAGATTTTAGTAAACAATTCCTGTTGACAGGGCAGGCGGAGAGACAGAAAAAGCTTGGTCTCTCATTTGTACTTTCATGGAAAGCAGGGCAAAAAGGCAGCATTTAGCTTGGTCAATACAGCCAGAAGATTGCAAGGAGCAAGTGTACAGCTCATGAAGAAAGGCTTTCTTTCCCCCATCACCTTGTAAAGTGGCTGAGGCTTTGAGCTCTTTTCCCGTCTCAAGACAGACGACTCCTAGGAGCATCAAAGGGAGTTTGTTACACATCGAATCCCACTGGGACACAAATTCTGATGGGCCAAGAGTAAAAGGGAATATTCAAGATATTTTCTCTTAAATTAAATATAAAGGCATGAGAAAATTTCCAACCCCGTGTGAACACGTGTGCAAATCTTATGTGAGAAGAGGCACATGGGACTGAAAGTAGGGCAGCACACGCCGGCGCTGCTCCCTCCGTGGCGGAGGCACTGCCACGGTTATCACCGCAGCGCCGGCAGCACTGCTCCGGCTCCAAACGCAACCAACTTTCTGCTAGGAAGGGAGCGACGTTGGTAAGCACAAACTTTTTGCTAATACATCAGGCCGTGACACAATGAGAACATTGTGATCTGAATTGTTTTAAGAGAGGAAACTCTTTATGAGGCATTTATTTCGTGTCTTGTGTTAGCCGGAGTGAAATGCCCGTAATAAAGGTATTAGCACTGCACTGTGTACGCAAGTGGCAATTCATTTGCCTTAAATGAGCAAACAAATTAGGTTTTGGTGGCTGGTTGTGCCTGTATGTTCAGAGGTTTGGAGAAGTCATGATGAACAGCGGAGCATTTGTATAGTTACCATCAGCCCTTATCAAAAGTAATCACCAGGAAGGTGTTAGATATCACCTAACATCCCCCGGTAAGAAACAACCTCTACAAGATGAAGACGACAGAGGAAGTTCTTTGGAGACACGACAGTCCTGTGATCCCAGCAGGAACTGGCAGAGACACCAACTCCTCCACTCGCTCCCTCTGTGTGATCTCAGGCAAGTCCTGTGCATTCCCAGGAGAAAAACAGAGATAATGGGATTGTCCTACTTTACCAGAGACTTGTCAAACACTTCTGAGATCATGGGGTTGAAGACCTATAAAACTGAGAACTACAACTGTAAAGCCTGGCAATACAGGGATGCTTTGACTGTGAAGGAGAAAAACCCCCACATCACTCGAGAGAAGGAAAAGCAAAGGTTTTTGCTTTCTCTTGTTATGTTGAAAGGAAGTTTCTTGACTTTGAACTGGACTGAGAAAGCTTTTGGTTTGTCCCCAGGGTGGATGCTTGTCCTTGGGCATTCGTTCCTTTTGCCGCATGGGGCAGCTCTTTGAGGCTGCTACGTGAGCCCCCCTTCTCCTCCCTTGAAGGTAGTGGGAGGCAGCGCCTGCTCCCAGTTACACTGCCCACCTCTTGGCTCTTGCAGACTCCCACTGAGGTATGTACACGTGCAGTTCAGTAACGTTTCTTGCCTTCTATCTCTGTGCCTCCTGGCAGCATTTTAACCAGACAGACCCATGAGTTAAGTTTCAAGTTTACTATTGGTTTAGCAGCAGCCTGGCAGCTTCAGTCACTTCTTAACGGCTCAGTGTTTTACTCTACTGACTGATCTCTTCTGCTTTTCTCTATCTCCATTACTCACTGATAAGGGTTTGTCTTGATGCTGGCTAACCTTACTCTCCTTTCTTTTTCTAATATTTGTGTATGTCCTCACTGCTGCCTTTCCCACTTTCCAAGACACTCGGGATTTTCAAAGCACCTTTTAAACCCTTTTTTTTCCTTGCAGCTTTAGGACCTGCACCCATTTCAGGTGCTATAAAGCTACGTGTAGGGGCAGTAAGGGCGAAGACCAAGACCCTACCAGCATCAGAGGCTGTATCTGCTCTGTACTTGGTGAATCTGAAGCAGACAGCAGCATGGGAATCCGACCAGCCAACGGGTGCGGAAATCCCAAAGGGGTTGGTGGTAACCTTTGATCAGGAATTTGTGCTAACAAACTCCTTTCCTCCACGGATTCCTCTGCCTCGGGTCATACAGAAGATCTGGCAGAGATGTTAATGGGCTATGCCTCCTTCCAACTGTTGAAGCTATTTTTGGACTTGAGCTCCACACCTTTTATTAACTGCTAAGAGAGATGGCTCCTAGTACACAGCGCTGGAACCGGAATCAATTCTCTTTTCCAAAGTCTGGGGCTGTTCACATCTGTAATTCCCTTCTTAATCAGTTTACAGTCAGGGTCCTGCCATGAATTTCAGACCTGCCAACACAACCCACTGAATGAGTCCCACCAAGAGCTGTGCATTTGACTTGTTGCTTGCCATCGGGCAAATCCCTGCACGCCTTGCACGTAAAGTGGAGTTGCTGAAACGCGCTGGTCTTTGAGGAGTCTTTGAGACCCCTGAAGGAAAGCACCACAGCAATTACAGTTATTACTGAACCTGAGCATACCCATGTATCAGAGGTGGGATCAGCTTTGGCGTTCACATCAAGACAGATCACTTTACCTAGACTGACTCCTCTAAAGCTGCATCTGCACTTTTTGATGCCAGCCAAGAGAGGAGCCCTGATGCACGGAAAGTCAAAAAACTTCACGTAAGCATTGGTTATGCTAATTGTGCCATAGGAAAGCAAAGAAGAAAGAGCTGAAACCCCAGTCTGGTACCTCAGAGACGTTGATCCGTCCCTCCTGAAAGGAGCACGTGGTGGGGTCGTGGGTGCAGAGGTTCCGGTACTTGCACCAGTGGCAGCGGAAAGCACTGTTCACACAAGACAGGCACCTGGGGGAGAAAGGAGGAGTTACGGAGGAGGTTATCACCGTGGGAGGTCTGTACGGTAATAGACAGGCCTAGGCAGAAGTCCAGGCTCAGGGTCCTTCATGGGAAAATATCTTTGGAGGGATGTTTTGATACAACAAAAGTAACAAATAGCTTTGGGAAAATGCACATTCAAAAGACAGTCTTTAAGCAACCCCACAATTCATTCAGTAATAAAGTACAAGCTGTACTTGTATAAAGTTCTTGCACTTGAATAAAGTTCTTGCACATCATTGCATTGGTGTAAAATAAAGCACAATATTGCACAGACACCAGACTTCATTTTTAGTTTCTAGAAAGTGGAAAACAAGGCAAGCCTGGCAAAAATTGGATCAGTTGTTTTACAAGTCAGGAATGCTTCAAGTCAACGGTAACACTTCTGTTCAGCCTTGGAGTGCAAAGAGTCCAGCAAGCACTTTCGATTCATGTTGGAAGAAATTAACTGTTTATGAAATGTTTTTGAAAGAACACAGACCCTTTTCAGACATGAGGTGGCCCAGCTGCCAGCGAACTGGCTGGGTGGTTTTTATTCTACACTAACTGGCTGCCAGTTAGATGCACGGTCCGTGACAGCTGCTAATATTTGCAGTAACCACCTCCTCCATCTCTGAGGCCAACCCTCTGTGCCACGTGGCAGCGTTTTGGTGACCGTCTGCTGGCATAAGTAGAAGTTGTGCCCATGGGATTCAGCCCCGTAACCTGCGGCTCCAGAGCCCGTGGTGCTGCCTGGAGCGGGCAGTGCCCGGGGCAGGGATGCGCTGGAGCGAGCCCAGGGTCAGCACAGACAGACGAGCATCACCAGGGAGGTGGGAGCACGGCCTGAGGCATGAAACTCTGGAAAACGAGGAAAACGGGTCTCTGGGCAGAGGGTCTCTTGCCAGCTGGGCAGAGGTGCCAGGGCAATGCCTCTCGCAGGCTGCTGCCACGAGAACGTGTGTTTTAGTAACCCAGTTGTATTTTCCTTCTGATGCATTCATAGTGACCTTAACAGCCAAGGAAGCTTATTCTCATCATGCACATGCAAACCTGGGGAAGAATATCAAGTGTTGCAAGCTTATTTAATTACGTGTTCGTTTGACCTATTTCTGTCTCTGTTTTGGTCTGTAGCACTTCTCCCACCCACCCTCACCTGGCCTGGCCCTGGCCTCCAGCCTTCCCATCTGGTGTTGGTGGAGCTCTCTGCTCCCCCCAGCACCTCTGGCTCCGAGGGGACCTCTCTGATCGCCCAGGCCAAGGGCTTGGTTCGGCACCTCTCTCTGTAGTGTGGTTTTCTGGGTGCTGCTTTCAGCTCTGCTCAGCCCTGGCTGAGCGGGGTGAGGGGCTCCCGGCAGGATCCTGAGCTCTCAGACACCGACACCAGGTCACCACCTTTGCTCTTTCATCCCGATTCAACTTTCTCAAGGACCACTGTCTCTCTTTTGCTTCAGAAAGTGCACCTCTCCACCTCATCTGTTCCTTATTAAAAGGGACTTAACACAGAAGCCACCACCACATTCCCTGACCCACCTGCAGCTCCTTGGGGACCCAGGAATTCATGCACCTGAGCACTGAACCATCCCAGCCCGTGGGTTCACAACAGTTGGATCCAGCACAGGAGGTTTCACAGAATTAGTCTGCAAAAGCAGCGTGTTCCTGTCCAGCCCCAAATCCCCCCCTGCCCCTCTTAGCGTAATGCCACCTCCCAAGGGGTACGTGCTTCATACACCACAACCACTTCTTGTGCTGCCGCGCAGCCACAAAGGGCACAGCTGCTCTCCTGCTCTCTCTAGACGCCCTCGCCGTTGCAATGAAGAGTCTCGGGATCAATAGATCCCTCTTCTCCGCTGGCTGAGACCTGTATTCCTTCCTCCTTTTTGCATGCTGTGATTCATTCCTGCCAGGCTGGCTCCTTGTTGAACTCACTGATAAGGAGTCCGGTATGATGTAAGTGCTGCAGAATTTACCACCGCGTTAGCACTTTATCTCCAAACACAAGCTGGTAGAAAGGCATGGTCAGATGAAGCCAAATGACAGGCCAGAAAAGACGCATTGCCTCTCCTGATTCAAACCTCAGCTCCTAAGTGAAAACAGGGGTCCCTGGGATGCCATCCCTCATGCAAATTCAAAACCACGATGCAGAGGAACTGCTGGAGGGACTGCAAGTGCTTGCAGCTGGAGGAGAGGCTGGCGCTGTACAGCCTGACTGAGGGACAAGGACGTAAGGACGGAGTTGTGCACCAGGGGTAGCACAACAGGAGACAGGGATTGTTGGGGTAATGGATACAGACCACCATGAGAGGCAGCATGGGCGGACTGAAGGACTCACAGGGCTCCATTTATCGGGGTACCTCTGCTCTGTGCTATGGCTCAAAACAAAATTAAAAAAAAAAAAAAGAATGCATGCTTAGAAAAACTGCAGGCCAGTCAAGCCCATCAGCGCATGCAACCCTCTTCCAAGTGCAGCAGGGAAAGCCCCCGTAGCTCGAGGCTTCAAATCCAGTGCAGAAAGATTGGGAATGACCCTGTGCTGGCACTTCTTGACTCCCACCAGCCAGCTCGAGCAACGGATCATGCTCCCAGAGCAAAGGTGGCAGCTGAGCCCTGCCACAGCAGTTGCCGCCCAGCCCCACGGGTCAGGCCTGCTGTTCACTATCCAATTTCTGGCAGGTCCTGCCCATGTTTCGTTTTGGTGCTTTGAGGCTCGCTTTGTTTCCAGAGAGAAATCTATAAACACTTCAGGTTTGTAAATGTGTTTTTAAGGCCAGCCAGCTGCGTACACCAGGGGCAGTTTTGTCATGGGGGATACGCTTCCATGACGCTCAGCAGCGCTGAGCCCCCCCAGCCCTCGGCGGAGCAGCCCACCGTGCCTGCCACACGCTTGGGCTGCTGCATCGGGCTCTCGGGGCTGCTCTGCCCGACTCTGAGGGCAGCTCCTGCTGCCAGCGCTCTCACTTGCCCCGTCTAAAACACAACCACAGTCCTCAGAACCCCAGGGCTGGACGCTTCCCAGCCAGTCCCTCCGGCAGTCATGCCCTCCTCTCTCGCCCCGTGGAGCATCCTCGCAGTAGCCAGCACCCTGCTCTCCTGGCCGGTGCGCTGTGGAAGGGCTTTGCCTCCTCTGGCTGCCTGCAGCCCCCCTGCCTGCTGCCTGCAGCCCCCTGCCCTCACCCTCTGCTCTGCCTTCGCCAGCTGCCCGTGGAGCCGCATCCGAGTTCACAGTTGCGGGATCGCGCAGCTTGGGGGCACCAGCAGGTTGAGGTTTTTTTTTCCAGGCTCACTCCGCCTGCGTCTCACAAGGTGGAGAAAGCTCCACAGGCACCCAGAGAAGTTTAGAGAAGACGAGGTCCGGTGGGCTCCCCTTTTACCGCATGCGTCTGCTGGCTGAACCAAGCAGCCTGATACCCCCCCCACGGCTGGTGGCGGAGCCCAGCATCCTTTTCCCAGCCCTTTCTCTCTTTTCAGGCGGTGTTTGGCTTCACTCGGGGACAGGCAGGGAGCACTCACAGCTGGTGGGCACTGCAGTTGTAGAACTTGAACTCCGTGCTGACAAACGTCCTCCCCGTCTCCCGCGACTTCAGCTGCAGCACCACGCCGAACCAGTCTGGGGATGCAAACCAGAGCCCATCAGTCCCGGCAGCGGTAACGAAGGAAGCGACAGCAGACGCGGGGGCACCCGCTCCCCGCCTGCCAGCGTGCTGAGCCATCTGCTTCTGGGGTAGAAGGTGGAAGTCAGGTTGCTTTCGTCTCCCCACTCCCCCAGGCATCAGGCCCCCCACCCGTGGTGAGCCTGCCACAGTTTTCCCCAAGCTGGGGGCTGAGCATCCCCCCGGCCGGACCCTGCCCTCGAGCACCCTAGGGTGCCAGGCTGGCTGTCTCCAGCAATGCCTCCAAACCAAATCAGGCTTGATGGCAAAATGCGTTAGAGACACAGGGTCTAAACACTGCCTTGGGTCACAGTGAAATGATTTTGGAATCCCATCCTGTTCCCTAAAGGATTCTGTCTCTGGTATAAAAACACTAATTCAGTCTACTCTGAGAAGCAGCCCAAGACTAGAGCAGGAGACAATGCTGGAAACGAGGGCATTAGGGAAGCTCTTTAGGAGCCTCAGCACTGGGTTAATTAAGAGCAGATTGCTCTTCCAGAGCTGCTGTGGGTAAGTCTATGCTAGCCCTGCTACAACTGCGGCTCTCGGCCCCCAGCGTTCACCAAGTCTCAGGCTCCATATAATGCCTTAGAAATACAAAGATATCAGCAGGGAAGCACAGTTGACACCTGGAAGGATGCCAAGGAGAAAATGAGTTTTAAGCAAGTAGCATTTTGGTTATGGGAAGAGAAAATATGACAGCAGTGACATTAATGAAGAAACAACCCAAAGATCAGGACTGAAGAAAGAGAAACTGCATCCACCTACTCGTGGGTGCTGAGCCAGGCCGAGGGGAGGGCTCCCGCTCTCCAGATCCACGTGGCAAGGCTGTGAGCCCCTGCCCCACTCGTAAGCCCCCCGGGGGGACACAGACGGATCCTGTCCTGTCTTGGGGAGCTGCCTGGCAGCACAGGGAGGGTGCAAGGACAGGGCAAGTGCATGGTGCTGCCTGCTCCCAGCCTATCTTTCCCTGTGTGGGATGCATTTCTTAAGGATGAAGCATATTTAGCTTTCTGGGTTCAATGGTGTTTGACAGGAGCATGAATTTCTCCAGCAGCATCCCGGAAGGGTCTGCTCCAGCCGGCAGATACTTCCAAACCTACACCGCACTTTCTGGTAGCACAGATGTCATATTGCTGTCCAGAAGTCAGTTACTTACCCTGATCCACGGGTATGGCAGGAACATCTTTTGCTGCTGGTGAAACACACACAACCTGGCTGCCTGAAACCTGCCCTTCCACCTCCGTCAGGTTTCCGAAGAGGCAGGTGACTCCAGCCGTCAGGTCCGGAGCATCGCTCACCAGCAGGCTGAGCTGCAGCCGGGGAGAGGAGGGGCAGAGGGGAAACAAAACACGGCCAGCAGCCTGTTAGCAGGCAGAGCTGCCTGAGTTTCCTTTGTATTTTCAGTACCTGCTGTTTTCCCATTCAATACTGACCCCCTTCAATTACCCGTCCACCCACAGGAGGTGGCCAGCTGCCCTTTCATGGGAAGCGGAGGAGGAAAAAGCAAGCCAAGCATGCAGGTTCTTTACCAGTACAAAAACACCTTGCTGAGCTTTTGGGTACTGCAGTTCAGGGGAGGTGGCAATGGTAGCTTTGCGTCCCTCCCGGTTGCTCTACAGAAGCATTGCCACCCTCGACGCCCTCGTTCCTGACCTGGGACAGCAGTAGCAGCAGCGCATTGCCTCTCATGCACGAGAGCAGCAGCGACTGCCCTGACAACCCTCTGCACCGTCGTGGTTTAACCGGGACACGCACGCACACCGGCTCCTACAACCTCCCCGCGCCGCGACCGCCCCACTGCGCGCACGGGAGGGACAGCCCTGCCCCGGCCACGCGTGGCCATCAGAAACGAGCAAGTCCCCGCTGACCCCATCCCGAATGGGGACCGTCCCCGTGGCAAACCGGTGCCTGAAGGGGCGAGTGGCCTCCCCAACAGCCCCGTAGCGCTTCGACGCTGAGCGCAGGCGGGGGCAGCCGGCCCCGGGGGGGCTGGAAGGGGCTGCAGCAAGGCCAGCTGCCACGGGGTGCTGGGGGGCTCGGAGAGCAACAGCTGCGATGCTTCAGAGAGCCAGGCCTGAGCACAGCTCGCAGATGAGGTTTTTTGGGAAACAAAGCCTTTCCTTTCAACAGCTAATGAAACCGGACCAAGAGAAATGTGAGCTGAGGCCCAAGGGGAAGGGGAATTTGTTTCTGCCATCCCCACCCCCTTCTTCCCCGGCTCGGATGACCCCTTTCCTCCCCAGTCCCTCTGCGAGCCTGACTTCATGAGAAAACATTCGTGCCGATGGGAAGGGAGAAAGGCTGGAGAACGGACTGTCCGCTGCGAACCTGGAAAGCGCTGGAAATGCCTCTCCCCGTCGGGTCTACCCCTCCCCGCTCGCCGGCAGCACCTACCGGGAGGCTGTGCTCGGAGACGGAGATGCTGCTGGGCTGGACGGTGACGCTCATGCACTGGCTGATGCTGCCTGCAAACCGGTACGGCTCGTCCGCTCGCTCGCAGCTGTCCCTCGGGGAGCACCTGCCGCACACGAGCACACATCAGAGCACAGAAAGAACCCGGGGAAGATGTCGAACAGCACGAGGTGCTACAGCTGACCAGGGGTGAGCTCACCAGGAGGACAGAGCCTCCACCAGGGGAAGGGGGAGTTATCAGCAGGACCGGGGGTAACGCTCTGCACCGGGACCAGGTAGCGGGCACAAACTCCAGGTTAGGATCAAAGGGCACTGAAAAATACGCTGCCATCAGAGGAAAGACAAACCACAAGTATCTCAGGAGCAGTTCCCAGTCCTGCCCGCACTGGACAGCGGGCGCTGTGGGTGCGGGGTGAGCCACTCTGCCGCTGCTCAGCCAGGGCCCCTGCAAGCCATAAACTCATAATCTGCACAGAAACTAAACCGCAGAGCAGTAACAGGCAGTAACAAGATGATGCCTCCATTCTAATTAAAACAAAAACACATAGCTCATTAATCGTCTCCTCCTGGAGCTGAGGAGCGCGGCAGGGCCAGGAACGGGACTTTCCTCTCCGGCGCCTGCCGGCTGCGCTTTGGCCGCTTTGCACACCTTGGGCTCCCAGGTCTCCCCCATTCCCACCATCAGGAATGCAAGCCTCCTAGCATGCCGTGTGCTCCAGGATGGCTCGTTATCCCTGTTTTTCTATTGCAGGTATCCTTGGAGTGGAGTGAAATTAAGTTACTTCCAGCAGGTAGAGGAGTGCCCACCGGGAAACCAAGGAAGAATTATCAGCATTTCAAACCAGATATTAGGGACAGCAGCACAGCACTGGCATCCCTCACCGATTTTCTATTTTATGTCATTTGGGGAAAATCCTTTTATTCCAACCCCCCTCCCTGGGCACAGACGACATACTGGCCTTTTGGTGTTAATGGGCTTAATAAGCTATCAGCAAACTTTATCACTTCGCACTCATTGCTGATCTTGGACCCTATTTCAAATGGTGGCACAAAGGTCAGAGGATCGAGATGCTGTCACCAGCCCCACATGCCACCAGCAAGTTCCTTTCTGACAGTTACTTGCATGTTTATGTCACTTGAATTAACAAGGTGCTGCTGTCAGACTGCTTGTTTCCCTGGTTCCCTATGGAGCAGCTCGGGCAGTCCCAGACACCCACATGCATCAGCAGAAACACCTCCTGCCCACGCAGAGGCTGAATTTTGCCATGCACATCTAGCTCTGACCAGCTGACAAGTGCCTGGCAAAACCAGGGCTTCCCGCTCTGAAAGGGTGGACTATCATCCTCCCCGTGAGGCCCTTTGCTTTTGACTAAGAAAAGCGGAGTTTAGACTTTCCCTTTCCAAACCACCCGTGTGATCCCCGGCAAACACTGGTGCTGTTCTCCTCACCCTCTTGCTTTTTTTAGCTTTTTTTGAGGAGTATAATGGAGCTAAATATGAATGCTGCCACAGGAAGAATTATTGAGGTTTAAGTGAATCTGTAAGATAGCTTTAAAGTGAGCTCTTGACTGGAGCCTTTATCTCATTGACTCACTGGAATGGCTCTTTTTTATCATACTATTTATGGCAACAGCCCTAACAGAGATAAATAGGTCTGTAGACAATAACGCACTTGCAGAGAGCAGCATATGGAAGTCTTGCAGGTTTCCAATCCCACTGGGCTGAAGAGACTCTTTAACAATCTCCTTGAGGCCTCTGCTTGCTCCCAAAGAGCGCCGTTCCATTTGTAGAAGAGGAGGAGCAAAGGATCCTGCTCTCGCGTGCAGAGGATGAACTCGCGTGGCGAGCAAACCCCCGGCTGGGAGGACACAGCATCCCCGGGTGAGCAGAGGAGTTCTGCAGAAGGACGAGCACCTTTCCTGTCCTGCTGCTTTTTAGCACCTTCTCAAACGTCCCGGGTCCAGGATTCCTCGAAGCCCGGTGCAAGGTGTGCGCTGCCCACGGCCGGCGGGTTCAAGCTCATCGCTAGAACTCCCCCGGTCAGCCTGCACTGCCAGCATGACCAGCTCCTGCTTCCAGAGCTCACCGATTTAATCCTCACAGATAGCTCGTTCATGAGCATCACTACTATCACTACCCTTAAATTCTCAGTACACACACGTGCATGCAAGCACCCTACTGGGCAACAGCACCTTAAGCCCTGACTCAGCCGTCTAAGAGACGGTCATACACAACAAGCACACAAGGAAAAGTTTACGTAATTTTGGATAATGAAAACTTATCCCAGGACAACTCAGATCCTTTTACTTTTCCTTTATTATACCTCTCTGGCTGGTGGCGTGGAAGGCAGGACACACTGCCTGATGCCACCTGGAATGGGGCAGTGGTCCGTCTCTCTATGTCATGTCCGTACCTGTTCAGACATCCCACACACCATTTAAAATTCTGTTTTTTTTTCTGGCTCCCTGACAGCTCAGTACCTGCGTGTCCATGCTCTCAGCTTAGCCTCCGGCGACGGCAAAGCTGGATGCCAAGTGCCCAGAGAGGAGCTGCCCTACGGGCTGGCCTGCCCTGCTCCTCCGCAGGGCACAGCTCTTGCACAGAGATTCCCGGAGCTGCCTGGGAGTCTCGGTACCCCCAGAACACAGACCCCAAACCCGAGGAGTAAAACCCCACAATGAGCAGTGGGGAGAAACAACTGGGTTTCAATCCCCAGCCGAGCCTCAGTGCTGGTGTTTACCATACCCACACTTGCTCAGGCGGCCAGCCACTCTCTTGCTCTTTTAAGGACGAAAACGTCTCCTCTTCTGCCCCCCACCCTTTTTACCAGCCCTCAGAAACCACAGCGTGAGCATCACACCCTGACCTGCAACCCTTCCACTGAGCAAAGGAGCAGCTGGTCCATCTGGCGGAGGGACATGTAAGAATTAGAGGAGAGAGATGACAAATTAAATACAAACAGCCCAGCACTTGGGGCCTCCAAACAAATATGACAGGCTTCAGGAACAGCAAGATAAACTCAATTATTTACAGCCTAAGACAAAAGCTAAAAAAATGATCATTGCTCCAAGCAGGCCAGGAAACCGCAGATACTTGAAGGGAGAGTTGAGAAATACCATTAGGGAAGAAACTCTTGTTGGTAATAGGTTAATGCCGAAATGTCACAGCCAAAAGGGCAGAGGAAATGACACTTTTCTCTCCTCTTGACATTGAGGGTTTTCTCTCTGCAAAATGAAGATAACAACCTTTACCTGCTTCCCAGGTGGTTTATGAAGATTCAGTTCATTAGCATTAGGAAAGCACTCAGTGATCCTTGCAGAGGAGCTGCTGCAGGAGTCTGAGGAGCAACACCAAACACACACACCTACAGCTACTCGATGCAGCCGTCCCCTCCTGCTGCCCAGCTCAGCAGCACCAGGCACTACAAGGCCACTGTCCCCGGGTGAGTGGATGCTCCTGTACCCCCACAGCTGACCCTGGGAGCACCTACAGACCTGCAGCTTGGGCCACACGCTGAGAAGAGCACGTCCCTTCTCCTCCCTTCCTCGTCCCCTCAAAAGGCTGTGGTGGCTTTTGTCCCAACTGCTGGAAAGGCACACGGGGATGGCTGTCCCGAGGGAAGAGCCAACGGGATGGGAATCACCGGGGATGGAAATCACTTCCCTCTGACAAAGCCGCTGTGACAGTACAGACTTTCGGACACAACTGCACGTATGGTGGCTTAGCTGTAGGGCAGGACAGGCTCGTCTGAAAGGAAAAAAGCTAGAAAAAAAAGATGCCCGGGATGCCTGTGCCCCACGTTGCTGTGCTGCTGGTGGGGGCCGCTCTGCCACTGCCCCCAGCCCCTGCCCATGTGCAGCCTGCGGGATGCTCAGGGCCAGCGGCTGCAGTGGTTCTCCTGCATCTCCCCAAGCGCGGCAACGACTCCTTGCAAACCCGGCAAGCCGTGGGGAGCCAGTCTGCACCCCAAAGCCCGCAGGTCCCGAATCCAGGCCGGATTTACGGAGAAGCCTGCCATTCCCTGCTCCCCCTCCAGCACCTGCTCCTCAGGCAAGTGGCCAAGAGCTGCTGTGCGGGTCCCTGAACTCTGCCTCCGCCCCGATTTCCATGCATTTAACGGGGCTGCTCTGCAAGCTGGCACATGGCCGGAGGGATTTCTATTCCTCTCCTCCAGCCTCCTCGAGGCTTTCCCCTCCTCCCCCGATCTGCCTCTGCCTGGTGGTCCCTCTTCCGCCTTAGGAAGTGATCGCTATTATGGCAGGGGAGAGAAAGGAAGGACACAGACACCTCCTGAATGCAGAGAGTGTTTCCTGGAGCTCCCCTGAAAAAAGGAAACCAACCCTTAGCCCTTTGTGCCTGTTGATGTGCGTGAGGAGCTGCCAGCTCCCAGCCCTGCGCTGCCGGCTCTGCCCCATCGGGACGGCTGGAGCACAGACCCGCCGACCTTTCATTGCTGAATTTAAACACCTCTTCCCGATACATTTAATAGGGCTTCGTGCTCCGCTCTGTTCCAGTGCTGTAACCTTGAAAGCGAAGTCCCGCTCATTTAATCAAGTCTACTATTGCCTTTAAAAATTCCCCATTAATTGGGAGGGACTTGCAGCTTGGGCAAGCAGGAGGGTGCAAAACATGAGGCCTTCATTCCCACCGGTTTAAATTCTGCTTTCCCATTGTGTCCATGGCACCCTCTTTGTGTGGTGTGCGACCCACTGCTCCTAAACCAAGAATTTGTTTCCCTTTACCTCTTCACAGGATCTCAGGGATTTTCGATGGCATTTGTGCTGCAATGCAGGGAATGTCCAGGGAAGGGAAGAATGAATTTAAGGAACTTCAGCCTAATTCATTTTTGCAAAGATTGCGTGAGAGGCGCTTGGTGGCTTTGAAAGGTGCTTTTATCATCACCACCAGCAGCTCAAACGAAATGGCCAAGGCTGGACTTACATGTGGTGGAGCGTGCACCAGCCGCAGTGGGGGTCTCCCGAGCTCAGGCACTCCCCGCAGGTCGTGTACTGCTCGCAGGACTCCACGGGCACCCGGGACACCTGCAAAGGAAGCAAACACACGGGTTCAGTGCTCCTCTCCACACAGCAAAACGAGAGCAGCTCCAGGTCCTGCTTCACCAGTGAGTCAAGTAACACAACGGCGATGCACAAACTTCAATGAATTTGTTCCAACATCCGTGCAGAAATCGGCCAAGAATAGGAAATACTGGGGACCGAGTCTTGAAGTCACTCCATCCCTCAGGCGCAGCCATGCCATGAATCACGGGCACAGCAGAGCCCCAGCCGGGAGCCCAGATGGCTTCCCACCACCGGCGCCAGCTTGCCAGAAACCCTCCTGACCTCCCTGCCCAGAGGTGCTCCCGTGGCAAAAGCAGCGTCCTCTCCTCCCTGATTTACAGTTTGCTATCTTACGCTTGCCGTGGGGGAAGCTGCTTCAGGAAGAAAAGCTGGCAGGGAATAAAATTCATTGGCATTTTGTGGGTTGGCAGCTGCCTACGTGGGTATTTCACTACTTGAATTCTCCTTGGCCACCCCGAGCCCTTCCAGCACTAGCATGGACTTGGCCGCCCCAGGCACGACCCCCCCGGGGACTGCCTGCCTCTCCCAGGCAAGAGATGCCAGAGCAGAAGAGCGAGGGAAGCGCACAAGGGAACACCAACCCAGATCGCTGCTGCAAACCCCCTCTTGCACTTATCGCACACGCGAAAGGTCCCTGCGCGATGCTGAGGTGTAGCACGGTCCTGACCTGGTTATCAGCACTGAAAACCCCAAAGGCTCCAAAATGACACCAAGCTTTAACCATGGGTTGTTGCTTGACTCCAGTGAAGAAATTCCACTTTAACCTTTCCGACCCATGCCCTGCCACCGCCGGCGGGCGCGGAACGTTTCCACCTCCTGTCCCGATGCCGCAGCGCGGTGCTCCTGCACCGCTCCTGCCGGTGCCCATTCCTCTTCAATGTACTTACATTTCTGTTATCAAATACTGCAAATAATTATTGCTGTCCCTGGCACAGCCACCCTGCAGCGCTGGCCGCTCCCCTCGGGCCCCAGGAGCGATGCCTGCAACTGGCTGAAAATTAAAACAACTGTCGGCATTGCACTCGCTCTGTCCGTCAAAACAGCGCCCGGCTCCCAGCAGCTGGGGCGCGCGGGGTGAAAGGAGCAGTGTCTCACCAAACAACGGCCACTTTCACGCCAAGTGCTGTTGACACAGTGAGAACGCAGTTCCTCTCTAAACACGACACCAATAGGGCTGCTATTCTTCTTGTTTCCTCAGCCCTACTTAACAGCTTTTCCTAAAACAGAAATTGCGTGTGGATCCGCGGGGCTGGGCATTTTTTTCGCCGAGATGAAGTCCGCGGGACAGGCGCGGGACAGCTCGGGGTATGCTAAGAGCAAAGCAGCCCTGGAGCTGGAACCGAGGGGTGCGAGAGGCAGAGCCAGGTACGCCAGGCATGCAATTCGCCTGCGATGGCTGTAAAGATCATCAGAAATGGAGAAGAGAAATGCAGGGTGATGGAATAGCACAGAGGTGTAAAGAAAGGGCTTGAGTTTGATCCTTGGCTGCAAACGGCACCCGGAGTGCCCTCTCAGGGTCTTGTCTGTGACTTGGGTGGCCGCACGTGACGTGATTTTACCTACTTTGCTTCTTCCCTCTCAGGACCGGGGTGGCCGATCCCGGGCTCGGACGGCGTGTGCCGCGCTCCTGTGCCCTGCCCGGCGCTGCAGCCGTGCCCGTGCCCGCCCCATCACCAGTAATGACCCAGCCATTTCCCAGCGCAGACCAGAGATGCAGACGTTGCACTGCTCCTGGATGGGAGCCTAGGAGCAAAGGCATGTTTTTCAAACCAAACGAGCAGCCCACGGAGCCGTGGTGGCTCTCAGCAGCCCCCACGGGAGTCACCGGCCGCCGCAGGGTACGGTGAGGGAGGTCACTGGGTTTCCCCTAAAAAGCTGCCCAGCACGTTGAGGCCGTGCTGGTGGACGGCTCTCACCCACCCCAGAGGTCAGGACAGCCCCAAAATCATCAGGCACTGCTGATCCCCTGCCTCTTACCCACAGTGTGAGGCTTGACAGGATCTGTCCCTGTGATTTATATGCAGCTCAGGGCTTGTTTCATGTTTGTGAGGAGCTGGATGCTCTCACAGCACTCTATAAATAACAGAGGATTTGAATTATATGAATAACAGTTCGTTACAGATAATTTTATGTTAAGCATTTGGGTTCTTTTTCTGCTCAGAAAGCTGTGGCTTCTCCACATGATAATTCTTTAAAAATCACACAGAAATTTTGAACAATGCCTAGAGTCACAAATAGGACCATTCGATCCTTTCTTTGTAATGCCTGCAAAATGCAGGGCAGAGAACTTCACCATTCTCCCCTTTGCAGCATTCAGTGTTCGGTGACCGAAGCAGACCTGGCAGAGGCGCGTGGGTGGGCTGGCACTGGCTGAGCTGGGGTACCTGGTCCGACCAAGCACAGTATTAGGGCAGCAGAGTCCCGAGGGGGCCTCTGGGTCAGCACTTCTGTAGCCCCGACTGCTTGGATATGCCCCGTGGTCCCTGGCTGGAGGAAGGTCTAAGACTTCAGAGGAGAATAAACCATCAGCTTTTCCTCCAATACTTATGCCCGTGACTTTGAAATTCACCCTTCATAAAAATTAATGCCAGAAAACCCGTATTGCTCCAATACTCAAGTAAATGTTTAAATGAAGAAGTTCAAAAAGATTATGAACAGAAGGCATTTAAATGGAACAGGTTGCCCAGAGAGGTTGTGGCTGCCCCATCCCTGGAAGTGTTCAAGGCCAGGTTGGATGGGGCTTTGAGCAACCTGGTTTAGGGGAAGGTGTCCCTGCCCATGGCAGGGGGTTGGAACGAGATGATCTTTAAGGTCCCGCCCAACCCAAAACATTCTGTGAGTCTACAACTCTATGAATATTTGCATGCATGGAAAAAGTTGGGGGGTTTTGCAGTATTTGCCCAGCTCTCACAGCACTAACGCATAGTCAACCACCCTTGCCATCCACGATCCAAATACTGAAAATACTCCAACCCTCGAAAGAGTATGTTTAATTTTAATGGAAAAACAAGAGAAATCCCATTAAAATTAGGACATATCTGTATGTTATCCCATCCATATTGCAAACACAGAAGACTGAAAGGTATATTTCCTTCAGAGACAGTACAGAAGTAAAGCTCAGATGCCCTTACTCTTCCTGATGGCAGGCTGGAAACACTCTCTTGGCTTTACATATTTTTAAACTGTTCTCTGCCAGCCTAATTATCATTATGAGACCAAAGCATTTGTGCGTGAGAACTGCTGCACTGGGGAGGGAAGACAAGGAACACCAGTACCTGCAGATGGAAGGAAAACCAACACAGATCGGGGCAGGGAACGAACAGCAGACTCCCGAGTCCAAGAACTTCCCCCCATGCCCTCCTCGGCCACTGGCTGCCATCAAGGAAAAGGAAAAAGAGAGGGTGGAGGCAAAGCAGCAGCTGAATAGGAAGGAAATAGTAAGAAAATGAGACAGAAGAGCACTGAAAGGAAAACCAGAAGGGAAAATAAAAGGGAAGACGGCAGAGGGATTGCTGATGGTCTCTGGTATGGCAGCGGCAGGGGCCATCGCTGTCACAAGCACAGCTGCCCGCATCCCCGGCCGTCAAGCATCACGGCAGCACGCCAACATTCCTGACGATGGGAGCGGATCCTGCTCAGCCTCGAAGGAGCCCCTGCCCACGCCGGCAGCTCAGCTCCACAGCCAAGGAGGAATGAGGCTTCAGAGGATCAGCCCCGGCGGATTTTACAGCCACAGGTGGCTCAAGGAAGGAACGAAATGTTTCTGTCGGTAACCAGATACAGCAGAACCAGCGAAGTCTGGAGCGGTTTGCTGCCCGCAGCTGGGAGGCGGCTGCCCACGGCAAGGCAGCGGAGAGGGCAGGGAGGGAGAAAGGAGAGATCCTGCCTGCCAGCTGTGCGGGGCCGGCTCTGCGGGTCCACGGCTTTCCCAAGGCAGGGGAGCGGGTGCAGTCATCAGGCACCCACTCAGTAACCCCAAATTGTGGCCACCGCCGGGTCCCGCCTGCCCAGCCCTGCTCCGACGGCCACAGGCACTCGCGGCATCCTCATCCCGGCATCCCCATCCCAGCGGGCACCAGCACCTCGCAGCTATGCATAACCAATGTGACTCCCATCTGTCACAGCTTGGTCTATTTGCTCTCTCATCCTCGCCAGCCCCTGGGGCGGCTCTGTGTGCAGCAGAATGGTTTATTTGGAAAGGGCTTTGGTTTTCAGTATTTAGTTTTTAAATGCAAATACTTTTCTTTGTTTACATTAGAGAAGATAGGTCAGAGGAATGCTCCTGGCGCTCAGAGCAAACATCTGAGAAGGTCTATCACCACTTCAAGAGTGTATTCCCCACCCCAGACTAAGCCCCTAGAAAGCTGTTGCCTGAGCTGATGAACTTATCCGCAGAGCAGGAGCACGAGGTCCTGCAGCACCCAGGGAGCACAGCTCCCGACTCCAGCCCCATCCTGGAGCGCCAGCAGACCTCACAGCCAAGCTTGAGCTTCAAAAGCAGATGCCAGTTGTAGATGCCTTGAGATTTCTGCTCCAGCTCCCAGAAGCACGAGGTGAGAGGTGCTGAAGCCAAGCAGAGGCATGCAGGAATTTTCCAAATGCGGCCTCAAATCCTGCACCTCCTCGCCTGCAAGATCGCTGCTCCCCTGCAGAGCCCCGAGACACCCGCGAGGCCACGATACCTCTGCTGAAGCAGACAGCAACTCATTTCAGGGATAAGAAAAGGTGACGGGCACTCCACATCAGCGTGGTCGCAGCAAATGCAAAGCGATAAAGCAATCCATCAGAGCTGAGGAGCACCAGCGTAAAGGACGACAGCTAAGAAAAGAACACTCCTGGGGAATTTCCTTACTCCTGAGGGCAGAGCCCTCCTCCCTCCAGCCCAATTGCTACCTTTCTTCCTTCTGTCCATGCTGAAACTCTGCTGCTGAGTTTTTCAGTTCCCTATTTATGAACCTGCTTCTCAATAATTAAATGATAAAGTCTCATTACTGCTTTCCTTGACTGCCTGACCCATAACATCAACAACAACAAAAAAAAATCAATACAGACTCTCCAAAACACATGACCTCAAACTCTGCCAGCCCCCAGAGAAAATAAAATAAGTGCGAGAATCCAGTTCCAAATAAATAAATACATAAAATAAACAAACAAAGCAAAGTTTCCATAGCTTACGCCTGCTACCAGCACAGGCCTCTGACCTCCCTGGCTGGAGACAGCCCCCAGGGCGTCCCACCGCCACGGCACACTGCCTGCAGACCCCTCGGGGTGCTGGAGTTCAAACAGAAAATCTATTTTTAATGACTTTGGGGAGTGTAGTAGAGATGCCAACTAGTTCAATGTAATTAAAGCTATCTATCACTCAGTGAGCAGGAGCCCAAAGTTGATGAACTTTCCAATGAGATTTTATTCTTCCCTTCATTCATGAAAAAACACCACTTTGTGCTGCTGCAGGAGACATGAAAAAGTGTGGGAAGGAGCAAGGACGACTCATCAGTTCCAGCTGTTAACGTGTCAGGGTGACAGAGCTGGGGAAAATAAAGTCAAACTTTCTCAGAGGCTTGTAAAAAGTTTGACAGGCTCTTCTTCCCGCTGCTTCTCCTCCCTGTGTCTTCATGCAGAACTGTTCAACCATGATAATGCTTCTGCCAAGGAAAAAACCAGCGCACAGGGCTGTGGAGTGCTTGTTGTGGGTCCAATCTGCCACAGGCTGCGTGAAAAGTCCTACCTGGAAGTGACTTATTCTTGACTCGAGCAGAGCTGGTGGAGGTCTCGGACACGCTACGACTGATGCCCACAGTGAGCACGGGAGACCCAGCAGTGAGTGGGATGCAGCCAGGGCATTGCACGGGGCAGCAGCCAGGACATGGGGGAAGGTGGCAAAGGGGGAGCGTTTTAACTGAAAAGCCTTGAGGAGCATCCTCAAAGTGCTGCTGAGCCTCCGAAGGCAGGAATACCTGCTCCATCAGGGACACAGCCATTAGTCCCTGTAACAGATGAAGGTATGCACCCAGGGAAGGAGCGGATGAGGGGGAGTTCTCCTGACAGGTACAGCAGCTACTGGAGGACCCGTCTCTCTTCTCCCACGCCGCTCAGCAGAGAAAGGATTATCAGAGCTACCAAAGGGCTGTCAGAACCAAATCAACGCCTGTAACTTTTGGCAGAAAAGCAGCGAGTGGGAGAGGACACAGAGACAATGTTTCCATGGCTACAAAGGGATTATTTAATTACAGTGCTGCAGATGCATGCGGAGAAAGCCCCTTAAACTCTGATCCAAGCAACCTCTTCAATGAGTTTGGCTTTACTGCTATAAGAACCTCATTAGCATCTTATGAGGACAAGATGTGTTTGAGCAGAGGAGTCCGGCTGGCTTTCTTAGCAAGTAATCAGACCTTCTCCAAGCATACCTGTCTCCTTGACTCCCCGCTACCCTCCATGTACAGTGCTAGGCTCCTGAGGGAGGTGAGGAAAGTAAGTGCAGCCTCCTCTGGAAAGCAAGAAAGAGTGAAAAAACAGCAAATACCCCAAAGTAAGACTCGATCAAGCTGTAAAATCATCCTCAAGCCAGAGTTTCCTCCATCCAACCCAGCAGCAGCCGGCAGGAGTCGGGCTTGGAGCAGATTCATGCTCTGGCACACAGGCTCCTGCAGACAAATGCTTTCCTGTGGTTTACCACAACTCGAGTTAGTCATTGCATCAGTATGAAATATCTGAGCGAGATTTGTTGGAATAACGAAGCGCCAGGCAGAGATCCCATCCCTGCTCCCAGGAGCAGCACAGCGTCATGTAAACCTGGAGGAGGAGAAATGGGTTTTCATCTCCAACACGGGCCGCCCGCGACCGTCCACCGAACGCTCGGTCTGTTCAATCTGGCAGCTCCTCCTCTGCCCTCGGCAGGCGACGATGCCGCTTGCTTGCTGCGGAGCGGACTCGTGCAGGAGGTGGTAGAGGGGCAGAGTACCAGCCGCCTGGCACGGGCACTGACCAGGTTGGGTGTCCCCGTCCCTCGCCCCCCCTCAGATCCCAGCTGTGCATCGCCTGCAGCCCTCGGGGCTGTGCACGGTGTTTGGGATCCTGCGCTTGCCCTTCATGTGCCCGCTCCATGCTCGGAGTTAGCCCCGAGCACGCCAGGGCCAGTGTACGTGGGACAGCCACCACTCCAAAGTGGCTTGGCAGTGTCAGCTCTCCCTTTTGTTTTGCACGGACCATCTGCATCTGGAAAGCAAGGGGCAGGGGATGCACGGCCGGGCTGCTGCCTCTATCAGCTACATGTGTCCGCTGCTA
The DNA here is from genome assembly GCF_947461875.1 of Haliaeetus albicilla. Taxonomy (NCBI): domain Eukaryota; kingdom Metazoa; phylum Chordata; class Aves; order Accipitriformes; family Accipitridae; genus Haliaeetus; species Haliaeetus albicilla. The sequence goes on along the minus strand of NC_091508.1, from coordinate 2,045,487 downwards.
CCGGAGAGCAGGCCAGCAGGAAAACCTTGTGCATGTGCAAGATTAGGAAGTGAATCTTTCGTCTCCAGCGTAGAAATAAAAACACTGGCTGAAGTATTTACACAGGTTTCTGGAACCAGCAAACGCAGCAAAATTTATGGATTGAATAATTAGGTCAAACCCAGCCACAGAGGTGCAACCACACGCTCGCTCCTGCCCAGCTCCCCCGCGGTGGCCGTGTCCCGCGCTGCTCCTGACCCGCATGGTGCTGGCTGGGGAGCCCGGTGCCCCCCCCCACACACGGCAGGCACCGCAGCTGGGGAGTACAGGGTCCTTAGCAGAGCGTCTGTCTCGTCTGGGACACTAAACTGCTCTGTTCTCCCACAGAACTGACCCACAGAAACTCCACTTGACAAGAAAAGGGGGTAATGTGATAAATGTTTACACACACTAATAAGGAGGAATGAGATGCTAAAGGTCTCCACCACAAAAACCTGGTTATGCCGCAATACAACCACGCGTTTCCTCCCCTGGAAAACCACCACGCCTCAGGGGAGCTGCATTTTTGTTCCTGACTGCAAAAAAAAAAAAAAAAGTTCAAGCGAGTTTCTGGAAATCAGGCTCTTTCCAGGCATGCCGCACAGCGCTGCCACCGAGCAGCTCCGTCCGGGCGGGAGATCCTCCGCAGCAGCTCCGTGTGCTGCTGGCACCGGCCACGGTGACAAAACCTTCCCGCTGCCCGTGGGAGGTCCCTCTAGGCTTGCTCCGGATTTCAGGGCGAGGGGGGGATGTGCCCGGCGCGGCCGCGTGGCACATCCAAGCATCCCTGCCAGGGGACATCACCGCTGCCATCAGAAGTGGCTTCTTGAAGCGTTGGCACCGTCTTCTGACGCCGCTCAGCGAGACCACCCTGCCACGGCCACCCAGCCAATGAGCAGTGTCCTCTGCGGCACTGATTAGTCCAGGCCTCAGGGGAACTAATTAATAAGGATAAAAGGGGAGCAGCTTTCCAAAATTTCTGGGCTCAGGTGGGGATCAATCCAACACAGTAAACTTTTATCTCGCATCAGTTCATGGCCTCTGCGTTCAGTGCTTTGCCTTGCTGCCATGTAACTCGTAGCGCACTCCCTGCAGCCATTTAAAAGTTTTAACAGAAGCTCAGAAAATTAATTAAGGTGAATAATTATAAAATGCGCTCTTCTTTCCCTATCTGTTTTGCAAGGAAGTGGCAAAAATAGAATTCGGAATACTTTTGGAGTTATAACCGATGTAATTAGGTGTTCAACGAACACTTGCAATTGGGCTGCGCTTATTAAAATTACTGTTTTAGTCAGAACATTGCCAGAGAGTCATTAACAGCACAATGGTTCGATTCCCCGGGACTCTAATTAAGAGTTGGACGCCGTGCAGCGCAGGGGATGCCCGGCTCCGCTGCCTGCTCGGCACTACAGGTGATGCCCGGCAGCACCGCAGGGACCCCGCCAAGGCTTCGAGCTAGGACGGGGGACAGAGCCCCCAGCACCAGGCGGTGGGAAGAGGTTGCTCTGCGACATGAAACGCCCCGATCGCAGCTCTGACTCCGCGCTTAACTTTTGTCTGCAGCGATCACGCCGGCCGGCACACGCAGGGGCATCTCAGGCATCACCGTTTCCTCCTCAGAGAGGATCTCAGTTCACTTTATAGAAATCCCTTTATTTCTTCTGTGCAATGCTCTGCCGGGCTTTAGGCAGAAAAAGGCCAGGTTTGCTTTAACTCTGTCCCTAGACCATGCAAGCTTGGACAGCAAATGGCCATGCCGTCCATAGGGCCGAAGCTGGCGCGGTCGGGAGATGTCCAGCTGGGAATATCTGCAACATGAGCTACAGCAGGACAAATCTCCCCTCCTGCTGCCTGCAGCAAACAGCCATCCCTCCGGGCCCGTCTCCCGCGGGGTGTTCGCTCCCCGGGCAGCAGCACCGGTACAAGTGGGTACCAGCCGCACCGATGCAGCTTGCTCCACCTTGAAATCAAAGGCTGCGCTGCTCGGAGTTTGCCCCAGCACAGATGTTCTGGGGGGCTGACATTTCAGCATGCGTCCCCGCAGCCCCCATCAGCACTGCCCGGGTGTTGGTGTTAAGGAGCACCGGCGATGCGATAACGACTGGAAGCGGGCATGCCTCGGAGGGAACGATAGCGTCCGTCTGGAAACACCGTGAGCTTTATAAACAACGGCCCTGCTCCAAGCAGCTTCTTATATTGGGTTGGAAACGATGGAGGCTTCAAAGCAGGTGTCAATGCACTCCCCGTGTCAGAGAAGGGAGCTCCATGCTCTGAAACGCAGACATCGAGATCTGTTATGAAAGACCTAAATCTCAGTGGTGCATATCACAGGAAAGCTCAGTGCCTGCTGCTTGCAATTGCCTTCAGCCGTCTGTTTTTCCTCTCTCCCCATAAAAACCACATGCTAGACAGCAGAGGCCCCTTCCCCCAAGCTGCTAGCCTAGAACTCATGAATTCAGTTAAGTTGTTAAAAAGGATTGTGGCAGGCTAAGATAAAACAGAGGAGTTTAAAATGACAAACAGACTCCTAAATGGGATTAGAGTCTTAATGAAAACAGTAATGAATGAATGAGGCAACCAAATATTACCCATTAATATTAGACAGATAGATTAGATCCCTAGGCGCTGCATTTAAAAACGACATGAAATTACTTCAATTACTCTGCATTGATAAATAACAAGGCCATATTTACTGTTAAAACACATTTCCTCCACCCTCCCCCATGCTCGCTTTGGCTTCTGCTTCCCAAGAGGGAGAGCAGACCATCGAGAGGCTGAAAAAATGCACCAGGCTGGAAGCTTCCACCGCTCCCCTCCTTTCCGCAGGAGACCCAGGCTAGCCAGCATCCACCGCACACGTATTCCAGGGCACCTGCTGCAGAGGACTAGTCCCATTAGTCTCAATTACTTCCATCAATGCTGCTATTTCAGCCTTTGCATTTCTGTGCAAGAGCCAAAGCAATCACTGCCGATTCCCTTAAAACCTGATGCTTGCAGCATCCTTCCTTCTCAGAAATTCACTCTACCTTTACTTGCTGGTGGATACAGCTGCTCAGCATCCTCCTTTCCACACGGGGAAAGTGCGATTAACCTGATCAGAGGCCTCTTCTAATGAAGAGATCATAGACGGATAATTCCTGGGTGCTTGGTGGCATTTACATGCTAATGATGAAAGACACTCTGGTAAAGGTAATGTCAACAAGAGTCCCTTGTCCTTGCATCCCAGCCTCCAGCCCAGCCATCTGTTCTCTGGGTTCAGGAAAGCCCTGGAGGCCAGGTTGCTGTTAGGAAAGCTGCAAAACATCCTTTCCAGCTCTGCCACCTTGGCTTGCAAACCTTCGTGCCTGGATGAAGTCTTCTCTACGTGACTAGGGACGCTTCTCGGTAGATGCTGTGCTCAGAGCTGGATGGCCAGCCTAGCTGATAGGATAAACAGAGCATGACTGTGAGCACACCGATGTTGGTGTGTCAAATCACTGATGCTTTGCTGCTATGGGACCTTAAATACCTTTGCAAAAAACCCTCATTCCGCCTCATAACATATCAGTAAACAAGAAAAACATAAAATATCTCATTTCAGAGATACAAGAGGAGCAGCCTGCAGAAAGAGCGCAGAGCGAATCACTAGCAGCATAGCAAGCCAGAGAACCTGAGCCCAAACTCCAGGTCCTTGCTGCAGTCACCAGAGACGTCATCTAATGTTTTCTCAGGGAGAGGAGTGGAATAACCCCCTGCTTCCCCTCAGCTGGGATGCAATCCCTTGGGGAAAGGCTGCACAACCATTGAACAGGGCTCCTGGTTACTCCAGCTGAAATACTGCTGAGCGGGGAGGATTCATTAAGTGTGGGAATGAGGGGCAGGAGGGCTGAGGGGGTTGTGTGTACCATGCAGATATAAATTAACTTTCCACGAAGGCAACAAAACCCAGCCTTTGTGCTTTCCCACCCCGAAACAAGGGGTAAAGCAGGAAAGTGAAGAGGGAGGAATGCGCAGAGCTCTTCCCACAGCTCAGGGGATGGATGACCTTTCCAATACTATACCTGTATAAATCTTATTTAATGAAATAATAAAAAAAAAGAATAAATGAAGGTTAAATCATTCCCTGCAGCAGATTTACATCGAAAACAAAGTCTGTTCAGACAGCGGTTGGTTTACACAACAGGCCTTTAACATTCCTTTCCTAACTACTAGGGTGACTCCTGACCAGCTAACCACAAGATGAGTGATAGGAGCCCTCGAAGCCAAAGGCAACTTGCCAAGACAGAGGCAAAAGGAACAGCGCTAGTCTGGGGTTTACTTTAAACACACAATTAGGGGTTTCGGTGGGTCACAGGTCACAACATGGTGGTTTTCACCCATCAAACCTTCCCCACAACATTCCCATCCTTTGGGACATGACTTCATTTCCAGCGCCACCACCAAGTCAGCACTTTAAACACCCACTTCCCCTCCCTTTGCACACCGCAGAGCAAACACCACTGCCTGTGGCTTGGAAGTGCCCCTGGGAAACTGGGAAAACTAACCAAGGGCCTCCCATTATCTGAAATAAAAGCTGGAATGGCTTTTGTAGCCAGAGAAGGTTGGGCAAAGAGTTTAGCTTTCATCTTTACCTGCTTTTCCTTGGGCTGCTGTTTTGCTGCATGGGAGAAATGGAATCAAAGAGCAGCTCTGGGGCTATGGCATTGCTTTGATGAAAGGCAGAGGTGATATAAGCTCAGAGCTTATACATAAACTTCGAAATTGCTGCATTAATGCTCCCAGTGCTGCAATGCTAAGTCACTTGTCCCTAGAAGCCATATCAGCTCCTGCTGTAAACAGTTACTTTGACATCAGCTTCTCACTGTCTGGATACAGCACTCAAAACTGTGGCATTTTGGGCAAATAATGCCATGAAACTATTTCTGCTCCATCAGAGCCTGAGGAACTTCTGCATATATTTCCATAAATATCACTGGCGTCAGTACAGCAATAGACCCAACAGACTGCGAGGGGGATCCTGCAGACTGCTGCTGAGTCTACCTACAGATTGACTCTAGGAAAAGCTATGAGGTTGAAAGGACTTTGACTGAAACCACAAAGTAAACTGGCTTTCGTGAAAATTGGTAGCCCTCAGTTTCTAGGGAGGCTGGAAATGAGGGGAAGGTCCTCCCAGCTATGGAAACGTGCAACTCATTGCCTGAGGAGGCTGAAAGTAGATGGCATTGAACAGCCTTGCAGAAGATCAGTTCATTAAGGTCAACTTGGGAATGCCAAAAATCTGTGAGGATGCACCAGGAGAAGGACTGGTGGGTATATGACCTGCTTTCACTCTCCTGCCTCTGGCAGGGCGCGGGGCACAGGGAACCGCCATGGTGGTTCTTATTGCCATATGAGAGAGATGAGTCTACCAACACTTCCAGACAAAATTCAATCCCTAGCGTTGTGTTTTTCAGTCGCAAACCTTCCATGGGAGGCGAATCCCCACCGGCGTGTGGGGCAGCGGAGGTGGAAGGGGATCTTCCCTCCCCTCGGCTGCCTTCCTGCTGGAAGCCCGTACCAGAGCAGCTGCTCCAAGGGCATTTCTCTGCAGGGTAGCTGGCAAGGGACAGGGTTAATAGGCCCACTCCATGCGTGACCTCTCTTCCCTCTCTGTGAGAGCTTCTAATTACCAAGCTAAAGAAAGAGGGGCAGCCGTCGGCATCAGCCAGACCCCACCGCCCGCGTCTGCCCTTGCTGATCTGATCGATCGCAGCCTGCCGGCGAAGGGAAGGGCTTCACCCCGGGGTAGAGGCTGAGGTCTCCGGGAAAGGCAGCTTCTCCCATCCCACCCGCGCACGGAGTGAGCTAACCAAGGCCAAAGCCACCCTGGGAAAAACAGGAGCATCAGCAGGTCCCTTGTTCCAAAAAGGAGAGCAGTTTGGGAGGGCCATGAATAAATAATGCTGCTAATGAAAAGATGCCTGCGCAGCCCCGGCGCGGTGGAGGAAGCAGACCGATGACTCTATTTCTGATGCACCGGCAGCCTGACAATTGGCAAATGAACCTCTGCAGTTATATGTTTCCCCTCTTTATTCTTTTCTCATAAAACTGGCAGGAACAGGGGTAGGAAAGAGATGCTGGCGGCAGCTGTGTTCAGTATGAAAAATGAGCAGCATATGTATGGGAGGCAGCTGGAGCCCAGCGCTCGCTGCAGAGCGAGGGACCCCACGGCTCCCTCCCGCTCCCCTGCCACACTGGTTATTTCCCTCTCTCCAGTGGGGCCCCGTGCTTAACCCTTGCCTCCCTCCCTTGCTGCATGTACCGCGATGGAGCAAATCGGCCAAACCCACAGGGACCTGAGGCTGCACCTGACGGTCACCAACACCCGGTGCCCCTGAAAAGCAACGCGTTCCCTGCGGTTCTGGCGTGCCCAGGAGCTTTAAGAGAAGTCACAGCCCTGCTAGAACGGGCGACACATGTACGCACAAAATAATAGACCACAGCTGCTCCCAGAAGCAGATGAAACATTATCCTCCGTTTACAGATGAGGGACCAGCACTGGCGAGAGCAGCGAAATGGGGCACAGCACGAGGGCTGCAGCCCGGACCGAGCAGCACCGTGTGCCCACTCCCCAGGTCCCTCAACGAACCGCTGCCGCCCTTCCTCCAGAGCCTGCTCGGCACTTTCTAGGGGCACACAGACAAGCTCCGCAGCAACCTGCCCAAAAACGCTTGGGGCACCCTGTGTCAGGGCCAGCGACCCCATGCCGACCCGCTCCTGCCCTCCACGGAGGCAGGGCTGGAGTTCCCTCTGCCGTACGGCTTCTCGCCACCCCTGCCCTGACAGCATCCCCCCTCAAGTGCCTGGCCACTTGCCACCCCTGGCACGCACGGGGACACAGAGGCCACGTTTTGTTTACCCTCCTTGCTCAGGAGAAAGCCCAGGGCTGCACGGGAGGACATGTCTCGCCACCCACCTTGAAAGGGACCCCACGTGGCCAACTGGCCGCGGCACAGCAGGGTGGGCAACCCCGCATCTGCCCGCTCCGAACAGACTCGCAGGCTGTGCTCCGCGACAATGCGGGCTTTGTTCCCGGCTCTGGCACGTCCGAGGGTGTCAATGACACTGAAAAGCTTTGACTGGCCCTTTCTGTTTGTTTTCTTGGCACACGCGAGTATCATTTAAATAGCCCAACCTCAGCTCTGCCCTGTACCTCGCGTGTGACTGACATTATTATTCAACAGCAGCTTTGCCCAGAGAATGGGCTGAGCAGAAAACAACGGCTTCCAGCCCCTCCGGCTCCTACGATGCCTGCTTATCTCTCTGCCTGTTTTCCCGGGACAGCATCCCACTTCCCAGGCTGGGCGAGCAGGAGCCTGGCTGGGAGGGCTGCCGGGGCTCATCCCTCGGACGCCCACATCCCATGGGACGTTGCCTTTCCAAGGGGACGGTGAGCTCTGGGGCAGTGTCGGGGGAGATTCAGTACAGCCATCCCAGACCCTGCTCGGCTCTTCTCCATAGCCGGTCATGAAGGTCTGCTGCACTCTGCAAGGCAGGCACACGAGCAACCCTTGATTCCCCGTTTTGTGAACCATTTCAGGGTTCTTCAAACTGTTTAAATACTGCAGAAACCTAGGAGGAAAGTCACAAGCATGACCAGTTTGTGTAATTCTATAGAGCCTTGAAAATCCAAAGCATCTGAATGCCCTAAGTAGCTTTAAAGGTCACAGAGTCGTATCATTACGTTTTTCACAGCCTGACCGTGGTCCTACTACTCGTTTGCTCCAGGAACACTGCCGTAGTCTCCATGGCTTTTTACTAAGTATTGCTCTCTAACTACATTACGCTGTCCTTGCCAGTCAATTTTCTGCTACTCCATCACCTTCCCATTTGTATATCATTACATACGGCTGTCAAAAATAATTTAGGAACCTGACCACCAGTGTGAGAAATGAACCCTCCTAAGTATATCCCAAACTCTCTAATTCTGAAAGAAAATGAGCTTTAAGCCTTTTCCCCCAAAGAAGAAAAGCACTGTCCCATGGCAGTTGTAGCATGCTGGCCCCGTTATCGCACACAGGCACGCTGGCGACGGGGATGATTACCAAAAAGAACATCTCCGGAGACAAGGCGGCAAAGCGTCAGGGACCACATCAAAACAGAGGAAAACAAAGAGCTGTGGAAACACACAGTTTGCTCTATGTGATGTGATTCTAAGGTGTCGCGTTTGTTCCCACCAGCAGCCAGGCGCGGCCAGCACGGCAGGTACCCCTGCCGCCCCCGCACACCCTCTGCCCAGACCACCGCCGGACCAGGCTGGGCTGGAGTTTAAGATATTGTTTGCATTGAAGGCTCAGGACAATACACGTGGATTATCCCAATTTACTACTCTGAACAAGGCATTTTACTTTTCCCGTAGGGCTGCACACAAAGCACCAGCCACCCTGGGGACTGCCCCTGCCCACGTTCAGTTGCTGGTAACCTTGGGTGTCTTGCTTTACAGCCAGGCGCCAGACTTGCTCTCTCAAGGCTAGAGAGGAGCCCTGAAGTAATAGTTTAGACTCGAAGAGCAAATTTAGACAAACAGGAACATCACCGCTCCTCTGTCTTGCTTCCCAGGCTGTGAAAGGCTAGAGAGGACTGCTCTGCCTCGCCGGGCGGCTGGGAAGGAGGAGGTGAGCTGCAGGCAGCGTGGGAGGGAGCCACGCACGCAGGGAAAGGGTGGAAAGCTCGAGGGATGCACCTCTGCGCAGATACACACCGAGTAAAGGACAGGGGCATGATAGCACAGAGTCGCGGAGGAAACCCCACGTAGCAAGGAGGAGGAGATGGGGTGATGGCACGGAGTGAGGTTCAGGTCAGCCCTCATCTCCTGTAAAAGTCAAATCATTGGTTTTGGGTCCCACAGAAGAGCCGCACGCAACACCGGGCACAGCCTCCAGCTCCTGGAAGCGGTCAGAGACTGAGCCTGGAGCACCAGCCCTGCACGGGCTGCTCAGCCTCGGAGCAAGCAGTCCAGCACGGATCCTTTTCCTTCCCTCTCTGAACACGCACACACACACACACACTTCTGGCAGTGCAGCACATGCCATTAATTAGCTGTTTCATCACAGGCCAGCATTAACGCTATAGCTCTCCAAGATGCAGATCAAACCGCTGTGTCCTCGCCAAGTACAAAGGACACCCGTTAGGCAGAAGCGGGCAGCTTTTCCTTTTGCAACAAGTTACAAGAAAATTTGTCATTATTATAATACATTTACTTTTGTATAGCACTCATCTCTTCCTCCTGTAACAGAAGGTGTCGCCAAGGACCTTAATGTCCATGACGAACAGACGGACACAGTCAGCGTCGCTGCGGCTTCCATTCTTCGGAGGCTTTTCCACCATCACCGAGTCTCTCCCCTTTCCGTCGCTCGAAAGACTCCCTGGTTGTTGGAGAAACCTGCCGACGGCGGGATAGAGACAGGCTGGTGCCTCCTGCTCGTGTGTAGCAAACAGAGCGCCTGCAAACGCCCCGCGTGTCCCCGAGATGATCAGACTGAGCCGTGTCACCTAGCAGGGAGGAGGCTCCTTGAGTTATCACAGGCAGCTCTTGGCTTCCCACCCTTCCCAGCACTGGCAGCTTTTCATGCCCCAAAAATGTGTGGGAGAGACTCACTCTCTGCCGTGCACTGGGAGCTGAGGAGGTGAGATGTCAGCGCTGTCAGCGCTGCAGCACAAATCAACCCCGGAGATTTTGCATGAAAACCCAGAGCTGTTCACATTAGTAGCTGCAATAAGGAGACATTCACGGTGGTTTTCACTGACAGCTATGGTTGCTCTGATTTCTTCCAGCATCCTTGGAAGCCACGGGACAAATTTGCTGCTGGTGTAATACTTTAATTCATTTCAATAGATTTATGCTGAGACTAAATTTGGCCTTGCATATTTTACTCCCAAGCCTAGTAATCAGTAGTGGAATAATTTGCTATTGGCTGCTCTGATGTTTCCATCTTTTGTGCATATCGAAATGACAAAGACATCAGGCCCTCAAAGTCCGATTGAAGAATAATTGGAAATCCAAAATGGCACTAAACGTTATTTTCTAAATAAAATGCATTCAATTACAGAACATGAGGCTGTAAAGCATTAAAAAAGATTAGTTAGAGTAGGAAAGAAAAAAAGTATTCAAACCTTCAGAGACTTCATTATATGCACAGGATACCCTCTATTCTTTGGGACAGGCAGGAGATAAAGCGAATGCAAAACAATGCAAACACTTCCAGCAGCTCGTGCTGTCCCAGAAGGGCCTGGATGCTTCTGCACTGCTGGTTTTCCATCTCAGCTGTTGCATATAGTCCCTACTGAGGGTTATATCTTTCCCCACTTCCATGACAGGCAGGCACAGCTGATTTTGCTTCCACAGCACCTTTTGTTACACAAACGAATTTCCCAGGTTGTTTTCAAACACAGAAAGTTTGTTTCATTAAAGCAAGCACGTATTTACCAAACACCGATGGTCTGAAACACTCCATCAACTCCTTTGGCAGTCCCTGTGCCTGCCCAGAGCGAGGGAGTCCTACGGCAACAACCCTCTGCTGCCCAAACGCCCGGGGTGCCGTGGTCTGCGCAGGGATGATCCCATCGCACTCGGCCGGAGCTTTGCTCTCAGCAGCAAAAGCCGACAGACACTCAGAGGACGTGCAGCAAACCCCGAGCAAGGTCTAGACCAGTTAGACATGGAGGGGGAAAAGCTTCCCTGTGTCTGAATGCATTAGGGGAGAAAAAACAGACGAAACAAGAAAAAACTGAGAACAGAGCAATAAACACTCCTGCTTCAGCATCTGCAGCGAGATGCTGTGCAGGAAGAGAAGGGGCACGGTACTAAAGGATGGGCTCGAACTGCAGGGATCAGAGATCTCCGCAGGCATGTGGATGGCAGCGGGCTCTGGATGTTGGGGTCTCCAAATGGCCCCCGTAACCTGCAGAGGAGGAACACGTCTGGGCACACATCCTGGAGCTAAAAGCCAGAGTCTGCGTTACGAGGTGTCTGCTACGTCTTTATATTAATAAAACCAATGATACAACAGATGCAGTCAAAACTTCAGCAAACACCATAAAGGCCATCAAGCAAAGGAAGACAAAGACAATCGTATTTCACACAGTAGGAGCTGGTAAACCCATGCTTAGAGCAACAGAGTCGCAGCCAAACAAACATGACCCCAAGTGGGATCTATGGCTCTGGCAGGCACATTCTCAGCCTACACAAACAGGGAAAGATGAGATGCATTTATCTCGGATACTTCGTTTCAACAGCTTTCCTTAACAGCTCTGGCCTCTTGAATTAATACATACTGCCAAGCAAGCTGCAGAGCGGGCTCGCAGTGGGGGAGGTGTAATTATTTACATGTCTCTTCACCGTTTCCATAGAAGGATTAAAGACCAGGTGAGATTTCTTTGCACACTACTTTTTATTATGTTTTTTTTTTTTAAGAGAAGATAATTGTCACTTGAAATCATTCAGGTGCAGATGCAACAAATTGCTGACCTGCGGCTGATCTCAAACGACCACGATGATATCTCGACTCCACCAATAAATACACACTCGCAATGGGGGAGAGGGGAGAACAGCCTACACATAACTGAAGATGGATTTATTCCAGCCTTTGCTATAAGGCTGAAGGCTGGGAAACCAAATCCCTCTCTCCCAGGGTTTCATTAGCTGGGAATGGCTTTCTAACGAGATTTACACAATCTAGCCTGGAGCCTACACATTTTGCTCTGCACCCAAAGACAGTAACAACAGGGAGCTAAGGAGATGCCTTCTTTTTCTCTGGTCACCCATAATTCAAGACTGTTACACCGCTGCCATCAATGTGATTACACAGAGTGCAAAAATAAAATAAAAACCTGCCTTTCTATAGCATTAAGTCTCCAATTTCAAGTGACCCAAGCCAGGAAAATTTGTAGTTATGGGCACCACATTCAGTCCATTAGGAAAGGATAGAAAATTGCCAGCTGGGATCTAAATTACATTCTCACCCATCCCTCCACCGGCTGGCAGCCCAGCTGGGGCGAGCCGCACTGCTCCCGTCCCCCATCCCTGCGGACATCACAGAAGGGGACAGGGGGCTATTTCAGGGGGGTCTCTCTGCATGTGGGGTGGTGGCAGGTGGAACCGTGGTCCCAAGCCCCACTGCACCCCTGTGAGGACAGGGAGAGCCCTCAGCCAGCCAGCCCCTCATACGCTTTGATGGATCAAGGTCCTTCATCGGACGGGACGCAGTTTTTCTGGAATGGCGCATCCTCTACTGCGGCAAACCCACAGCTAGACAAAGCCTAAACCCAGACGCCCCGATGCCATGCTGCTGCCTTACAGGGATGCTTCTCCCACAAGTTCAACGCTTCCTCCAGCACCCTGCTTGGACGAGATGATAGGGACTGAGCTGGGTCCCAGGCCACCAGCCTGGACCATGCACACTGAAAGCAAAGACCTAAAATGGCAAAATCCAGCCTTTGACTAACAACTGGAGTTTGCACGCTCCTCTCCACAGTCACAGTAATGCTGTTTCTGGCACAGTTTCTCCAACAACGCTATTCTAGTGTGGTCAGCTCTTTTTGGACAGAAGGATTTTAAGCAAATTTTTTTTGTGGGCGGGACTGTCGGCTCGCTCACACAAAGGCCCAGCCACACAAGGAGGAGTCATTTTTTAGCACCCATCCTCCCCTCTGATTCCTCCCCAAATAAAAAAAAAATACTTATCATCATGTTCTTGTGGAGATATTAATAGCACCCAAGACACTGACAGTTGCCTGCCTGTGAGTCACTTCTTAAAGGGATGGGAAAAAGCTTGCAACAACTGCGGCTTGTTAGGAGACAATGAAAATATCATTCATGAACAGTAGTGCTAAATACCAACCTTATTATGGCAGGTTCGATGGGAGATGCTCACGTGTGTAGTGCATGTCCAGCACAGCTGAGTCTACCGGGGCTGACTCCGTTACGCAGCCTTTGCCCAGACAACCACCAAGAGAAGAAGCTGGCAGCTGGGCAGGCAGCAAGCCTTTACCAAATTCTACCTTAAATGTCAGTTGACTTTGGCCATTTTGGTTTTGATTTCTATCACGGTAGCGCCCTGGAGTCCATAGCACTTCCATCCCTCTCAGCTGCTAAGAGACCCGCAGTGCTTGGGTCTTGTTTCTGGGCCCCTCTACTACTCAAATTTTCTTATTTCTCCACTGCTGGTATGGGATTCCAAATGGGTCTTTAAATTCAATTATTTGAAAGCATCCCTGATGTCTTGACAACCTAATTTGGTCTCCTCCAGGTCTTTCAATACCACGTGCGGGAGAGCAGCAGGCACCATCCCGCCCACGTGATGCGCTCGCAACGCAAGTCGCTCCAGCTCTCTGAGCACTCAACTCAATTTCTATTTGAAAGGAAACATGAATGCTAATTAAACAGCCATAAGGGCACAGAGCAGATAAATATGTGTTGCAAGAGAAACGGGAGAGACACTCTCTGAAGTGAAGCCAGGGAGGGGAGGAGGCAATGTGTCATTGTTTTTGGTGGCACAACTTCAGAATAGCGCTCATCACTTAAAATACTCCTATAACCAAACCTGGTCTTACGCCAGCGTGCTGGACTTCCTCACTGCCTTAAAACCTTCCTCCTCCTCCACTGTGATATCCATGGCTGCCTTGACTTCAGTAATACGCATTTGAAACAATATTTTGCTCCATCTGAAGAAGGCCGGGTAAAGCAGTATTTACATGCCAACTTCCAGCACGCTCCAAAATGCCCGTGCCAACTCCTCTGCAACTGAGCAGCCCTCTGGGTTGCAGTCGGCAGACTGGAAGGATAACGATCATCTGAAGCGTAATCTTTTCCTGCCACCTCTTAGATTAAAAAAAAAACCCAACACCTCCAATTTTTGTCTAAGAAAGGAGAGCAGTCATGGAAGGAAGACTGGATTATAGAGAGCGGCGCTGCCGCTCAGTTCAGCCCTTTACAAACGCAGCAGAAATCTACTGGTTGAGCCCCTACTCAGGTTAGTTTTAAGCACAAAATACTCTACCCTGCTTTGTCTGCACAGACAAGGAGCAGCTAGAATCAGTGATGATGTATGTACTTGGGAAGGACAGAGCTACGGAGATGCTCTGTATAACATAGGCACTTCAAGACAGAAATGGCAAAATCCTACTCGAGCTTCGGTTTTTGCCATCAAAACCAGCAGTTTGGCCCTGCCAGAGTTCAAGGAGGTTCGGAGGAAAAAGTTCCCAGTCTGGGAAGAAGAAAAACCCAGACTCTATTAATATTCACAGGTGTAGCTTGGCACAAAATCTCATTTGAAACTTGAGGGCTGCCACGACCGATCAACCTATTGCTCAGTCAAGCCTGGAAACATGCCGCCGGCTACGGCCACTTCCAGCTGCTTTGCCGGGACGGGAACACGCTCCCCAAGGTCCCGAGGAGCCGGCCAGCTGCACGGCACCGTGGCCTCCACCGCACTGGCATCGCCTTCAAGGAGCATCCCCCTTCGTGACAGGCACTTGGGGATTTACTGATGAAGGTTAAATGCTTTCAAAGTGATTTTGTGCACTGAAATCACCTGTTCATGAAGATTTATTTTTTTTAAAGGTACATTTCTAAGAGTCCCTATGACTAACTGCAGCTGGGAAGGTGATGCTCACATTGATGAAGACTTTGTAAACTATTTGTCACTGCGAACCATGACCAGTGCCTTCTCTTCCTATGTTCACCTCGCTGTGACTATGAAGCACCGAAGTGAACAGCGATGAAATGAAGAATGGTCCTTTGTTACGGGACTAAGGATTTGGGAGGTTTCAGTTCAATCTCTTCCTCTGCCATAGATTTCCTATGTGACTTAGGATAGGTCACGTAGCATCTCTATGCTTCAATTCCTCATCTAAAAAATGATATTGCTGCTCCATCTCATAGGGCTTTGGGGAGGATAAATCTGTTAGCGGATAGCAAAATGTTCACAGGCTGGTGGTGGTTGCCGCAAAGAAGCCGGTGGAAATTAGGCAGCTGTGATAACTGAACAGGCAGGTAGGCGCAGAGGAAAAAGAAAGAGGGAAAACAACAATCTCCCTGTGCAATGAGCACGTTCTAAGCTTGATTACAATAAAAATGATTTCTTTCACACCCGCACAGAAACCTTCGGGACCCTGCTGTCGTTTCCCCTCGCACAGCCCCCTCCAGCTCTGCCGAACGCTGTGCTCCTCTCGGTCTGACCCCCAGCACACTTGGCAGGGGCCGGTGCTGAGCACAGCCCTGGGCACGGCTGGGGCTGGCACGCAGCCCCCCAGCCCCGCGGCGCAGAGAGGAGGACGGAGTGTTTAGTCTGCTGGGCACATTCCTGCGCGCTGCTAAAATAAATAGAAGATTATTAATGGAGCTCCTTTTTCCTCACTAGCATCGGCCAGAAATACCAGAGTTATCAAGTGGCTCCCGAGGACGGCGCAGGGACGGGGCTGGAGGGACCCTCGGGGCTGGGGGGGGTCTTGCTTAGACAGCTCTGGCCAGGAGCTGCACCAGGTTTGGTGCTCAGGATTTTCTTCTGGGATGCTGAACTTGCATGCTCTCCAGAAATGTCCCAGGCTTCCCAGGGAAACCCCTGTACCTTCCTCCATACCCGTGGTCTGGCACGCTCTAGAAAACCTCAACATTTTTGCCACAGCAAAGTTTTAACGGGGGAAATATTTTGCCAGGGAAGGAAGAGGGAAAACAAGAGCAAACCCCACAAACAGTTGTTTTTCTGCTTTGCAACCAGCCTTAACTTTTGTATTTAGTCCCAGCTTGCAACCCCATTACAGCCAGTTCCCCTGGGGCGCATCCATCATTTTCAACCTATCTGGAATCTGCAGGAACTTTTTCCTGAATGTTTCTGAACTTTTCAAGTAGTCTGGTGGGAATTTGGTTTTAAAGCTGAATACTTGTTTGCATTAAAGCTGTGCCAGTGGGACTGGCCTAAGGGTCCTACTGGCTGAGTGCATTCAGAGGTTTGGGCTGGGACTTAGACTGCATTTTTTAGCCCTGCTCATTTCAAAATTATCACAGGAATCTGTGTTTGCAGCTGTGTTTCCCTCAACTGATCTGAAATGAAACAAAAAAAGAAACCAAAAAACTGAAAGCCAAAACCCAGTCCCTCTGATTCTGCAGCACTTTTCAGAACCTCAAGGGGGAAAATAGAAAATGGCAAGGGATGCTCAGAGGTTAAGACTCAGGGTGGATCCAAACTCTCTTAAATCCTTCGGCCCTTGTGAGCCACAGAATTCAGTCTGATGCTGATGCCGAGGTTCAAGGAAGAGCCAGGAGCCAAGCCTGGAGAGAAGACTGCTGGAGGGTGCTCTTAGCTGCTCCCCATCCCACTCAGAGCCACCAAAGGCGCCACATTGTCCCGAGCCTTCCAGGCTTCGAGGTGCCCATGCAAAGCCCGGTTCCAAGGACAGTGCTGCAGGAGACAACTTGCCGTCCTTCCTTGCAGAGTCCTCAGGTCTGAGCTCATAGGGGAAAGATTCAGCAGGACAAGTGCCTGCACATCGCCTGTGCTTACTTCCTGCAAACTTCATAATAATGAAGTGATACTCTACACCGTATCCCTTTTTCCATTTCACCCTTCACTGGATCATTTTATGCATCTATTCCCATTGCTAATTCAAACTAATTAAAGTATAAAATAGAATAATTTGTGCAATTTCAGAGCTCCCCTCACCATATTGTGAGTTATGTTACTTTTTTGTTAGCGCTCGGTGTGAACAATTCCCCTCCTCACCGGCTGAATAGCCGCCAAACTCATTTGCTGAGAAGACAAACTATTACAGCAGCATAGGAAGGGGGGAAGAAAAGAAGTTTAAAAAGCTCTAGTGGAGAGAAAGAGGAATCTGAGGTTTGCTTTTAAATTTCATAGCCGAGCACTGAGTGTGAAATTTCAGATTTATCCTTCAAGTTATTTTCTCTCTTGGGAATACAGTTCTCTCCCTCTCTCATTGCTCCTGTTAAGGACCAGAGACCTGTGTCTGTCTGTCCGTCCAAACATGAAAATCCTGCAGCAAACCCACAGCTCCGCAGCGTTCCCTGCATTGCTCAAACTCAGCCATGAACATTAGCATCATCCACAGAGATGCACCAGACACCTCAGCTTGCTTTCAAGATGGAGTAGCGGTGGTGGCATCAAATCTGGAGGGACATTAAACCTTCCCGCAGCTACTGGGGATGTCAGCTGTGCCCTTACAAACACCCGATGCACTTGTGTGCTGAGGAGGAGGAGGTGGGGGGGGGGGGTGTACGTGCACGTAAGGGAAGTTCTGGAAATATTTCAGAACTGCGGTTGCTTGCCTGAAAATTAAACAATAGGTCTGTGGAAGAGGAGGAATTGGAAAGGGAAGCAAATGCAGAAGTAAACACATGGGAACCCTGTGGCTGTGACTGGCAGGGGAAAAAATAGACTAATACAAAGAAAAAACAAAGCAAAACAAACAAACCCTGAAAGCAAACCTAGCAAGCACTTGAAAAAAACAACCATATTAGCAATGCCTAAAATAAAACTAATTTAGAAAAAACAAACCCACTGACGCCGATGGCGAATTTTTACGTGGGGGCATTTTTTACAACTTTTTCCAGGAAAGTTTATTTTTCAAGTATTTGTTACCTCAAAGACTTCTGCACTTAACTCCGCACCCTCGAATGCTTGAACTTTTTGTGTCTGTGCATAAATCTCAGCAGGCTGCAGGGCTGGAGGAACATACTGGAACCAGCCTGGACACCGACACATCAGCCCCACCGCAGCCAGAGCTCTGCACGCGTGACAAATGGACTGCCAGCAGGGCAGGCAAATGAGACAGCATGCTGTCCCACCTGGCTGGGCTGGGGTTTTTTTGGTCAATTGATGTTAATTAACACATCCTTCTTGTCAGGTAGATATTGTTAATGATCTCAGACAAGTTTTTAGCTGAATTTCTTAATTATTCCTAATTGACTACTGGGAGGAAAGTGGAAAAAACCTGCAGCAGCTCATGAATTTTAGGAGAGCATAGCATGAGCAGGTGGTGGTGGAAGAGGACGGCACCGAGCTGGTGCAAACCTCCCCGTGGAGCACAGCCCTTCCTCAAGGACAGCAGCTCCGCTGCGGCAAGGACCGCGCTGCTCCGGGGGGATTCCCTCCCCATCCTGAGCCCCCTCTTTCGTCCCCCTACTCTACTCCCTCTTTGCCCCAGCTTATGGCTATTTCACGCCTTTCTGGCAGCGGTCGTGGAAGAACATGAGTTGGGCAAGTGTGTTTCTGCACCCCAACGTGCTGGAGCAGCGGGAGGTCCCGGCCGGGCTGGTGACACCGAGGGTCGTAGCCAGCCCCCACCAGGCAAGCCCTGCACGGGGCAACGAGTCCCGCTGCTCCCACGGTTATCTGCACGGGTGCTGGTGCAGGATGGCTGGGAGGAGTAGTTCACGGGAGGCAAGATTTTGGACACCTCTGGTGGGATTCAGCTGAGCCATTTTCCCTGTCCCAGTGGTTCAAACTTTGCTAAGATTATGTCCCGCTAACTGGCTGTTCAACTAGCAGATAATGTAGTTAAAAATTTAATCAGTTCATTTTTTCCCTCTTGATGACTCCAGACCCTTTTATCCACATCTCTTGCATTTTTTATTTTGTTTTCTCAGTTCTTTTCAGGACACCATCAGTATTTACAGCCCCGCTACTCCAGAGTTGATGGACCTCCTTGTTTTTCTCAGCCCTCACTCCAATTCCAACCTCTTCTAAATCATCTGGGCAGCCCCCGCCTGCCTCCCTCTCAATCAGCATCCAGAAAGTTCAGTCCAAAGCAAAGTGGTTTTCACAGGACTTAAACGTCTCGGGGTTACAGGACAGGGAGCTGTGCAACAAATTATCCACAGAGACTCCTGCAGATCTGCAGCTCCTGACACAAGGGCATTTGCAAAGCAAATATTTCACAGCTAACAGAGCAGAAGAAAAGACAGTTTCTTTACCTAAAGCCACAATGATGTATACGGAAGAGGGAGGGAAGAACTTCTCTCGGTAGAAAAGCAACAGGTCTGAGCGAGCTCTGGCAGCGCTGCCTGCTCCCTCTGCCCTCCACCGAGCAAGGGGCCAGGACCGCCCGCCCGCGAGATGCTCGTAGCCGGGTCAATACTGGTCATACTGGTGAATGCCCCCCGGCGCTGATGCACGCACGGTAGCGATGCCTAGAGCACTGCTCCTCACCGGTTTATGGACTAGGCTGGGATAAAACAGCCCCTTCCACCGTTTCCATCCAAATAACCTTCAGCCTCCCCAGCGCACCCCCGGCAGCGAGCGCTGGCCCCCTCCCAGCGCCTGGGGACCATCGCTTACCGGCCACGGCTCTGCCTTCCCCGCTGCCGTGCCCTTCTCGCCACGGCGTGAGGGGAATTTTTAGGGGCTGGCGTTAATCATCGCTGCCTCCCACCACGCGACGGGCGGGAGCGCGGCTCCGCTCGTAACGCTCTGCGTAAGGGTCTCCGAACTACATCAGCCGGGTATAAAAATGTCACACCGGCCACGAGAAATCGCTCAGGTGCTCTCGCGAGCGCTCGCTTAAAACCCACAAAAAGTCAGCCTGCACCCTCTAAACCTTCCTTGCCTCCCCCTAAGGCAAGGTTACCCTGTGACGGGCACGGAGGGGCTCAGTATCGTGCACGGCTCAGCACCACGCACACAGGCAGACCGACTGCGGGGCATTTGGTACTCGCTAGAGGAGCAAAGGATTCTTCAGTACATCTCAGGGTACAGAGGTCCGTGGCCCTCTGAGCTCTGCTGTGCTAATTGATGTTATCTGCATTTCACCGGGTGATTATGTGTTATTATTTCTACCACGGGAACGGTGAGGTTCCCAGTCAAGAGCAGGATGCTGCTCTGTTACCTACTGTATAAAACCAGAATGAAATCATCCCCCTGTGGCAGAATTAACCACCGAAATAACTACGGATGAGCTGAGAGCAGCAGTGTTTCTGAGGCAATGAAATGTGCAGGGATTTTGGAGGATGCTTGTGGAACATGAATTTTGCATTTGCAATGTCCTGGCCAGGTATCTCATTAGGAAGGTGCTGCTTCACCCATCGGGGAGCAGACCCACATCGCGTGACCTCGGCACTTCATCAAACTATTTTACGTGATTAGCACAAACAAGCAATAGATCATTAGCTGAAAAAAAGTGCTGGAAAAGAAAGAAGGAAAAATATGTCTCAATGAGAGGAGGGGGAGTGCTTGCCCCGAGGTCTGGCTCCTCTGCCCGTGCCAGCATCCTGCACCCATCTCTGCCTCCTGCACCCTCTGCAGTCAGGGCTTACAGCTCTGCATTTGGGAAGGAGAGAGATCCGTCGGGCCACGTTTCTCTTCACTAGCGCAGGGATATTCCTTCCAACAAGCCCTGCAAGTATTTTGATCACGCTGTTTTAAATTCCGTGTTTATAGCCCTTGATTAGGTGGTGAAATCTTTTGGAGACGGCAATCCCTGCCCTGGTGCCTGCCATGCGTTTGATTGAGCCTCCGCTTGCTCCCAGTTTAAAAATAACAAAAATTTGTTCTTCTATCAAGAGCTGCAAAAATCTTTGGCCCCAATTTTGCTGATGCTTATATAATCTCCGTGCCGAAGTATGCCCACCATTTCTCACAGGGTTAGCTCGCGACTGCTGAAGGTGTACGTGGGAGCAAAGTGAAACCTGCTGCATGTGAAACCAGTGCTGCAACAGTTTGAACTTGCACAGAGACCAGATACAGCGACTAAAAAGGGGTTGCAGCCTTGGAGTCATAAAATTCCTTTCGTCCTACAGGGCTTATTTAATTGAAATGCACTGAGCTTTCATACATTAAAAAAACCTACTGTCTCCCTGATGCACAGACAATTAATGCTTCAGGACTGAATTATAAAGCTGCTTTTTCTCAATATAACCAGCACTTTTCCTGTAAGCCTCAGTCTTTCCCTCTGAAAGCCAGAAATCAGGGAAGATTTTCTGCACGTGCAGGGGTTGTTGGTGTGGGCTCCATGACAGACTCACCATTAAAATGGGAAGATTTTAAATCTAGGGGCTTTGGCGGCCCCACGACATTCGTCACTGGTTTTGCCCTGCATTGCCATTAACCCCTTGCCTGCTGCTTGATCGCAGGGGGGTCCCAGCCCTGGGTGCAGCCTCACATCTCTCCGTCTCAGCGGAGGTCAGCGAAGCAGGCGACGAGCCCGTCACGACAGCAAGGCTACCGATTCCACTTCAATATTTTATTTTGTGGGGTTTTTTTGCCTGATAGAAGCTGCTAATGGAATTTGTCCGCCCATGAAAAACATGAAGCAGCTCACACTGGGCACTGGCTCGAAGAGCCACGGTGCAAGCCCTCTCGCCACAGCTGTGCCGGTCCTTCGCAACGCCGACCCACCCGCAGCACCTACGGCTTTTTCGGTCGGAGGGCATGGCGTAACTCTGCCAACACCTGGCAGCCCCGATGCTGTTCCCGTCCTGGCACCCCACACAGCTCCGCTAATGCAACACGTCTCTGTCTCAGCAGCATCTAGCGCTATCCAAGCCTCGCTCAGCTTGTGGGCAGAAATGGCGTTTGCTTGCTAGAGCGGTGCTGAGAAATGAATTTCTGCTTTAAACAGTCAGGGTCAGAATCATTTCTCTTTTGCTGTAAGAGCTATTTGAAACCAGGTGCAGTGGGAAGAGAGCCTGTAAAAGCTCCTAATAC
Organism: Haliaeetus albicilla; assembly: GCF_947461875.1. Lineage (NCBI taxonomy): Eukaryota > Metazoa > Chordata > Aves > Accipitriformes > Accipitridae > Haliaeetus > Haliaeetus albicilla. The sequence continues at coordinate 2,023,795 of NC_091508.1, read as the reverse complement.
ACACTCTTAAATCATGTGGTTAAAGAACTCAAAATAAGTGGCTGGAAGCAAAGTTTCTTTATCCTTCTCTCCCCCGGACTGGGCTGTGCAACTGTTGCTTCTGTGCTTTGTGGGAGTGAAATCAAATGTCAAATATTCTGCTTTGGAAGAAGTTGGCAATGAAACATGAAAGGCTCATGGAGAGCTCAAAAGGACTGCGGATAAATTGGAGCGAGGCACAGACAGAGCTGGGACAGGAGCCAGGGAGAGTGGGGAAGGACTGTGCCTACAACCACAACTCCAGATTTTAGGATGAAGCGACTACTTTCCCTAATGCATTTCAGCATAAAGCTGATCCTAGCTGCTGCTAGCACAGAAGGAAGATGGGCTTCATACCGAAATGTTACATCTACTCTTTGTTGGGAAGCATCCACGCATCTCAGTTTATTCAGCATAATCACAGTCCAACACAGAGCATCAAGTCTCATCTCGGGTCTATACCTAACACCAAGACCTGCTCCTGATCAGTATTAGGAAGCACACGTTTCTTAGCTTAATTCCACAAAAAAACCCCCATTCTTTGAAAGATGTGTTTTGACATACGCATGTATCCTGTTTCTTTCTCAGCAGATATTTAAAATCACAGGCTCTGGACAATCCTCCCCCAGCATAGTTAACATGCAGCAGATCAACGTTAAGAACAGCTGCTCTCTATGTCATTTTACTGTGGCAGAATTTCATTTTGTTCCAGATTTCCAGACTTCAGTACACATTTTTACTGTATATTTTCAGTACTTCTGAGGGCACTTCCCACCATTTACAGCCTCAGCCCTCTGAAGCTGGTGGACCTTTCTCCTTCTCTTGGTACTGACCCCTTTTCAATCAGCAGGCTCCTTTATATAGCACTCAGGAAAAAATATATTCTCCCCTCCACTTTGCTGAACTATCACATTGCCAGGATTAGGGCAGTGGGGTCACAGGAGCTGACGAAATCCATATGTAATGGCATGCCGGGACTTCTGGACCCAAAGCACGCGTCTCTACAAGGGCAAAAGGCAAATCGTACAGCGAGTCCTGCAAGTAATGAGGGATGGCGTCCCCCCGGTCCTGGAGTCTCCCCCAAGGCAAGTGCTTTGCCAGAGTCGTGGCTGGAAATGGAATTAACGTTCCAGGAATATTCTATTATTTGCTAATTCTCTTCACATCTTTTTGTTTCACAATTAAGCAAATTAGCACTTTGATGAATATTAAGACGCTCTCGCCTCATAAAAGATGAGTTGGAGGCATTCCCACTGGATTTTCCTCATAAGGAAAACAGTTCCTAAACTGTTTGAGATACACATTGGATTGTTTCCTCCCTGGCATGAGCAGCACATGGCTCCTGGAGAAAATGACCACAACATTAACATTTTATAAAATAATTCCATTTCAAACTTTGCATAGATCCTCATTATTACCATCTAAACCAAGTCCAAGCTGGAATGGGATCCTAAATTTGTGACTGTTCATGGCAGTTTCTATCACTGAGTTGCTATAACAAGCATATAATGCCTTCTTTAACCACAGGAATTCATTCAGTTATGTCTTTTAGCAGGGAAAAGACTTTGCAGTCTTCTAAAGTATTTATTCCCTGGCTTTAAATAACTTCATAGCCAAGGTAAGTATTTGCCAATTCTTTTGTTTTGCTACAGGTTAGCAAAACAGTTTTGCCGGCTTTGGGAGGAGCTGTAAGCTCCCTAGGGCAAGGCGAGCTGTTCCGATAGCTGCTTGCTCTCTACCTCCATCAGTAGATCTTTAAGCACTTCACACTGATACCTTTCCGTAGCATCTCTCTCAGTGCAGGTGGGAGGGAGGACAGATATTTGTTTACCAGCAGACGTAGAAAGCTCTTAGTGACCAGAGGGTTAACTCAACACAGAACAATTTAATAGCATCCAGACATCTTCAGATGCAACCTTTCTCCTGTCTCCACCACCCACAAGGCACCAGCTCTATTAATCTGAATTACACAGTTGTGAGTAATAGCCGATAAAATGCTCAACAGAGTCAGTGAACCCTGAAGTCTGGCTTAATGGTGGGGACTTTGTGTGTTTTCTTGTCTCAGAGAAGAACCAAAGGTCCCAGATTATTATTTACATTGTGCTGGCTCCCCTAAGCAACAGACTCCTGTGGACCATCCGCCATAAATTCCCATCATAATCATTTTGGTTATGCTTTTTTGGTGCCGGGGTTGGCACCACCTCCAGAATGGCAGCAGAACCGGCACAGCAATGGATGGCACAGCGCAGACTCCGTGTTAATGTTGCTTGCAGAGCACATAACCACACCACACTTGGTCCATCTCTCTGCACTAGCATCACTCACTTGCAACCACTTAAAATATACCAGTAAATAAATAGATAAATAAAGCCATCATAAAGGATGCTCAGACAAAGCTATGCAAAACCACAGCCTGCCAGCCTTGCTGCAGGGAGTGAATTCGTAATGCTTGTGGCTCAGGATCTCGTTATCTAGGCAGGGGTGGTTCAGAGCCCCAAACCACATTTCCTCCGCAGCAGCTCAGCTCAGTTTCGAATGCCTGCAGACAAGAATAAGTGGGCACAACTCTCTCCCCTGTGCACTGATGACAAACTCTGGCCAGAAGCAGATAAAAACGAGCTTCTACTGGCGCTCCACCTACCCGTACACCGATCCCAGCACCATGGGGCTCAACACACAACCTCAGCTCCATGTACTCCAGCAACACACTCCTTATGGGAGGAAGCCACAACCATGGAAGTACGGAAGCAGGTGCCTTACCTGTCGCTCCGACATGACGTACAGATACTTCTGATCGATGGAGAAGGCCATGTCTCGAAGGACTGGGCTCCCGTCCTTGAAAACTGTCACCATTTCATACTGAATTCCACCATGGGGAGGACCATCTGCTCGGATCTGGAAGAAGCACAAACAGATTACAGGTGATTTCATAGCAGCCAAATTTCAATTTTATTTTGGGGGTGGGAGGGTGAGGGGAGGAGGACAAGGTAGGAAGAGGAATCTAATTCAGAATCTCAGCTCGCAACCTGGAGGCAGAGCAAAGAGCCAGCAAGCAATGTGTGGGCACAGCAGTTAAAGCAAAGGTTCCTTCTCCACTGAAGCTGATGCAATTTCCCCAATCCTCTTTGGATTGGGGAAATAACAAGAAAGTTTTGCGGTCGCAAGGGGAGCACACAGACTGCCAGTGTGCTGTGACTGACCACAGGCATTCAAGAGTAACCAAGATTGTAAACTTTTTAGATTCTCTCTAAAATTAGCCTGAAAGACCACAAGACTCCACAGGCAGCACAACAAGACCAAGATACAGCAGATATTTTTTTCTTCTCCAGACACATAAAGAATGAGACTTAGACAATCTCCATCACCTCTTCTTGCTGCAGAAGCCTCCTACAATACCATCTCTGCCTAAAAATTTGGAGATGCTGCTGCCATCCCGTTACTTTCAAATTTGCTGGATTCAGCAAGGTGAAACCAGTCCAGCCCGTACCGCTGAGCGAGCAGAGAACTAACATGGCAGCCACACAGCCTGTTCAGTTTGACGGCCTCCCAGCATCCATCCACCCCACCAAACGACAACTCGCTGCTCCTGCAGGAAAACCTGCCCAAGCTGTGACAAATCCCATCCCTGCCAGGAGCGGCTGCTGTTGAGGATATGCCATCTCTTCCAAAAGTTAATAATTTATGGCCTTGGGGGCTGTGCAAGGGGAAGGGAGGAGGATAAACAAACAATTTACATTGTCTTTCCTACCAGGATTTGCATATTTGGATAGCCATTTGATTGCAACATGGTGTCTACATAGCTGAAAACACTGGCAGCCGTCAGGCAGGGAGACGAGAGCAGTCAGGCGAGCCAAGGGCTCAGTGGAGCCGCTGCCGGCCCCGTGGCTCACAGCGACAGCGATGCTCTTGGACGGGGCCAGGAACGCGTTCTGCACGCGGGGTGTCGCGCCGCACGTGCACGCTGCCCAGCGAGCAGAGGGACGCACGGGGGACTGCCCGTCCCTGGAAAAACCTCTTATCGCAAAGATGCCATCTGCTGCAGCCTCATGCCGAGCTGTCTTGCCGCATCCCGTTTTGCTGCTCGATTACTCCCTGCCTGGCTGCGGTATGGAGGAAAGAGGCACGAAGAACCAGCTTTGGAGAAGTCTAAGCCTTCAGAAGAGGCGGGATGGAGCAGCGGAGAGGGACATCTATTTTTTCTGGTTCACGCCCCCAGGAGGTAAGAGAGCAGGTTGTTAAGCATCTTAAGATTTATCTGAGAAATGTACCACCCCAGCTGGAAATACAAGGATATGTTCACACTCATAGAAGAGAAATGCTCCCCTGCACCCTCCTCCAAATAAATCCTCTTCTTGGAAAGAGCCCTGATGCCTCCTGCCACGTAAAGACATGCTGGGTATACAAACACATGTATTTTCTGGATTTCTCTCTTTTCTCCTTACCTTCTGAGTTTTTAGTGATATAAAAGAACATCAGGTGTGAATCCGAGTGGTCTGGGCTAACACCCATAGCCAGATGCAGGGAGCCTCTGGCAGGATTAAGCAGGCAGCCCAAGCCTGGCTCAAAAGCCCTGAACTTTCAGAAAGGAAAATCCAAAAAAGGCAGAAAGCCAAATCCTGCTTTAGTTGCACCTGTGCAAACTAGGATACTTCACTCCCTTTGTGAAATACTGAGAACTAGAGGCAGGCTGAGACCAGTATGAGACCAGCGCCTTGCTGGGTGTTGCAAACCCGAGCGACCCACTCCGGAGCCGCTGCCCACGCATGCACCACTGCCATCTCCCACACCGGTCTGCGCCACAGACAGAGGGACAAGCTGCAAAATCACCTGAGGAATAAATGGCAGGGGCACTGGGCTGTCAGGGACACACAGCCGCTTCCATGCAAACACCTGATTAATGGCCAAACGGGAATGGAAACGCCGGACATGAAGGATCAGCAGCCTTTGTGAAAAACAACTGTTTTTCAGAGTTCCCTTGGGGCACCGGCAGCTCGTTAAATTGAGCTTCTTTCTAGTAATGAGGTCAGACAGGGCTAATAAAGAGAGATACCACTGGACCAGCCTTGTGCAGGCCAATTCCAACCGGGAACTGCGGCTCTGGGCTGGAGACAGCACCATGTGCGTGACGGCTCCTCCAGCCTGGACAAGTGCTTGGAGCTGTGCCTGGCACGGGTGTCTTGGGACACAGCTGGAGCCCTGCACAGGGTGCTGGGTCCTGCCTGCACCCTCCTGCCTCCCTCGTAAGGAGCAGCCTGGGGTCTCTCACCGAGCCTGTCAAGGTGAGATGGCTCCACGCTGCTCAGAGACGGCAGGACAGAAGGAGAGCAGAGCCCGCCGCTCTCCTGTCCCGCTGCGGTGTGTGTTGTACCCACCCGGGTACCCCCGAGCACAGTGCCCGAGATGCACCCACCGACACCGGGATGCTCTACTACATCTCTTCCTGAGGGTTTGGTTTCCATGACAACAAATGATGATGTCAGAGAAAAATGATGATTCCTGCGAACGTGGAAGAAGAAAGGTATCATCCCCACAGCAGGAAGCTTCTTGTTGATGTTTGGAGAGAGAAATAATTCCTCTGCCTAACTTACGGGTGCCCTTCCAGTGTCAAACAGCTACCGACCCATCGCTAGGACAGCGGCGTGGTACCAACCCTACCAGTCTGGGATCATCCCCGAGCCCAGGCTCCAGGCACAGCGATGCAGGAGAGGGGAGGAGCGGGACGGGGCTGGGCTGCTGCTGGTGGTCGTGTTTCTTTACGTCCCCCTAACTCTGCCGGGTTTTTTCCTCTCACAACACAATGATGGGCATGGGAAGGGTTTAGGAGAAAGACACAGAGGGAAGCGGTGCAGGTCGGAATGGGGGGGAGTGCAGTGAAAGAGGGAGCAGGCGGGTATGGGGAGAAGCACATTGGTGCAATGGAAACCAGAGGTGTCCGGGGTCAGAGACGTGTTCGGCCACCTGAGAGACAGCAGAGAGCAGGAGGACAGATCGCTGGCTCGCACACTTGGACATGAATTGGAGAAGTCGTTCGGGACAGATACAGTGCTTTCCTCGATCGCTCTTGATGAATGTTTATAAATATGGCTTGAAAAGTGCCTAACAACATAATCTGCAATTCCAAATACCATCCCTGGCTCGGAGGATGCCAGGCCAGCGAAACACCCCACATGACAGAGCAGAATGCTGCTCGATTCAGGGAACTGCAGCCCTTCAAAGGCACTGTGCAGATTTATGTGTCTAATGCCCCCCAATATAGACTGCAGGCATAAGCGCCACATTATCTTAAGAGATTAGCAAAATACCATATTGTGTCCTGTATATGTTGCAGTGTAGCACCTGTGTATGACCCATTCAGGGATCTAACATGACATGAAGCTCCAACATACCTATTGTACTAAAGTTTCTCTTAGGTATTTTGCCCAGCCTATGCCAGAGCTAAGGTACATCTGGATTCCCTTCCAGTTCCTCCCAGCAGGCTCCCATTAGAAGACATTGAATCTCTTTGTAGGAACTTTCCATGATTAAATTACCTGTCTGTTTTCATTATGAGTGTTTCAATGAGGCTGACTCATGACGAAACACCTGGCACCAGAAAAAACAGCTGAATAAGTCTATGCATGAAGGGACTGATTCCCCATCCCACATCCCAGATGCAAGGCCACCCGTTAACTCCTCAAGAACCGCAGCTTCTCCCCACGTGCGCAGGTACCCGATGGGAGGTGGGTCCCAAAGCACCCCACTGCTGGCTGCCCCGCTCTGCCCGAAATGGCCAGTGGAGGCACGGGATGGGCTCCTGAAATGATGCCCTGGGTCAGGAGGCACAAGGCAGTGGCTGAACATGCTTATCTTTGTACGCAATGGTAGCAAAGTGAAAAGCCCAGTCAACCCTGGAGCTTTAGGACTGCTCCTTCCACGCTAGGATTTCTAGCCCTTCAGGGTGAATACTATCAAATAACATTGCATTTGCGTAAAATGGACGTTTTGAGTGGAACTGTATCAGCTCTGGGAATGCGCACTGGAGCGTTACTGCATCTACTGCCTGAAATAGAAACCAAAGACAACAAGGAGCAGCCTTCACTGCCAAGGTGCATCTTTGCAGAATTGCCACTTTTTTGCCATTTATGTCTGCACATCTCAGCTCTTGGGCGTTTCCCGTTAAAGCTTCCCATAAAGCTCTAGGATGGATTTCTTGCTTCAGTACTGGAAATTTAGCAGAAAGACTGTTACTGGCAGCAGGTTTCTGAATCAGGCTGGAGAGCAGTATAGTTTAAATAGCCTTTCCCTACCTCTTTCTGTCCATGGTTCTGTGGGGTCTTCCCTACCGAGACCTAAAAGAAGTTTCCACAAGCAAGAGACTCAGCAATGCAAAAGCTCCCCAAAGACAGGACAAGATAAATAAATATCAATCCAGGTTTTCTGTGTGCGCTTCCGCCAAATAGTCTTTGCAGAAAGGATTTACTTTTACTAATCCAATTTAATTAAACTGAGCTATTCTACATTCACACCAGACTAAAAAGGAGGTGATATGCACGTGATGACCTGCCACTTTTGCTGTCCCCCTCACAAACACCCTTTCTCACAGTGTCACTTTACAGGGTTACCCATGCTGGCATCTGCCTCCGGCAGCCAGAGAGAAAAAAGCACGGCAATCTTTAGGAGGGGAGAATCCAGAACAGAATTTGCAAATCTCTATACAAGAAGTTTCCAAGAGCCCTTCAGCCCCTACATGAAATTCTCCCTTAGACTCCCCCAGAGCACTGCTAACATCAGCTACCTCTTGGTGCTCTGGGAGCTCCGTCGGACCCATTTGCAGGTCATTAATAAATGACAGGGAAGCTGAGCGGTTTGCTGAGGATCGTACAGCCAGTCCATAGCAGACCTAGGATCTGAATCTACTACTGCAGATGCATGGGGCCCTGTCTGAACCACTGGATAGCATCCCTCCCCACGTCTCCATGTGAAACCCAGCCCTGAAGAACTGGCTTTCCCTGCACACACCTTCTGCAGGCAGGAACACCATGAGTGTGATTTAGCTCACTGCTCTCCACGTGGGAAGTCTCCCTCCTGAAATTAAAGTGAAATAGTAATCCCATTAAGTATCTTTCCTTTAAATCATAGATATGTCCGTGGGTAAGTTAACGACAACCCTTACATGCACATTCAATTCAAATCAGCATATCCAATTAACTTCATTACCTGGAGGCTCCTTCATATCCCAGTCTCCTCCTCTCCTGTCACATTTTCTTTGTGCGTTTTTCCCAAATTAGGATAGAATACATCTGTCATGGTGGGCATCACCTTTACTTTTACCCCAGAGACAGCATGGGGAAGCCTCAATAGATGGGATCACTCCAGATAGTCATGATGCTGTCAGGCTGAGTGGCTTGTAGAAAAACAGATCCTCAAGACCAAATGATCTGGTCTCTGAGGGAGGAGAAAATCCATCCTTTCCAGAATTACACTGTCTGACTAAACATTAAATACACTCACTAATCCCCACTGGGGTTGCCCTTACGAAACTCTACAGGATCAGCTGGGGAGAAAAAACAGTTTGGTAAAGAGCTCGTTGCAGTGAGCCCTGCTAGCCCACAGGCATTGGAGCTGAGTTGCAACCAAGAGGGCTTTCCTCAAGCGTTGCCTACCAGTACTGTGACCGTTCCTTAAACTTCGCAGACATAGATCTTTCTTTTATAAAGTGCCAGAGGGGGGCCTAGAGCAGGGAGGCTGCAGCCATCAGAGCGATGGGCAGCAGATCTAGCTGGGAAGGGAAAGAACTGGTGGGACCAGCGACAAGCAGCCTGGTGGCATCATATCAGCATCTCATCTCACGCTGCCCCTGGACACTGCTTGAAGATTCAATTTCAAGAGGCAATACTGAGCAGTGGGTAAGCCGCTGGCACTTTGGTGCAAGCACCCAAACTCGTCCCACAGCTTCCCCCCTCCCCTCCAGCGAGGGCCGCACAGGCAATGCTGCTCTGCAAAGTCCTGGTGTTCACATTTACTCTTCCTTTTGAACTTCAAAGAGACATGAAAGCCCCACCAAGCAAACCCAGCCTCACACCCCAACTTCTCCCTCCTGCTGCCGGGCACAATACGGACAAAGCATCGAGGCAGCTCAAAGCCAAGACCGCCTTCTCCGCTCACGTTTTCTGAGTTCTAATCCACTTTTTTGGAGACATTTTCTTCCTCCATCCCCTCCCTGAACTTAAGGGAAGCTCCAGGTGCAAGGAGACAGACCTCCTCTGTCCCTGTCTTGCTCGGATCTTGCCTCTCCCAATAGATTAAATTGCTGGTACCCTCCACTCAGACGATCCCTCGTTTCCAGGATCTGCAAACACCTCCTGCTTGTGTGGCTGCATGCCCGAGGTTATACCTTCAAAAGGGGACAGGGAGAGGGAAGAAGGTGCCGTGCTGTGCCGCAGGTCTGGGGAGCAGGAGGTAACGTGGGGTTGGCAGCCGTACAGCCACGCACAGTGCGGGGGGAGGCGGGCTGGGTTCAAGCTCGAGTTTATTCTGATCAGGCTTCCTGACCCGAAGTATTTATAGATCTGAAGTTTCTGCGAATTCAATACTCATGTCAAAAATGTCTCTGTGTATGTGTCTTTCACACCCACATGTGTTTCCCATCTCTTCTGCTTGGGAAATGTTAGCTAAGTGTTCAAAGTCACAATCTGGGAATCTGCAGCTCCCCAGAGGAACCACGAGTCAGAGGAACCACTGGGCTAATTGGGGAAGAGCACAGAGAAACCCCCCGGGGTCCCAGGCGGCTCCGCAGGGAGGGGGAGCTTGTAGTCTGCAGCACTGGCACCCACATATGCTGCTAAGCACAAAAATGCCGACCCAGCAAACAAACAAGCCAACCCAAATTAACTCTCACTTCCCGCATCTCCAGCGCTAAGGCTGGAAAATTCTTCCTACGAGCAAGGCTTTCTTCCTAGCCCTGTGAGACAAGGCTGCAAGTCTGCCAGAATCAGCAACTAAAACGAAGAGACCTGAACACTTCCAATCTTACTATTTCAAAGAGTTTGAACCCATCTACAGGGAAGGCAAGATAGGTTTAAAAAAACTAAACAAATTGAAAACCACCCTTTCTTCTGTGCTAAACCTCAAGCCACAGTCAACAGGCTATTATACCAAAGGTTTCAGCTGTTTCAGCAACCCCATGTGTCCCCTGGCTAAGGGCAACTGTTTGCGATACCAAAGTTCAAGGTGCTGCTTTGGGAGCGCACCTAGGAGGCTGGGCACTGGGATCTGGCGCACGGAGAAGAGCTTCTGCGAACGCAGTCCTTCCCATTCACGGGTGGAAAGAGGAGCTTAGGAGAGGGATCCCTTGCTGCCTCTCTGCTGGCTTCTGGAGGTGAAAGAAGCCAATTCCTGGGCTGAAGCTGCAGCTCAGACATGCTAACAGATAGCAGTACAAAACCTTAAGAGAAGATTGCCGCTGAAGCTGTTCTCTCTCTCTCCTAAGCCTTTATTTCCTTCTTCTATCCTTCTGCTCCCTCCACCCTTCTGCTCCATCCACTCTTTTGGAGAGTTGATCCTCCAAGATAAAACAGGGAGGATGGTACAGAGGCACCATGCAGAGACTAATCAGCAGCCCCCATGTCTTTAATTTATTACTGCATGAGAGGCTCGTTTAGAACAAAGCTGCCAGTTTGGAAGATCATTCCTTTAAAAGACTTTTTATTTGAAAAGCTGTCAGCTCACACCTTGTCACAGCTCTACTTTCAGCAGCAGAACTTTAATAATGTGCCACCTCATGCAAATGAGCTGCTAATTAATTAAGTAGTATTCTTCCGGGGATGGATTCATTGGAATCAAATCTGGGTAGGCTGGTTGGCTAGGTCATACTGCTTTGGACGGTGCTTTAAATCAGCAGCATTGCCTTTTCCTTGAGTCCCGGTACTCGGGTGGATTCCCATCAGGAGGGATGCTCTTTCCTGTCCCTGTGCCCTTGGGAAGGCTCAGCAAGCCCCAGCGAATCCATGCAAAGCCACGCTGCAACCCGACCACTTGCATGGCACAGACCAGACCCAGCTTAGCTAAGAACATTAGTGAGATGAAAAAAACGATTGAATGAAGTGCCCAAAAGATTGCCTTCTCTCCTGTTCAGGAAAGCCAGTGTAGAAGAGGGCCCGATTCAAAAGCAGGAGGTAGAGACTATTAACTCGGAGGGCTCCAGGGATCAAGCTGCCAGGCAGGGAACACTGCAAAGGAGTAGCACTCTTTTTTTGGAGCACGTGTTGCAAAGATACAATTGCTGGGGGTTCGGGGCTATCAGCCTTGCACCTTCCACCAGCATCAAAGTACAACCCATTAAAGGTGGAAACACTCGAGAGCATCCTGTGGATTTACTCCCCGAAGGAGGACAGCTCCGGGCATGTCTGCAGCATGGTACAAAACCTATTCACTTCTAATTTGTCCCCTAATAAAGAGCCACAATGTGCAATGACTTCCCTTTCCTTTTGTTCAGCAATAAGCACCCTTCTCCCTTTACATTCCCATATTATTTTTAAAGAGATGGCTCAGTGCTTCTCTGGGAAATGGGAATCATTAAGTTAGCAGCACTTTGCCGCTTGCAGGCTTTACATTTTGGCACTGAGCAAGGAAATCATCAAAGAGACTAAGTATTGGCCTCCAAGAGAAAGGAAGGAGGTAGGTGTTGCTATATCACAAGGCACTGCACGCTAACCTTTCTGCAATGTGCTCCTTCAGCCTCTGCCATTCTTTCCCTGACTTACCCCTGCCTCTCCCGCTTTGTGCAGCTTTAATCCGGCTCCTTCCCTTACAGCTGGGAAGTAAATGAAAGTACAGGCATGCAAAGAGGAGAACAGCTCCAGGAACAGGCAGAGGTTTTTTTTTCCTAATGCATCCTCTTCTACATGGCACTAGCAGTCTTTCGCAGGGACACACAGCCGGGTTAGGTGGGAGCCCTGGTTATGCAGAGAAGGACAGGCTGACCCCACTCTGCCCTTCAGCCCCTACAAATACCTGGGTCATACCTTGGCTTTTCCTCCGCTTTGGTCTGAGCCATAGCTGGGCTCAGCATTAGCAGGCGCCCGAAGGGACTCACGAGCAAGGACAGAAGAGAGGTATGCCTCGTCGTTTGCTGCCTGCAGGACACAATTAGTGATGGAGGGAGTCACGAGTAGCATTTTGGGGGGGAGCAATAGCCATAGAGAAGGAAAACAGGACACGGTGCTAAGCCTGTCTTCTGTGACCAACAGAAAACACAAGAGGAAGCACAGAGCTGGTATTATTTAGGGCGACGGAGGTACTGGGTATCTGCTCAGAATTGCTTGTCACATACCATTTGCAGCTCTTCACCAAAGTCCCCAAAATAGCACTGTATCTGTGTTATCTATCCACACCTCACCTGTGCCCTTCCAGCTGAATAATCCTCCACAGCTCGGTGTCAAGCTCTCTCCCTGCGATCATCCTCCTACAGCAGTACATTTCACAGCTGAAGGGATTGGTCTTGCTTAGTTTGGTTTGTTGACCTTGAGTGGCCATGTAAAATGGAATAAAAAGCCACTTAGACAAGATTGTCTAATGTGCAGTTTGCTCTAAACGAGCAGCAGTGAGTCGCAATTCTCCCCAAGGAGGAAAAAACTAAACGACTGTCAAAAATTGTCACATGAAAACCCTGTTTCTCCCAAGTCACGGTTTCCAGCTGATCAGGTGGGAACCAGAAAGTTTCCTCAGGAAATATTATTCTCTTTCCTTTTCAAAAACATCACGTAAGTAATATGCTTCAAATGACTTAGACTTCATGCCCAACAGCTCCCGGGAATGCTGCAACACAAGCCAGACTGTGAGCCGCTAAAAGCCAAAACCCAGAAGGAAATAAAAGAATCTAAATTTTGTTATCTTTTGGTTTTACAAACTTGTGGAGAAATCCTGCCTGGTAGTTTTGCAATGCTTTAGGTCAGACAGGAGCATCAGGTGAATGAGGAGGCTGTGTATATTTTTGGTTTCACTTGTGCATGCAGAACCAGTCATGTGTTACTGATCAGATCTAACCTTGCTCGGGCAGAGGATGTGAGAAAATTACAGAGCACACAGCTTAGCTTAAATCCCAGGAAATGAGGCTCTCCAACAACTCCTGCTGCTCTATCCCAGGCATCGGCCAGCTGCAGGGGACATCACACACCTCTGGGTTACAACCCCTGCAGATGCGCAGCGGGCGGGCAGAGGTGCAGATAGGAAATGGGTATTTTCTAGGTAAGAAACGGGCCAGAGCACAAAGGAGTCAAAAGCTCTCACCAGCCAGTGGCTGACCCCGCTGTTTGTACAGAGCCTGAAGTTTACTAAAGCAACAGCCTTGCAAGCGAGGTCACTTCAGGACGGGCAGAGCCACAGCCAAACTGGCACTGCCCCACGGCTCCCGGGGGCGGCTGCGCCGACAGAGCTGCCGGCTCTCTCCCCTTCCCTGTGCACCGCGGCAGCTTGGCCGATCGGTGTTTAGCTCCCTACCGGGGGATACAGGCTTCAGTCCGGGTCTTGTTCATCACCGGGCGCACGGGAGCTGGACCAAGTGTGGTTTCATCGGGGAAGGCAAGAGGCAGAACCAAGACGCATGATGAACAGCCGGGCTGGCGCCCTGCTCAAGGACGTTTGCTTATACAGGGCCCTGTACTGGAACCATTAAAGCCTCCCGATAGGACTCAGACAAGTATAAATCCATGGGAGCTGAAGCTCTCCTTATGCTTTCCTATCTGCTCATTCACACTCAGATCTCCCGGTCACCAGCAGACGGAGGCTTGAGGTAGCTCACGTTCCCTGCATGTGTGGCACATGCCGAGGAAGACCACTTTTGCCCCTGTGAGCTGCTTCCCAAATGCTATTCTGGGGCAGATCAAGGATTAAAAAAAAATAAAAATAAAAAATCTCTTCCATCCCTGCACTGTAACTCACTAAGCCTTCGGCATATGCCCTTTCCAGCATCTCAGAGTTAATCAGCAGATAAGCAGATGAACTGGCTCTGAATAATCTGTATATGGAACACATGTAATGCTGCTGAACACTGCCTTGAACACAGCAGGGAGGTTGCTGGGCTCAACACACACATCTGTCCCCGTCCATCCCCGTCTCAGGAGAGCTGGTGCAGCTACCGGGCACACATCGCAGACCTGGGACAGCATAAAGCACCCTGCTGCGCATCAGGCTAGAGAGGAAGAGAAGGAAGAAGCTGATGGATGGATCAACTCTCTGGTCCTCAAATGTCCAAATTCAGAGTTAAAGTTCAAATTCAGCTGGGGAAGGAGAGGAACCTGAAGGAGCTTGGTGCTCCATCTGTAATCTCTGAAGCAGTCGGGATGGTGCTGGAATCAATACTCAGGAACTGCGTTTAACACTTGCAGCACTTTGCAGCTCCAAACCATGCTGCGAGCGTGCAGTAACGCAGCCCTGCAGGGCAGCAGTGAGCCGCAGCCCCCCTGGAGCAAAGCCCCAGCCCAGTTCTGGCAGCAGCACCCAGGGACAGGTGGGCAAGGAGCTCTGGACTTCCCTCTTCACCTCATCCACAGTGAAAAAAAAAAATCACAAAAGAGGCGAGTGGACGTGCCCAAGGCCACGCTGCTTGATGCACGCAGTGTCCTTGGTGGCACACCACGGGGTCACTTAAGCTGATGCCGCAGCTCTTCCTTGGAGGCCACAGATGCCACTGGCATGTGAACACCAGAGCAGCTACAGCACCGTGGTAACAGCATGGGGTGACCCAGACAAATCATACCAGCAACATTAGACATCCCCAAACCGGGAGGAGGGAGGGAAAGAGGGGCCACGACTGAAGAAGATCGTTTCGGTGCATACGATCATCAGCACATCGCTCTGCAGAGCGACGCCGAACGCCTTAGTCCAGCGGGACCCAACCAGCCCGTACCTGGTTTCATGCTGAAAGGTTTTGCTTGTAGTTTCCTCTGCCACGATGAGGTGGAGCAGATCTGCCCTAGAGCTGTGAAACGCCGCACTAGAAGGACCGAGGTGGCTCTTCCCCCAGGCCCCCGCTTTTGTTCGCACACCAGCCAGCACAGCTAATCCCTTATCGTGCCCATGGCCCAAAATCAACATCATGAGATAGGTTCAGGCTCGGGTCCACGGATGGGAGAGACAAAGCTACACCACATTACTGCTTTTGCTTCCATAATTGACCTGTAGATAAACACATGGCTTCTGCCTTAATCCCCTGCAGCCTCATGAACATCAGCCGCGCTAAATTTTTCATGTAATTAAGAGAAAAACCCTAATCCAGTGTAATTAGCTTCCTGATTGCAAACGTCAGGCAGAAAAACACTGTTTGAACAGCAATTCAGGTCTAGCTGGTTAGGCAAATACTGTGTGTGTGGTTCAGTAATTTAACACTGAAACAACTCCTTCTCTGCCATCCTTATAGGCTTGCTTTCCTAAAGAGTACTAAGTGGTTTCATGACTGCAATAGGCCTGATATCCCTGAAACTGCCATTCCACTAAGCTCCAGTTATGTCCCTGAAGAGCTGGTCATGAAACAAGCCAACTGGTTCCCTGAGAACCACACTAGTTGCTGATTTTGGAGCGGTCCCCCAACCTGATCTCCATCCTTAAGTGATTGCCACCAAGTTCTTAAGTGCCACCACCCTTAACTGCCTAAACTCAGGATCTGATAGTCACAATTAAGATGCTGATGGAGAAAGAGTCTCCTTGTATGTGATGCTCAGCACAGCTACCACAACGTGCCAGAGCTGGAGGCGATACCGACACCTACAAGGAGTTTTATGGTGTAGGTCAAAATTCATGCCAGCTACTGAGCCTTTATGGTTTACAGTGGTATTTTTCTTTTCCATTCATATACATGAAGGCAAAACTTTAAGAGTAAAATGTTAGAAATTTGGGAAGTGGAAGCAGATGGGAGAGGAATAGAGAACGTGGATATACGTGCCAACAGGGAGGCAGGGAAACCAAGAAAGCACAGCTAGAAGATACCTTTGCTTAACCATTTAATCCATCCCCCAGCAAAAAGGAAAGGATCTGAGCTACTTAAGCCACTATCAAATATTTCTGTTGTCTTTCTAAAACTCGCCTGTGATAGAAATTACAGACTACTCCAGTTCTCAACTAGTTACATTTTTCATCTTCAGACTTAATATCAGACATTCTCCTGAAATAAAGCATTTGAAAGCAGTATTATTCTAGGAGGTATTTGTTGGGGTCTCTCTACAGAGGATTTTAATTCTCATCCTAGACTATGTTACAAAGGTTTTGTGGTTTTGGTTGGTCGTTTGCGGAAAAAGGCATTAGTCTCTATTTTGCTAGTTTTGGTTAACGTTGCTGTGGAGGCCAAATTTCTGTGCCTGGGAGACTGCAAAACAACCAGCCCACCTTCTATCAGGAGAAAGCTGAAAAGCATTTCACAGCTTCAGCTTTGCAGACTGAATTCTTACAGAATACTTGTTTATATGCTGTGGCAGGCGAGAGCCAACCATATATGTTTTTGCAGCTATAACTCTTAATTCTGACAGAGGCCACAGGCTGATGAAAGGCGGGGGGTTGTGCCTGGCTTTGTCCATGTTTGGGCTCCAGGCTCTGGCCTCCCCAGCACTGCTCCTCTCTCCCCTCCTCATCACATGGAT
Source organism: Haliaeetus albicilla (assembly GCF_947461875.1). NCBI lineage: Eukaryota > Metazoa > Chordata > Aves > Accipitriformes > Accipitridae > Haliaeetus > Haliaeetus albicilla. The sequence goes on along the minus strand of NC_091508.1, from coordinate 2,007,170 downwards.
GGTCTGTAAACAAACCAGCGGAGAGCAGAGCAAGCTGCTCCTTTGTATCAAAGCCAGGGAGATTTCTTTATACAAAAAGGAGCGAAAATTTATCAACTCAAAGCTCCTTTTAAAGAGAAGCCCCTAAGGAGAGCAAACCCAGATGCTTGCTTGCATTGCATAGGTAAGCCAATTCCTCTTTCTCCGTCCCTTCAAACACACATTATTTTCCATGGAAGGCGCTGTGGATGAACTATCGACTGCGAACAGAGCCTCCTGGTTGGATGGCAACACATCAATATGCATTTAAGCGAGCAGCAATCATATGGCACAGTTTGGTGCTTTGCCATCATCCCCTTTACGTGGGAACAGCACTTCAAGCCAAGCAAACGACCTTCTGCTTAAAAAGCCTCCCAGAGGACCTCCAGCCAGCGAGCCCATGTCTCACAGGCGCCTGGTGACCATGTTTCAAAAGGCAATGCTAGAAACTGCACTCTCCCTCCTCTTCGCTCTGGCTCAGGAGGTGGGAACCTGCAGGCATGTCCTGAGTCACATTTACAACCCCCCAAACTGGCAACGTGCTCACCCCTTCCCTTTCTGACCGTGCTTTCTGCACCAAGTCAAACACACGGATGGGGATGCTTTGGGTAATGCATTCCAGATGGGATAGCATGTTTGCACGCTGTGGTTGTCAGTGGTCGCAGCGATGTGGGTGTATTTCATTTTTCTGGCTCGTAGTAATTATTCCAGCTTTTAGTCAGCTTTGGGGAAATTATTCCTGCCAAAACGCCCAGTATCGAATGCCAGTGACACATGGGTCTGTGTGTTGACTGGTCTGTGGTCTCTTTGCCTTAGATCCAACACAAATTCTTCTCTCCATTGCCCATGCCTTCCCAAAGCAAGGCATCTTAAATGTCTGTGGAGAGCTGCTAGCTGATGAGAAGAGCTGTATGCAGCTCGTCGGGGGCTGGCTGCTTTTTCTGCTCACTTTCCCCATTGCACATCCAGCAACGTACAACCGGGAACGCAGCCCCAGGTCGGCCTGGCAGGAAGCTGGGACTGAGACACTAACTGGGTATGTGCAACAGTCACCCCAGCATCTTCTGCTACCAGCTCATAGGCGATAAAGCTACATCAAAGCTACATCCCAGTGAGCTGGGTATTTTTGCAGCCACCATTTCACCAGAGGATGGTGGAAGTGTCTCCAGACAGACCCAGGAGTCTCGGGAGTCTTTGCATTCTTGTTAATGAGCACTGGCAGGAGATTTGCAGCTCGGCGGTAAGAAGTGTCAAGGGGTGGTGAAGGAGGCAGAAAGAGGTGTTGAAAGGAAAGGGAGCTGCTCAACTTCGCCTACAGACAGCTTTTAAGTGACCTGAAGGACAACATTGGGTCGTGAGGCTACCAGCTTCCACCTCTCCTACCCCTAGACGCTGAAGTTTCTAACAAGGTAAGTTATTTGAATTGCTCTCGCTAAAGACACCAGGCATCAAAAGTTTCTAAAGCTTTTAGAGTAAGAGCTATAAACTGAGCCAAAACCCTCAAGAGACAGAACTGATACGGAAAGTTACCTTCCAGGACAGATTTTCCCAGTGACTGAGTGCTGGCAACTGCAGCAGCCTCTTTGCAACTATAGCATGATGCCACTGTTTATTATCAGAGGAGCTGAGCTACTTCTTGCCTTTCTCTTCCTATTGCACCGGAACTAACACAGTCCCCCCATACATCTGCATAATGTAATCTGCTAATGATTTCAGGCCTCGTATTTTGTCAGTGTCATGATTTATTAGTTATGTCGTGGTTTGCACTCAGCTGCAAAGAAATCTTTCAGTGACCTAAAACCATGAGACTCGAATTTTGCTGGTGTTGGATTCCTATGGCCTGGGAATTTCAACACATCAGGTATTTCACTGCCTGTTCCTGCAGTTTGTGTTTCTACGGGCACAGAGTGGGAAGCCTGGCTGGGAGCCGGGTCCTGTTCTCTACATCTGGGGTCTTGCGATTTGTGACTTTACCAAACAGCTGAGCCAACCTCCGAAGAGTCTGCTCCCGAGAGGTTTTATGCCTTGAAAATTTATTCTAAAGCAGCTTCAAAACCTCCAGTTTTCATTATTAATATGACTTCTTTCATCAGAGTCCACTTATCTTTTTGTTTTCTATTTCTGTCTCTACCCTTTCATTGTTTCCCCGAGCGCTTCTATGCAAATGCTACCGAAACTCAGACCAGGCGACAGCAGCATCTACCCGCTCTCTCCTTACCAGCATGAATTTATTTCCATCAAAGCTTCCTTCTTGAATCAAGTTTTTTTCATTTTTATTCCATCTGTATTTAATCCCAGACAAACACAAACAACAATCTTAGCTCCCTAAGGCCATCACTTTCTAAATCAGTTACAGCCAACTCCAATTAGCAGGCAAGCAACATGAGCAGCTTCGTACGCTCCTGTATCTTTGGGAATGAGCCAGCCCAGAAGGTCCTTTTCCCCAGACTGTCCCCTTTTTCCTTCTGAAGAACTTGCACCGTCATTAGTCGCAGGCTTTGCAAGATAAAACACACTCGCCTTTGCTTTTGCCATCACGGAAGAGCTGGGAAGGATGCTCCGCGGCCTCATTAACACTGTGTTGTGGTTCTGCGCTCCCACACCTGGAGGCTACCTGCACGCTTTGATTTATAAGAGGATCCAAAAGCCTCTACAAGCGCTAAAGGGATATTTTCTTGGTCACTTCAGCTTCCCTCTTAACCTGCTCTTGAAACAGCTTCTTCACAGCCTCTCTAAGCTGGAGCAGCAGCGATGCCTCCTGCAGCGGAGCCAGGGCTGCGCAGGCAGAAGCCTCTCCCTTCTCAGGGCAGGAGAGCATCTCTCAGACATACCCTGGAGAAGAAAGCACCAGCCCCCAGCAGAGCTCACCACGTTCGACAGAGGAAGCGCAGCAGCTCACGGGGTTATTTGGCTTAACCTGATCGTGAATTCACCGTCTTCAAATGACTTTTAACTTATTTTGGTGAGAAACGTCTGATCCCACGGGCCGGTCGGGTTTTGCCAAGACATAGCCAGGCTCCGGCAGCGGGCGAGCACTCGCTCTTCAGAGCTCGGACCTGGTGGTGGCCCCGGCTCCGTCGCGGCTCCGCTCCCCCCTCGCCGGGGCAGCGGCAGAGCTCGGCCCTCGGACCCTCGTCTGAAGGGACCCCTGCCCCGAGCGTGCCAGCAGGCAGGGGCAGGCTCGGCCCTTTAACTCAGCAGACAGCTCTCCCTCCATTAGTGAGCTATTTCGGGCAATGATTTCAAATGAAAATCTGTATTTTATTAATTACGTGTCTGCTTTGCTGCTGAACTCTTTAATGTGTTTCCCAGCTGTATCAATCTACAGCCATGAAGGAAGCCATTAAATCTAAATGCCTCGAGCGTGTCGCATTTCTGCCGGGACGCATCCGTCACCGGCGTTAGCCCGGAGGTGCGAGGCCCCGGCCCGAGCTGCCGTCTCCCCTCACCTGCGGGAACATCTCCCGTCTCACCTAGCGGGAGCAAAGCAAGGGACACTGTGGGACTGGAGCGGAGGACGCGCCCCGACAAACCCGTCAGGATTGTAAATGATTGCAAAGCAAAGTCCATCTGGAGACGCTGCCGGGTTTCTCCATCTTTCACACCGGCTGGCAAGGAATGCAAGGAGCCAGCCCCGGCGCTGCTGGGCTTCAGCTGAGCATGCTGCCAGCAGCTGTCAAAGAGAGAAGACGAGGATGGGAGCGAGAATCATTTGCATTGCTGCGAACTCTTCCTCCAGCCTCATTTGCTAACCTCAGTGTCCGGGCTAGCTCTGCACTGACGAGTCCCTTGTATTTCTCCGCTCATCTCCTGTTGCACGTACACAACTCTTCAGCAGCTGGGAAAAGGATTTCCCCAATACATGCCTTTCCTACCACGTAGGAAATACTAGAAAGAGCAGCGTCTGCAGGCAGGCAGATTTATTCACCTGTCCTAACTGGCAAAACTGATTAGATTTGATGGACATGCAGGGGTGTGCAGATGCATTAATGACCAGTTTAGCATGGAAACTGGCAAAGCAATGCACCTCACAGATGTTATTAGGAGAAGTTTATTTAAAGCAAATTTTACGGCTGTAGAGAATGTCTTAGATCAGCAACCTCAAGAAAAAAATCACTTCAGGCTCCTTCCCTAACAAATAAGTAAAAAATTGTAAAAATAAAACAGACACCTCCCCCCCCGCCCCCCCCCCCAAAAAGTGCATGTCAGGTAATTTTACAAACCAAATTCTTTGTTGCAGAGATGACTTCCTCTCTTGAGTGAAAACTAAAGAGGTCACCAGCACTCGGAAGCAGAAAGGGCTGAAATGCATCACCCGTACCCAGTCCAGCCCTGCACACCCCGTCCGTGAGGATCCTCTGCTGGCGAATTGGCCATTCACGCGATCTGCCTTCCCCCACCAAGCGAGCCATTTAAATCGCATTATTTTAGAGCGTCCTTGAGACAGAGCAGCATTAATGGGCTCTACTGTCTGAAAACTGCTCTTGCTTAGATACCCGCAAAGCTGAGCAAGAGAGGCACAAGGCTAAAAAATGTTCCCTCTCAAGCAAAACAGACTTGCACTTGGATTGCACAGAAATTAAAGCAACAAAAGGTCTCTGAAGCCAATTGCAATATAACTGAGAAACAGGCTCGTCACTTTGTACATCCATCTGGCAAGGACATACTTTCCATTTCAGCAAGTGCGAGAATGGGTGGACAGCAAAGGGAAATGTGAAAACAGCAAAGAAACAAGAAGAATGAAAACCTGCGGGACAACACTGCTACCCTGTTATGAATACTGTACGTCTATTCATATGAAAATCCATACGGCTGCTACTGTTGCATGCACTCTTCTTACACAGCATGAAATTAAAATTCCTCTTCAGTATCATATTGCCAGCACTACAGAGCAACTTTAGAGTAAGCTAGCAGACAATTTATCCTTTGGCTTCCTCAGACGGGCTTGTGCTGGGATTGAAAGCCAGTGGGGTGAGGGAGACTAGTCTATTGCCCATGGTAAAAAAATTCTGCTTCCAAAACAAATCCCAGAGAAATATTGCTGGCCTAGAGTCTGACTGTTGGTGCTAATTTCACAGTGCAGTTTCACATGCATAATTCCCCCCAAGGCCCCCCTGCCACTTTCCTTCTTATCTTCCCAGAACAAACTCAACATGCAGGCTAATTTCAAGGAGTGTTTCACCCAGAGTCCAGCCAAATGTCAGTGGATCTGCTGGAAATGCAAATTGAGACAATTATGTAAAAGAGGAGGGCTTATAGATTGTGCATAAGGGCAATAGAAGGCAAATAAAAGCTGACAGAAAGAGGTAGCCAGGAACATATCTCCCATCTCAAGTTGTTGATCATTTGCACATGTGCTCAGCAAGCAGAGATAGATATCCAAAAAAATACAAGTCCCATTGATTTTCACCACTAAATTGTCTCTAAAACCCACATATCTCAAAGCTCCTAAATCAGCATTTTCCATTCATTCACACAATTCACATCCACTTCGCAGGGCTGCGGATGACAACGGAAGACATGGAGAAGCAGAGATCTGGTGCTGAACTGGGGAGACCAGGAGGGTTTTTGCAGTTTCCCAATTGCAAAGAGCCATTGAGTTGTCAAAAGCAATTGCAACTTTCACAGAAAGCATTTTATTTTGTGCTTTTAAGAAAGTTGGGATAACTGTGGCTCCCTGAGATCATCTGGGGACAAACCGAGGAAAAGATACTGGAGACGGGAACTTGATTAGCTCAAACCCAGCCACAAAATTTTCAGATACAAGCAAATTCCTCAGAAGGCTTGCTCATTATGTATGCAAAGAAACAGCAAGCGAGAGGAGAGAATCTCTACTATGTGCCGTAACATGATATAGAATTAAGCCCCCTAGGTTACAAAATTCCTCATAAATCGCAAATGGGACGATATCTACTGTGTTATATTTTATCACACTTTCTGTCAAAATATCCCCTGCAGGGAGCCTTTTCGAAGATGCTATCACAAGCAAAGCCTTATTTGGGGAGGAAGATTTGAACTAAACAGCAGCAAACTACCAATATGTTCCTTGCGAGGCTGCTAGATAGAAAAACCCTTAGAGCAGCGTTAGCGGTGTCTAACGTCGTGCAGCTCTTTCTTAAATAACGCCGTCTTCTGGTTTTGCTCAGGCCCATATGGAGCATAAATGCTATTTAGTTTTATTAACGGCAATACTAATACGAGCCGGCTGCTACGCTTCAACATGCCGCCGAGTCCCCGAGGGACTGCAAAATGCTTAACAAAAGCACGCGACGAGGAAAACTTTGCCACCTCTCGGGCGATCCGCACGCGCGTGACGGGCTCCGACTTGCAAACCCCGCTCGTCGTCGGCGCGGAGCGGAGCGAGGGCACTGGGGGTTCTGGAAGCCGGGATCCTCCGTGGCTGCCTTGGGGAAGGACGGCCAGCCTCTCCGTGCGGCCGGCTGAGCGCTTCCGCTTCGCTGGGCTCCGCACTTTTGTAAGGCGCTCTGGCGTTTTTGGCAGCCACTGAACTGGAAGGAAAAGGGTCTGATTATCTCCTCCACCACCTCAGTGGCGACCCAGACCGGTGACCCCTTTTCTGTCACTCTACATTTGCTCTGGATGTCTTACGCAGGGAAGGGGCAAAGCCTTCCCAATTGATCCAGGCTGCATCCGTAGGCTCCGGCTCCTGCACGTGGCACCAAGGCAGATGCTTTGTTTATCGCGTGGTTTCGGCTCCGTCTCTCGCTCGGGGGGTCGCGATCTGCGTGCCCGCGTTAGAGGAGCGATATGGAAGGCAACGCCGAGGCGGCAGCACCGGGGTCAGCGGAGCAGGACCTGCTGACAGCCCGGATCCACTGCAGGCTTGGCAGCTTTCATCCAGAAAAAAGCTTCTTCGCTTCCACCGCCTGCTTAAAAGCCGGCCAGATAATACAGCCTCCATTTTGCTTGCACTATCCAAAACACTGCCACCCTCAAAATCTTTAAGTGCACCCTGAGTTTTTAAGCTACGTAGCAACAGTGAAAACCAGCCAGCGGAGACAGGAGACATCCCACAGCCCGGGGGGGGGAGAGGAGAGGAGCAGAGCAGTGAGACCACCTCCTCCTCCCACAGCAAGCACCCAAAATCTTTAATGCCTACGCAAGACCGTCTCCAGCTTCACAGTCTCATTGTAGACAACAACACGCAGCCTTTGTCTACGGACTCGTCTTGACCCACTGACAGCAGCTTTGTCACTTTAACATGAGCGTCCCTGAGTTAGGGACATCGATCAAGGCAACTGCCTATCAATCAGCTGGCACTAACCTACTCCGACAAGACACTTGGGAGGAGGCTCCCCGCACACCACAACAACCCTTAATTATTTACGTCTCTCTGACTTTTTCAATTACTTCTTCGGCAGGGAGGCAACGCACCCTGTTCTGCAGAGGGACGTTGATTACACCGGGGGGGGGGGGAAGCAGGGACAAGGGGGAGGTGAAAGGTGTCCATTAGCCCAAAGCACAGCGCACTCTTTTGTTGGAAAAATAAAAGCAGCTCGACTGTTTGGAGGGGTGGACACTAGAAAGCCCTGTCTCGTCACACGTGTTGCACTGCTCCCCTGGGCAGCATCAGGACCCGTGGCAGGAGGGCGGCCGTGGCTGGCAGCCATCCTGCACGTCCCTCGCAGGGAAATGCCTCCCTGCCCGCACGGAGGGCGAAGGCACGGGGGAGCGGGCCAGAAGAAACTTCCCAGGACGCCCTGTCTGCCTTGCTCCAGCTTTGCCCGCACTCAGCCAGTGGCTCCAACTATTTTCAGTAGTGCATTCAAGCCAAAGCCTTTGCCACAGACGCTGACATTGCTTCCAGGTAAAAAAATTGCACCGAGTTTGTATTACTTGAACACCGAAAACTGGCCCGAAATGACTCACTGCTGTTATCTGACATTAACCCTTACTCACAGCTTGGCCTGCAGCTTTATGGTAAAGCTGTCTGCAGCACCCATCTGTAAGGGCATCCAAATCCCCCAAAGTTCCTCGGTCCTGCCTGATGCGAGCAGAGGTTTGCCAGCCCTTCCACGCAGAGATGCACTCACCTCTAGCTGAGCCTAGCGTGACCAGATTGTGTGAAAAATGAAAAAGAGCCATCTGGATTCCCGTGGTGAAGACAGCCAGGAAGGTTTCTGGAGAAGGCACCATTCTGTGGGAATCTGCAGAAACGTCCCTGCAGGAGCAGCCGCCGGCTCCAGAGGAATGCAGGGGGTTGCACAGCGCGGTGGATTGCGATACAAAGCCTTCGCCTGTGAAGCCGCTGGCTCCAGTCCAGTCCGGACTGGAAGATGCTGCTGCCCTGACAGTGGTTTGGCAGTCTGTGTGATTTCGGGATGGGTTCACGTTTAAGCCCTTCCTGATGTTTCAGCCATGAGTCAAGGACAGAGATCTTGTCAGGGATGGGAAGGGGACCTCCGGGCCACCACAGCCTTCCCCCTGCAACAGGAGAGAAGTGGGGGGCTACGACCTTCTAACCCAGCTCCAGCAATCTTCTTTGCATGCCCTTGGGCACGTCACTGTGTCCTCCTTTTCCAGCTGTAAAATGGATATAAAGTTTATCCTCATTTCCATCCTAGTATATGCTTTTTGGGACTGTGTACAGGGAACAGCCAGCACAGTAGCGGTGGAGGGATTTGCTCTGTATTACTGCAGTATAAATAAATAATGCACAGGTCCCTGCTGATATCTGAGCGGAAAGCTTGAGTAGAAGGCGGCAAAAGGAGGCATGAAAGAGGAGCTTGCACAGGTGCTCTTTATGCTCTAGTAAAACTACAGTTCCTCGTACTGAATGCATTTGAAAATTAAGTAGCACTGGTCAGGCCCTGATCTTTCCTCCAAGAAGCTGTAGAGCCGTTGGGAGGTGCAGGAAGAAACCTGCACCTTTTAAAGCCAGGGAGGCCAATAAAAGCAAACTGGACAGGAAACATACAGGAGTCCGGGAACGGTGCAGCTCCCGGATTATTACCCAGATGCTGTTTCAGCAGGTCACCAGAGCTCCGCTTGCTTTTCCCAGCCTAAAGAGTTGCAGTGTTATCATCTCTCTATCCTGTTGTTGATGCTGCTGGGAAACCATTTGGGGGGCTCAGGATACACGAGGCTGGAAGCGGAGCCACGCGGGTCAGGCACACGCGCTCGTGCAGGAGACCCGGGGCCAAGGCAGACACAGCTCAAGCCTCTCCCGTCCCAGCGGCGGGGTGCCACCACGAAGGGATGCCGAGCAGCCCCCTGCAGTGCAGAGCAATTCCTCGGGGCTTGGACCCCCCCCCGTTTCGCTCCAGCCCGTTTTCCCAGCTGCTGCCTGTCCCCGCAGCAAGCCAGAACACGGCACCCGCCTCTGCCGCAGCCCACGCCGCACTCGTAGCCGGGAACGACGACGCCAAGTTTCAAACAGACCGGCTTGAGCATCGGCACTGACGGCAGAGCTCCCGGCAAGGGGAACGGAGCCTTTTGGGGGGGGACGGGGCAGCCCCCAGTGAGCTCTGGGCAGGGGGACGGGGACGACAGCGGGCTGCGTGCCGATGCTGGTGGCACTGGCTCCCCGCGGGCACAGGGACCGGGACCCACCTACTGTCTCACACGCCGCTGACAAAGAGCAGATCCAACACCTCTAATAAATTCATCAAAGTATTTTTAAATTAACTCCGGCACACTTTGTATCGCCTGTGCTCCCACTCCCGGGAGCGGCTGTAACAGACCTGGGTTTTGGTATATAATTAAATATCAACACGTGTATCCTGTGCTCAGCACAGTTTCTGTATTTGCTTGTGTTAATTGGGATGTGAGGTAAAGCGTCTCACAGCAGAATCCTACGTGCTTCCAGACTTATTTTCCTTAAAGATTTAGACAGTCAAATCCCATCTGTCCATGCTCCACCTTCCTCTCCAATTCCTTTCCCCCAAAAAAGATGCTGCCTGGCATTTCATTTCACCACCTCCTGCTCAAATTAACTCCCTTTTGATGGAGCACTCTCATTTCTAACGTCCCCGTATCACACACGCCCTTCTCTCGGGTGCATCTTTTCTGCAGAAACCCACCCCCATGTCTCTCCCTCGCATGCTCGCCTGCTCCGAGCCATCTCCCCTGCCCACCGGTGAGGAGCACAGGGAACCACGCACGCCTATATACGTGCACATACACGCGTACTTGGTATGATAGGTGCAATTTTGAGCAATTTCCCTGCCAGTCTCTCTGCAATCTCATGTAATCTTCCCCCCTCAAAGGGGATCAGAGATCCCATGGTGCCTTTGCTTGGCCATAAAGAATGCACATCACATCCCCCTATGGTTTTGAATAATGCAGACGAAAGCAGCCAGCAAAATCCAGGAAGGTGGGGTGTCTGCTCGCTGCTTGTTAGCTCACCTTTGTGGTTACCCTGGCTCCACGTTAGATCAGAGATGCACAAAGAACTTCAGCAGCGGCTGGGCAAGGGAAATAATTTGTTTAGACTGTCCAAACTGCCAGCTTCCTGCAGGTCCCATCTTTAAAGCTGCTGGGGACCTGTCAAAAGGTGCCCTGTGGGGTTTCATATTCAAATGGTCTCACCAGAGCCGTGGATGACAACTCCTTGTGCTATCTGCGCTAGCACAGGAAAACAACCCTCAGTGGGCCAGGTTTGGGGTTTGCACCCTGCAGGGGCTGGCCCCAGAGGCTCAGAGGGAGATGCACAAAGGACAGTAATACGGAGTAAAGACTCCCCGGGCTGCATCTCACCCAAAGCACATCCCCCTGCTCCCACCAGCACCAGCCCAGTGCACGTCAGGCCAACCTGCCTCTTCCACATCTCATTTACCGGCATATCCCGGAGCCTGCAGCTTAATGTACAGTTCTTGGGGGTGGGGGTACGGGAAGGTAAAGCACGGGCTGCTTTTCTCCTGGCACTACCAAACACCAGCTAGAATTCAGCACTGCAAGTCCATGCATTAAAAATATCTCCTCCTCGTAACACAAACCGCAGCTATTTAACAGTCCAGTTGGCAATTTCGCAAGAGCATTATAGCTCAAATGCTCCTCAGCCCTTGGTTTAAGGTGGAGTTGAAATTCACGGCTATCACAGATGCACCTGAATGCTCCTAATGCTCCGGTTCTCACCCTGGACCCTCAGACCTGCCAGGTGGGACATGGAGCTGAACCGACAACTGAACCTCTTGCTTCAAACCTTGTCTCTAACAAGCAGCACTGTCTCTAGCACTGAGCAACATCGCCAGGAAAAGCAAGCAATGGAAAAGGCAAATACAGAGAGGCAACGAAAATAAGGAGAGAGTGACCACCGACACATTTTACTTTATTATTACAAATGGGACCTGAACCGGGAGAAAGTTCCCAGAGGGCACACAAAACTTCTGCAAAACCATTTTTCCTTTTAGAAATCACACTCAGGCTGACAGAGCACTCCAGATTAAACAGAGATTTGCTCATTCTGGGATTTTGCTGTAATCCAAACCACAATTCCCTGATAAGCTGTTACCACATTTGTGAACTGATGTGTCCCAGATGCTCGGGCTGCCAGAAGAACCTACAAACTGGTTCCTCCTGGGACCGGTGGCCAATTCCCAGCACTGTCAATCTCCCTTTCATGGACAAAGCCAGTAGAAACGGCACAGCCAGGTAAGAACATGACAGCCCTGGGGTAACTGTCATGTACCAGAACAAGTATGCAATATTTATCTGCCTGGGCACATGGGAAACGCGTGTGCCTGCACAGCTGTGAGCACACGCATCCCCACATGCAGGTGGAGGTGATGGGGAGAAAACTGATTTGAGAGAGCAATCCTCAAACAAGCGCAGGAGCCGCAAATCTGGGCTACTTCTCCTAGTTAAACTAACAAGCTCTTCTTTCCTAGAAGTTACTTCTTCTATTTGGAAAACTATTCCTTTAAAGTGTATGCATACAATCTCATTTAAACTCCTCCTTCACCATAGCAGCACTCACATAAAAAGCCCCCATCTTTCTGAAAACACATTCCCAAGAGGCATTTCCATCTGCTCCCAGACCTCAGATCAGAGCAGTGCGGCACAGTCCCTGCGAGCACAGACCCTCAGCCTTGACCCTGCGCCGCTGCCGGCCCCAGCAGAGGGGAACCGAGTAGCGCAAACGTGATGTTGCTCTGGGCTCAGACCCATCAAGCACCGTGTACGCGGGCACATGCGAAAAACACAACTGGAAGAGCGTGCTGGCAGTGACGTGCAAATGGCACAAGAGGAGCCTTCTGGGCAATGACATGCAGACCTACCTGCAGGAAATAAAGTGAAGGGAGCCAAGGGGTGGAGTAATATTTAATCCAAATACATCAAAATCAGCAGAAGGGCTTATTTTCCAGGACTGATGGGAAATAGACCTTGTTGCTTATAAAGGAGTAACAGTAAGAGGTCCCTCGCCTCTCGCCGAGGCACTGCGCATGGTTCGGCTGCTTGTCTGAGCCCTGCTCGGACATGGCAATGCGTAACTGTCCCACACTGTCCCATGCCAACAGGTAAATTGTCCTCAGCCCTACAGGGCTGCCAGAGGCCGAGTCAAACCATCCCTTTAACAGCAAGCACGTCCCCTTATCTTCTCTCACTACCCACAGCTCCCTGCAGTGAATACTTTTTCAGTATCTCTTTTCTCTCCCTTAAAGGAAAAAAACACAGCCTTTACTTTCTACACGAGCCTCAAGAAAACACAAAACTAACTTTAAACAAATGCTGACATGTCTTGAAACAATTATTGCCCATCTAGGGGGAGAGGGAGGATTGGCTAGAGATTATTTTTAGAGATTAGGTCTAGAGTGACTGACAAACTGATATGCAACAGCGTTTGGTTTTAATCTGAAACAGGTTTGGGATAGAATTTAAAAAAAAACAACCAAAATACCGCAGCCACCCACCGACAAGAGCTCCTTGGAGGCAGGAAAGCTGCAACCAGCAATACTAATGCGTTTCTCAGTTACCAGCCACCCTCCCCTTCAAAGACACTCTCAAACGCGTTGCTGTTTCCAGCATCAGCGTGGGAATGCGCCCTCCCTCCCCAGGGCAGGGGGACAGACCCACGCACACCCACTGGAGAAGCCGTGCCACGGCGGACCTGCTCGTGGGGCATCGGCCGTGGGCACCCCCAGCCCCGGGGGTCACGGGCTCGTGCTTGAGTCTCGCAGCGAGACCCGGCAGCTCAGCCCCCTCCTGCCAGGGGTGGCCGGGAGCACCGACGGGACGCGACGCAGGGTCCGGCGAGCCCAAACAGCAGCAATTCTGTCCAAAAGCCGCCGCTGAGCCGCAACATGTCGTGCCTACCCTCGGCACTAAGCACAGAAACGACCGAAACAACCCATCCTGGGGCTGTGCGTTGCACCTCGCGCTCGTCACCCAAGCTGGGGACCAGGGACGCACCGGCCCCTTCTGCCACGTAGATGCCAGTCAGGAGAAAGCCGTGATCCAGCCTGGGCTCCTGCCCTGCTCCAGCCCACCCTGCTGCTCCAGCCCGGCCGCCCAGCCCTGGTTTCACATTCAGGCTTCCCTATTTTTAGATGCACTCAGAAAGGCCCCGGCCGATGCCAGCAGTGATGAGGATTACAGCCCAGCAGCTCTGCAGGGCCGTTCTCAAAGGGTCGTGTACCCCGCGCCGAGGGGCTGCGTCGCACGTTGGCAGCTCTATCGTGGGCCAGTTAGTCCCTTTGACTGCACTACCAGAGGAGACCAGTCTTACACAAAGTCCACACTGGAAAAACAGAAATAAAAATATATATTGCAGGCAGCACAGGGGCAAGGAGGACAACTTTTGAACTCGTCCACTCCATCGAAGTCAAAATGTTTTCAATTATTATTAGGATTTACAAATATATCTTTTTTCGTTCCCATCCCAGCTGCCAGGGGTGGGCAGTGGCAGCAGGAGTTGCCAGGGGAGCCCTGCGTGGCTGCAACCCCGGCAGCCGGTCCACTGGGAGAACCGCAACCCAACGATTTCATGAGCTCCAACACTAGCCGGAGACTGAATTATGCCAATAAAAACACTAACAGATGAACAGGCATACACCAGCTGCATGAGAAGCTTGGGGTGAAGGCGGGGGGAATTAAATTAATCCCTTCATTATCAACCTGACCCCTGGAAAAATCTGAAGGAATGGCTGTGAAGGTTCACAGCAGAGCACTAAAGCCAGAAGATCAGCTAACACAGCATCTGCCAGCCCAGACGGGCTCTGCTCTAATCTCCACCGCTCCAGCTGGGACCGTGGTCGCTCGAGGCTGCCGAGAGCCAGGCGATCCCACCGGCGAGCTCATGCCGTGCCACGCTGGCGGCTGCTCGGAGTGGAAAACCAGAGAACAGGGCTGCAGGGGAAAAGCACGTGGAAAGGCAGAGCTAGCAATGCAGCCCTGCAGCAGCATTTCCTACAGGAGGACTTTGGAAATTATGTACTTTACCTACTAGGTACGAAACAGCCCAAAATGCCCCAGCAGCAGGGCACGCTGCAGGACATGTGCCTTTCCTCTGGTCCTGGGGTGGCTTTTGCTTGCCTGTTTCCTAGACCTTTAGGAAGAAATTCAGTGGTTTTTCTTTCGCTGCCTCTGGTACCTGCGTTATTAACAAAGAACTGGATTGCTACACATCAATGCATTATGCTATACTACTAAGTTAATGCCATAAGCCTATGTACAGATTTAAATATTAGGTGAGCTTTGGAGAAGCGGAGACGGGAGGCAGATGTGGCCCATCGGGAAGGGGAAAGGAGGTGAGGATGAGGTACTTGGGGATTTTAGGGAGGAAAGATCAGCCATCAAACGTAACTCCAGTGGACACCCCAAAACCTTGTTGTGTTATCATATTTCTGGTCTTACAGCCACGCTTGTTGCTGTCTTCATGGCTGACTCCCATAGACAGCTCTGCAAATGCCCCCAGATGCTGATCCCCCACCACTGCAGCACTGCGGGCCAAGGCAGGGGAAGATCTGACCTGCGCCCACGCTCCGAACCTGCCCAAACCTTCACCTCGAACCTGCCAAGTCCCAGCTCTGATGCGCGGCTGCGCCCGCCCCATCCTGGTGCTCTTCTAACCTGAAGATGGCTCAGTACTAAGAGCACTGGCCTTAGTTCATCTTTCATTTTTAATAAAGATCTTGAGAGATTTAAAAAAAAAAATAAACAAACCCAAACCACCCCAAAGAAACCTGAACAGCCGCAGCACACATGCACAGGACTGTCGGTGCTTTCTTGCACCGAGAAGAGCGCGGAGCAGAGGAGGCTGCAGGCAGCGACGGGTGCGACAGGCATCGTCTCTGGTCGGGGCAGGGAACAGGCACTACTCCAAAGGCAGATGCCACATGGCAGAATAAAACCGAATGCACAGTGTGGAGGGATTTCTGCTCCTGCAACTCAATCCCCTCCGCTGAACTGCCTGCCAAGTGCCCTCCCAGCCCCGCTGCTGCAGAGCGGCTGCTGCCAACAGATACTTAGGTAAAGTTGGGGGGGGGGGAGGGAGGAGGGGAGGAAGAAAAAAAAAAGAAAAAAAAAGAAGAAACCCCTCTCCTTCCTGGGATTAGTATCTCAAATGAATTTTATTTTGAAGAAGAATAACTGAGGAGCTAAAGGCAGAGAGCATGAGCCCCCAGCTCAGCTCTGCACCCCCTGAGCAGTGCACGGTCCCAGATGGGGTGGAAGAGGCACCATACCTGTGGGGGGGGGGATTAACGCAGTGGGCTGCTGCACACCATTCCCATTCCCAGCACAGAAAGGCAGCTGAAAGCAGATTTATCTGCTGGATAATAAAGGCAAAAGATTCTCAAAAGGGACAAGTTTCAAGCCAAATTGCTAGGCTCCTCCACTTCTCTTTTAATCCCTCTCAAAACTGCCAGTATTATACGTGGGGGGGAAGGGGGAGGATGGGGGGGATCTTCACCCAAAAAGCAAAAGAGCAGAAGCTACTGAAACACGGTATGCCAGCCAAGCACTGCAGAGGTGTCTCAGAGGCACAAAGAGGAGATTAAGGCTGAAAGGCTACAGCATTGAGCCAGGCAAGGAGTCTGCTGGAAAGGATGGGAAGAGCACATGGGAAATATTTTGGATGCCTGACAAGGAGATGCAGAGACCATCTGGGTGAGGGGAGGAAGGGCAGGGTGCCAAGGAGAGCCATGGGAAGGATCAGCCCAGCCAGGGGAAGGCAGGTCTTCCCAGCTGCATCTGCAGGACCCTCTCCCACCCTCCTCTTCCTCTCCTAAAGAAAGCGAAGCAACAGGTTGGAGCTCAGAGAGAGTCAGACAGGCATGCTGGCTTAGTATGGAGGACCCGGCTGGTTGCACAGCCGTTCTTCCACCCATGGGAGGTCTCTGATGGGAAGCGCAGGTTTGCTTCCTTTGACACGTTTTTGTGAACCCAGGAAGATCCAGGGACTGTTAAAGCATAGCGTTCCCAACGTGGGGAGCACCACGCTGGCACCCATGGGAAGTCCCAGCTGGTGGCCAACACGACTTGGGAGCAGGCATGTGCCTCACTCCTTGCTCTGTCCACCAAGCCAGCACTGGGATCAGGGCTGGGTCCTATTGCTTGAGAGATGAGCTCTCAGCTCCTTTCCACAGTCCATAAAATTCCCACCCAATCTGCCTTCCAGCTTGCTCTAAAGGCACCCTTCAGGATGTAGCCACTATTAAAGGAGGGTAACATGAGAAAAATGGCATTATACTAATACGGTTTTACTCTTCCTTTACTCTTTTATCCTGGAAATGTAAGCAGAGTACAGAGAGCATCCATTCTGTGCTGATACACCGTGACCTCCAACAACTCACCTCACCCCCTGCAAGCGCAGCCTCCTCGTCCCTCGCAGGGGGACAGCAAGGCTTTACCTCTTCTGAACTAATTTGGGATGTGCTGATAGGAAAAGCTGCACAAGCCTAGAGTATGGTTAACAGGTATTGTCTGATGACAGAGTCCAGCTGGTCTTTCACTCACCTACTCAAGGCCATCAGAGATAGTGGTGACAGCGGGTTTTTGGGATATGGATGCCTGCCCATGTTGGGAACAGGACCAGGACCCAGTGACTCATTTTTCACAGAGCACTGAGCAGCCATTAGATGTTAATGACTTTTGGCAACTACTGACCTGGGTCAGATTCAAACCAATGACCCAAAAGGGAGAGGTTTTGCTTTCCCCATCAGCAGCCCCTGGGAGCCATCCTCCACTGCGCTGCCCCTGAAAAAAGGAGCTTAGAAAGGAAAGCCAAAAAGGTCCTCGGCTCTGGGGCAGGGTAACCCTATCAACATGCACTGCAGATACAGGCGGCTTTTTCCCCGGGAGGAATCAAAGCCTCATTGATACGTGAATTATGAATGAAACCTTAAGCTTTTAAACTTTTAACCTGTGCATTTCTAAGAAAGTCTTAATTTAGCCAGAGACATGGCAGGAAAGAACAATGGTTCAGTGGAAGGTACTGGATTTTCTGGGCTTTTAAAATACACCCTTGTTTTAGATGAATATTTCATTTACTGAGCCATTCCTAGGGGAAAAAGGAAATCCTGATCCACGCTGACCAAAGCTGTGGACTGAAATCTGTGTCACAATGAAACTCGTGGATGAGACTGACTTACGGTGACATCATCCCCTCCTTCAATTCCAGCTCCAGTCCCTTCCTCGGCAGCGCCCAGGGCTTCTGCTTCTCGCTCCTCCTCTCACCCACGTTTCCAATTTCAAGGCACACTACCAAAGGCTTTAGTGACGAACAAACCGCCGAACATCTTCCACTGCCCGATGCCAGGGTGGACGCAGCGTCCCGGAGCCTGGCTGCCACCCACCCACCTCCCAGGAATGGGGACCACGACACCACTCCACGCTCTACACTGCACCTCTGAGCATGTTTTAGGCTGAGCCTTGCACTGTCCCGCTCAGCGCGGCTGCTGAGACAAGCTCAGGGCTGGGCTTTATCCGCTCCTGTTTGTGAATTTATCCCCAGCCAAAGGCATTGAAAGCCAGGGCCAGGAGAAAGGTCTGGGAAAGGCGGCAAAGCAATAACAGCGATTCAGTGTGACAGAGGTCAGGCCACCTCACTCCACAGAAAATCAGGGTGGGTCAGTTCCGTGGAAGTAACACTCATTAAAAGAATAAACTATATAATGAAGAGGGTGGGGGGGTGCTTTCCTCGGGTCTGGTGAAGCACTGTTGGACCTTATACCCTCAATTCAAATCCTTTCCAGCTTCCACTCCGCTGGAATTCACCCAAAAAATTGCCTTGCTGACCAGTGCTGAATGAGATTTTGTTTATTTTCTAGACAACTGCGGGCACATTGCTTCCATCAGCAGCAGAGCTGGCACAGATCTGGGATGCGAGCAAAGCCAGGAACAAAATGAGCCAGAGACTCTTCTGCTGCCCTACAACTGAGCATTCTCCAGGACAAGTGTGCAGCGAATTGCCTGGGTAGAAAGGCTGTGCAAAACCCAAACTGAGCCCGGAAAGGACACAGAGGATACAGGTGTCAGAGGAAGCATGTGGCAGGAGAGATCACCTCCAAAGAAAACAGCTGTATGCAGCACCATGTCCCTCCATCAGTACATATCGGTTGACAATGTTATCTGCACATGGATAATTAGGTGCATTTGTATTTGAAGCCTTTCACAGTTCAGAGCTTCACTCGCCCACAGCTTCCCCTAAATTTTAGGTGTTCAGATCTTCGAAAACACCGCATTTCTTCTGGCTGACCAACACCTACCGGCTATCCGACTACTTCAGCACCCCAAATGAAAGGCAGCTTTGAAAACATAGGCCCAATTACGATATTCTGCAACTGAATTAGCCGTTAGACCTCGCAAACCTGGTGGGTCTGTGGATCAGCACTTTAACAAATGAGCAAATTCTGCTGATGTGCTTCAAGAGGTTACAATCCCCGGCTCCGAGCCCAGAGGCATTAGCAGAAGGGATATATCTCTGTTTCAACAGCCCAGGACAAAGCCTGTTACATCAATTTAAATCACTGGTGGAGGTTTGAAGCAAAGCAGACAACTAGGTGACGCAGTCTTAAATCACCACACGAGGGTCCTCCAGAACATGGAGGTCCAAGCCCTGAGGGAAGGACCTGTTACAGATTGGGATGGAGCAGCACTGAGCACAAAAATGCAGCTAAGGCAGGACTGAGAGAAGGAGATGCGGTGGGTCAGCCTTGGGTCCATCCCCAGGACACATGCCCAAGGCTGACCCATCACATCTCCTTCTGGGTGGGAGAAGATGTCACTGCTCAGGAGGAGGAACCGGGCAGAATCAGGGCAGGAGAGGCAGAGGGGAGGCAATGCTGCCCTTGGGTCTGCAAGGATTAGACTCGGCCACATCACGAGCTAGCAAAGCTCCTTGTTTCCAGAAGAGGGAAGGAGAAAAAAAAAAAAGTGAAAAAAAAAAATCGATCAGCCACAAATTATGAATAAAAGAGATGAAAGTTAAGAGTGAAACTAAACAAAGCCCCAGGTGGCCCTCTGCCTGGGGCACTTCTGCTAATTTTAGTTTCTCTGTTCTTCCCTGAGCCCTTTTCGTTCGCTGACTGCATGGGTTTAGAGCATTTACGTTACCGCAACTGCCGAAAATGTTACACACTGGGATGGTCCAACCTGGGCATCAGCGCAAAGGGGAAGGCAAGGAAGAGCTGCTCGGGACCCATCCCCGCCGTGACAAAGCCACCGGGTCTGGGTCCCTGAGCTGGTCTGGGGTGGCCGAAGGGCCGGTTGCCGGCCATGCCATCGCGTGCACAGGCCAACGCATCCACGGACCGCGGGGACGGCGGGTCCGTGCCACTGTGGATGCGCACAAACCCACGGTCCCGACCAGCGCCGGGCGCGCACCATGCCTCCCGCTCGCCCCTCTCCTGGGCTCCCCTCGCACAGACCCCCCGCACCCTCTCCGGAGGCCAAGCGATGCTCTCGCAGCCCACCAGCCCCTCTCCCATCGCACTCCTCCGCTCCCTGCCGAAAACGCTGCGGCTCTGCTGGGTGCTGGGTGGGGGGGTTGGCCGGGAAGAGCCGTTTCGCAGCCTCCACATTTATTCCATGGAGAGAAAAGGCAGCAGCCTCACAGAAGCATCCTATACAGCAGAATGTATTTAAATACCTAATGAAGGAATAAATCTGCAAGAGGGAGACATTTACTGCATACTTATTCACACAGAGCCTTTGTGCAGGCGGGGGCAGCGGGGGGGGCAGCGGGGCTGCGCACTGCACCTGCGCTCCTGGCCGACAGCCGCTTTGCCAGGGTAATGAATATGGCAGGATCCTATTAAATGCGACTCTACCTGTCAGGGAGGATATTGAGCGCTCCCAGCCTCCACATCCATTCCGGAGGATCCGTCTCTGCTACAACAAGATGCAGCACCTTATCGACACGGACCCTCCCAGGGGTCTCGGAGAGCAAACAACGCGCTGGGGGGGACAGAGACAGATTGGGCCACTTTACAGCACCCGTTTGCCTCTGCATAAGGCAGCACAGCTTTTTTTTTTTTTTTTCTTACCCCCCCCAGCAATATGTCAGAGGGTAGAAGTCATGAACTGGCAGCTCATCCCATAGCACAGGCAGGGCTGAAGGCCAAGGGCTGCGCCGAAGCGGAGCCCCAGACCAAAGGGTGTGGGTGAAGGTCCCAGGAGGATAATTAAGCCCTACTCGTGCCCTCAGGCCCTGGAAATGTGCTTCCTTCAGCCCAGGCAGAGCCTGGGTCCTCTGCCATTTTACTGCAGGTGAAAAAGCCCATTTTGCTTTTGTCGTTCTGAAGGGGTGAGAACAACCTGCTGCTGCGACGGAGCGGGAAGGAGCAGCCCAAGGCCACGCAGAAGCAAGCTCAGATGGGATGCCGGTACCAAGCATATTGCATTTGCCTGGGTTCAGATGCAGAAACACCGTAGCCCATCGAGGCTGAGCTGTACCCCGCATTGCCAGCACTTGCTGCCTGAGAAGACACAGAGCAAAAGCTGCCACGAACCTGTGCATTTAAAGCCAAATGCCACAAGCATCATGCAGTTCTCCCTGCCTCGTGCTATCAGAGCCATCGCCCCGCACCACCAGCAACCCACCGTGGGTTTGCCACTTCCCTGCAGGGCAGGACTGCTTGGCAGGGCAATAAGGGCAAGCACAGGGCGGTGGCGATGAGATACAAGAGCTCAGCCATTTGCTTGCATTTTATGTTTCAGGAAACTAAATGCACGGGCAAGTATTCAAGACGGATGCTATGTGATGGAGCAGCAGCTCCCGTCCCAGCAACCCCACACTCGCACGCAGCAACCCCGCAGCATCCTTACGCTTCCAGCCACCGCTCAGCTTTCAGCTTTACCTCCCCCACCTCCCAAATACAGCCAACCTCATCTTGCCCTTTGCTTGCCCTCCTGCCTGCCCTCCCTCCCCCATGATACAAAAGGTCGGTTTTGAAATTCAGGGGTCAGGAGGAAGAAATGTAGCGGGGTCAGGGGTGAGAGAAGCAGAGAGGGGAGGAATTTCACCTCTCCAACCATTTGCTTCCACGAAGCAGCAGCCGCAGAGCTCCTGCCAGGTGCAGGGGTGCTGGCCCCGACCGGGGCAGCGCGGTGGGGGCTGGTGGGGACAGAGGAGGGTGCTCCCCATCCCGCAGCCCCAGGCAGAGCGGCACAGCAGCCCCCGCTCCCCTGCAAGCTTCTCTCCTTTTTTGGGTTATCCCAACCTTATCAAGATGCCAGCAAAAACGCACCTAAATGCCAAACCCCCAAAGCTACAGCAAACACAGAGCAAGAAGAAATTAAAGATGTGCCGAACGCATCTGGAGTTTACATTTTCCATCTGCTGAGCTGAGCGAGGCACTCAGAGAAAGCAAAGGTCCTTCAGGTCCCTCTCCAGGTGCCTGCTAAGGGGAGAGGGTTTGGGTCACGCTGCCTCTTTGCAAGCCAGGTCTGGGTTGAATAAATATATCATCCCACATTGCTTATGTCATCGCTTATGCCCTAAGCACTAGCTTTTGGGTTTTTTCTTTAATCTACATTATCACATATACTCACTATCTGCCAGACATCTCCATTTGCTCTCCTTTTCAAAACCACTTCTCCGGCTGCCTAAAGCTCTACCGCCAGAGCCAGCCACTTTGGGAAACCCTGAGAGGATTCCTCCCCGCTCGGGGATTTCACACCGGCCTCTCCCTGCTGAAAAGGTACAAACAACAACTGTGCACAGGAGGAAAGGAACGCGCTGAGCATCCCAACCAACTTACAAGATGGCTTAAAGAGAGCAAGGGATGAACACGGCGGTGAAACATCCCTCTCCGGAGCATGGGGGCACAGCGGCTGCCTCACTTGGAGATGAGCTGTCCCCAAATGTGTGTCCCTGAGCCAGTGCTGCTGCAATCGCACCCAGGAGAGAGAGCAGCCCCATTTCGAGGGAAGGTAGAGATCTCTGGCTGAGGAAGTGCAGCTGCAATTGGAGAATATGCTGCGAGAGCAAAAAACGCTGTTTTCATGTAAATGTCCCTAATAATAAAAGAGTGAATGAAGAAAGCAACACATACAAACAAGAAATAGTACATTTGTGCTAGAGAAGCAGAAATGATGCTAAAAAGAGAGCTTTATCAACATTTTCCAGAAGGCATTGGCTGTTCTTTAATGCTCCTCGAGGAATAACACATTGATCCTGCTGAACCTGGGCTGCCTGGTGCCTCTGATCACAGGTTTCTTAACAAGCCCAGTCTCGATGCAGCACACTTGAAAAACATATAAGCTTGTTTGTTTTCTCAAACAAATATTGAGCCACTATTCTCACACCCCATAACTGGCATTCTGTGCTGTTTGCCCTGTATCTGCACACAGTTTCTGCAGCAGTTGCTGCTGCATTTCCATGGCAATCCAGACTCTGAAGCTGCTGGTATCAGCCTAACACCAGTCAAACCCCACCAGTGGCAATAGGGTTTCCCCTGTACACGGAGGATTTGATTGCTCTCTCAGCTACCAATGTTGAACACTTTGCTTTTATTAGTTAGGTGGATACCTTCCTCTCTGACCACACTGTAATCATTTAAGCCTCACAGCTTTTCTAAAGGTCAGTGCTTCCCTCTTGCAGGGAGGGGTAAATCCAGTCCGAACTGCTGAAAATAAGTCCACAGTTAAGTCTTTGGAGTTTACAGCTGGTAAGTCCCCAGTCGTGCTCCTAAACAGCTTCCTGGAGCAAGAAAAGGAGCTCAGGGCCCTCAGCCCCTTCCCCACACAGCAGCATCCCACTTGCCGAGTTTAACAAGCAGCAGGGAAACGGGAGACGACGTCTGTTGTCCCTTGATTAAATTTTCTACGAGTTCAATGGGAAAAGTGCTGAAAACATGGGGTCAGCTCTCGCAGCAGCTGGGCTGAAGCAAGCCGAGGGAATTTCCACTCTAGCTTTTAACTAATAAGTGCGAGCTCCAGGACACAGCTCCAGCAGAAAACAAAAAGGCTGCAAGAAACTCTCCAACAGCTCCTCAGAGGAACAGCAGCACGACTGAAACACCAGTGTGGTGACAGTGCTGGAAAAACAGCGGCACAGCGACTGTCTCACCATTAGTCCCGTGCCTGCAGCCCGGCATGGCAGTGCTCCGTTAAAGCTGGCAGCCTTGTAAAAATCAAGGGCAAATATTAGCTGTGCCCTATGCAGAGGGATGTATTTTGTTCCAAAATACAGGGCATTTAAACATATTTATCACTTGATTACTAACAGTGAAGCTCAGTATTTATCTTGCTGTCTTTGCATTTTGCATTACAAAGTAATTTTCAGACAAACTCCCTGAAAAGGTAGAAAGTGATGTTAGCCTGCCCGTCTTTCAGACTTCTCGGTCTCTCTTCCACTACACCTGTCCCTCAACCTGTACCTTCCAGACTATTCTAATTATTTATTTCTCAATAACAAGACCAAGTTCCCAGTGTGAAAGGCTCTGCACAAAGAAAGCATGAAAAGAAAACCGGAGAGGGTCAGCCTGCTGTCCTTTGGCTTCAAAGCTCTGCAGAATGATTTAGCCCAAATATACCTCAAGAGGTGCAATTGGTCTGAGAGCCAAAGGAAAGGAGAAGATGGGAGGAGGGGACTCTGGTTTTATTCCAACTCTGCTATTCACTAATTTAAGCATATAAGACCAGGATAGCCCCTTCACTTCTGCGTGCTCACTTGCATTTGTGGTACAAAGTCTCTCAGAGTGGGAAGCTTTAAGAGCATCAGGCAAAAAGCGTCAAAGGAACTTGGAACTGAAAGCAGGCAAAAGGATGCTCTGTTTTTCCACTAATAAGCCACTGGCTGCAGGATGACTAGCAAAAGCAAACATCGCATTAGTCAGCCAAATGTTAACTCAGAGCTGCGAGGTTGGAGTCTGCGAACACTCCCAGCCGCTGGGGAAGGTAAGTGCTCCCAGCTGGAGGCGCAGCGCTGTTTATTTGAAAGACCTTGTTTTACCCCAGTGTCTCTTCTCACCCTTTTTACTTTGAGCAGCTCAAGGGACCAACTCTTGTTCTTTCCGACTAACGGGGATCTCAGGATTGGCATCCTCTCCCAGCAGCAAATGCAAATCACTCTCCAAGTTAGTGGCAATGACCAACTTAGGCCCCACTGCTTTTAACGAGCTGATGAGGGGGAGGAAGAGGCCGAAGCAAGACAAACTATTACCACCTACAGTCATGGCAGCGCTTTGTGCTGCCTGACTTGCGCGCTTCAGAGGATGCTCAGGCTGGTTTGCGTAAGGCCTGCAGGCAGGTTTATGAGATTAAAGCCCAGCACACAATAAATAATTTAGCAGCGTACCACAAAAAAAATCCCACACTGTATAATAGCTAGGCTGTATGATGTGCACATTCATTTTAAATGCACATCACTTTCATCTACATGTATCTATTTGATGCAAAGACATGTAACCAAGGGAGAAGGAACAACTGGGAAAGGTGACAGGGTCCTCGGCTGAGGCGCAGACAGGGCATGACGGGACAAATACTGCTGAAGCCACTTACTAATTATTCCAAACCTGCCCATGCTGCTGCCTGCACTCTCCTGTTTGCATGCAATGTGTCGGAGGCATCTTAAACCCTCGCTCAGCCAATTATTCCTCCGCCGGTCCCAGCAGGCTGCCCGGTACGGACCAGCAGTGGCTGGTGGCAGCTGCCCTCAGCTCAGCACCGACCGGCAGCGCGATGCAAAGCCCCGGGCAAACCCCACGGGGCTGACAGCTTTCGGTCAGCAGCTTCGGCCCCGCCAGCCGTCGTCCCCCTCTTTCGGTGGCATGGGACGGCGTTTGCGGTGCGGCAGCACCTCAAGGCTGGCAGCAGGTCCCAGTGCACAGGGCTGGGAAAAGGTTTATCATTTTATAGACAGGGAAATGGAGACAGAGGGAAACCTGCCCGTAAGGGAGAACTGCCTGACAGATGGGAATCGCTGCCATTTCTCCTCGGTCCCAGGCCAGACCTTTCTGTGCCCAGACTGCAGATCCCTCTCTGTGTCCTTAGGGCTCACCGAGCCCCAGGTGGGATACGGCCACGTACCGGGGTGTAAATCACCATGTGCAAATTCAAGTTACAGAGCAGAAAATTGCAAGCTCGAGTAACATATTCAATGTCAGCTCCATAAAACTAGTGGCTAACATGAGAAGAATGCAAGCATCCTTACCCTCACAGTACCACCACGTTTCTCTCCCCCAGCCACTAGATGTGGCTCCCTCCCTGCCCGATTAGCATCATCTGAGATCTCTTTGAGACACACCTAGTCAATGACCATAATCTTCCAACCTACCGTTGACAGTGGGGAAAAAAAAAAACAAAAACCACAACCAAAACCTAAATGCATGGAAGGACTGAAGGCGTCGGACCCTCAGACAGGGTACGTGCAGGGGGTTGGCTGGGAGGAGAGCTAGGAGTTGCTACCATTGCTGGCAATAAGCAGCAGTCACATTTAGACTTAGTGTTTCGTTCTTTTTGCCCAAGACGCAGCCAGGAAAGTTTCTGGCCCCACCACAGACCCTGGGGAACATCCCCGGTGCAAAATTTCCCTGGGCGCTGCACTCCCCAACCCTGAGAGCTCCCTATGGCGGGCAGGGGTTTATCTCCCTCCTTTATTGCTCAGGCTGGGCTGCCTGCAAAGAGCTCCCCGAAGGCCTGAGAAATGTAGGCATCTGCCTGTCCATGCATCTCTGCAGAAATGAAAAGAGGGTAATAAAAAGCAGGGGGAGGTGGGGACACTATGCATCATAACAGGCCTAATGGACTAATGCTAATATAGAGACTGGCCGCATCCAATCCACGCCTGCCTGGCACATCCATAAATATCGGGCAGACGTTCAGGTGATGGATTTGCCTTCGCAAACCATGCAGTATTTTACAGCCCCGCTAACACTGTCATTGCCCTGGCCGGCAGCAAAAAGCAACCGTAACAACAATGGGTAGTAAACTTGATTGTGGGATTGAGGAAATATTAAAGGCAGCATCAGTCAGATGCACAAGGGAAAGCCTAAGAGCAAGTCTCAGCACAAACCATGGCGGTACTGCTTTTGCATGGCATTTCATTCCCTGACTGTCCCCAAATCCCAACCTTTTTGCAACAGCGGCGGCAGCTCAGGGGCCGTGGCAGTGCACAGGACTCTTCCTGCAGATTCCCCCATCTCCCGGCACGTTTGTGTTTTTCACGTTCCTTTTTTTGCCTCAAGGAGGCATTTATAGAAGCAACACAGCATGGTCTTCTCACAGTATTTCTTGCCACCCAGGGATTTAAGATCTTACAAATGGACCAAAACCCATGTTATTTTGACCTCTGAGGATTTTAAAAGCCTGCAGAAAAAAATATATATAGTAAAGAAAGCATGAACTTCTTGACTCATGAATAGAAAGGCAGGAGTCTAACATTGCCCTACCCCCCAAAAAACAAACAACATCCAGAACACAGCAACTTCTTCAGTTTTATACTCAGAGGAAAGCAGGGAACAGTCAGAGAAACTAACATGAATTCACAAAATAGTTTGGTATTTCCTGATACTTTTCACCAAGATTACTTCGAGAAGAAATGCATTATTGAACTAGACAAAAATGTAGCTCTGCTTCTAGCATGAAACGGAGGAGGAATAACTTCTGCCTCACTTCATACTCATAAAGGAGACAATACCTCTTCTTATAAAAGGTGTGGGGATTAATTAGCTTCTAAATATGTTAAAGAAAAGAAGAAAACCCCCAACCTTATGTGCAGGAGGGGGAAAAACACCCTTTTTGGTAACTACTTCCCAATAGTTACTTTGGTAACTAGTCTCAAAGTACATGGACTGATGCACCTAAAACTCCCTTTACCCTCACGAGTGCTGCTCCACGCTTTATTCCTGCCTGCATAAAAACCTCAAGAGCACTGGGAAAAGTGAGACTTGAGCCATTTTTCTGGTTGAAGGTCGTGTGCACCTAAAGGGAGGCACCGAGAGAGACTTCATGTCAAACCTCCTGGGACCCCGCCAGTGCTGAGGGCAGCGCGGGAGCAGGAGGCAGAAGCTGCAGGGAAAGCCCAGCGGCACGTGGAGCCACGGGATCCTCCTGCTCCTCTCCCAAGAGCAGGAAACCTCCCGCGGCCATCGCCAGCAGAACTGGTCCTACACTTGTGATGTTTAAGACAATCAGTAAGAGCATTTGAGAGGGAGTGCCAGGACCAAACCCCAGAGATCAACTGACACAAAGAGCTTTTCAAGAGAAACCCCTTTCAGCATGCGAAGCCCCTTGCCTGCGGGGTGCTGGTTGCTGCTGGTGCAGCTGGTGAGATCTCTGGTGAACCTTGCAAAGAAAGACTTGGGGGTACCGGAGGATGAAAAGCTGGACAGGAGCCAGCAATGTGCCCTCACAGCCCAGAAAGCGACCGTATCCTGGGCTGCATCCAAAGCAGCGTGGGCAGCAGGTCGAGGGAGGGGATTCTGCCCCTCTGCTCCGCTCTGGTGAGACCCCCCTGCAGTACTGCCTCCAGCTCGGGGGTCCTCAGCACAGGAGAGACAAGAACCTGTTGGAGCGGGTCCAGAGGAGGCCACAAAGATGATCGGAGGGCTGGAGCACCTCTCCTGCGAGGACAGGCTGAGAGAGTTGGGGTTGTTCAGCCTGGAGAAGAGAAGGCTCCGGGAACACCTTATCGCAGCCTTTCAGTACTTAAAGGGGGTTTACAAGAAAGATGGGGACAGACGTTTTAGTAGGGCCTGTTGTGATAGGACAAGGGGAAATGGTTTTAAACTAAGAGGGGAGATTGAGACTAGAAATAAGGAAGACATTTTTTACGAGGGTGGTAAAACACTGGCACAGGTTGCCCACAGAGGTGGTCGATGCCCCATCCCTGGAAACATTCAAGGTCAGGTTGGCGGGGCTCTGAGCAACCTGATCTAGTTGAAGATGTCCCTGGCCATTGCAGGGGGGTTGGACTAGATGACCTTGGAAGGTCCCTTCCAACCCAAACCACGCTATGATCTCTGAGGCAGGCTGGTTTTCATGCATAAGGCTGTCCAGCCACTTGCAGCCTTTACTAGCTCCGCTTCGTTTAGAAACGAATAAAATGTAATTGTTGCACTCAAAAATTTCAAGCTGATTTTTCAAGGTCCCTGAACCTGAGTAAGAACCAGAGTCATTGCCATCTCATGAGCCAAGAAACAGATTAAAGCAGACTCTGAGCCCACCTGGCTCGATTTCACATACATAGCATTTCCTGAACAGCTGCCCCTTAGCTCTCCAGCAGCTATAAAAATACATCCCTACTTCTCTTTTTTTCTTATTTTACTTGCTCTGCCAGGCAACAGATAACAGAACTAGAGAAGTAATGTTGGGAGGAGAGGTGGCCAATTTCATGCCTTTAAGAGGTGGCAGGGACATTCCTGAACTGCTCAAACCCAGAGTCCAGAGGGACTTGGCAGCTCTTCCCATGAGACACGCACGATAGTGCTCTCCTTTGGCTTCGGTCACTTTTCATACTCCCTTGCACAAATTCCAATTAATAAGTAAGACTCCAACTTCTGGCTGCTAACAATAACAAATGTAAGGGACCATCGGGCATTTTGGGGACACATTTCTGGGGTCACAGTTTGTCAGCACCCTTTTTACAGAGATGGAAGCAAAGGGGAATTACTGTCTAAGGCTGGAAAATCCTTGTTTAGGGAGAAAAAGAATCCCAGTTTCTCTGACCACACCAGAGCAAATCACCAGCAATACAGTACCAAATAAATGCCCCCTTATTTCACGTCCTAGGGCAAGAAACAGAGACCCGTTTCTCAGACCTTTCAATTAAACAACTTCTTCAGTCAAGCAAGCATCGTCTGCCATTTTACACCTTTGCTGGGGCAGAGGTCTGTGGTCCAAAGGTAATGGATTGATCACTAAGTCAGCAAAGCTCCTGACCTTCCAACCTACAGCTGAAACTAGGTATCTCCTTTGGAAGGCGTCTGCAAACGGATGATCCTCATCTGTTCAACAACAGCCTGATGTCCTCTTGGCTTCTCTACACACTGATGCAACTGACTTTTTCCTAAAGTGCTACGGAATGCGTGCGGGGGCGATAATTAAGGATAAATTAAAAGGATGAGATAACCATCCACAGAATGAAGTCAGATAAGGACAGGTTCGGACATATATTTCATTGTGAAAGACCTATTTTATTCGCACTAATGGAACAAATTAAATCAGCCAAGCTGAATAAAACTATCACGTACCAAGACGTAACAACACACTTAAAGTTCGCCTTTCCCCTGACTGCATAATCCAATCAGTTATCACTGTCCCTTGCAAAAGTGGAGGTTTGCCTTCATTGAAAGCAAGGACAGACATTACGCACCATGCATTCAGGCATTCAACAGATAAACAGGAATGCGTTTCCAATCATGAAAACTAGTTGCAGCACTACGTATTTTTCTGTAGCACTTCTCCAGACAGATCCCAAGCAGCTCTTCACAGGTGACCTTGCATGCCAGAATTGTTTCCAAACCACGTACAGCACAGCTGCCATCAGGAGTTCAGAACAATGTCTGATGCCCATCTATCCAGGAGGATTGGGTGTGAATCCTTCACCTCAGGGCATCTGAAATAACCAAACCCGGGTTCTTGCCTGTAGCACCAAAGTTTGCACTGAAGACAACGCAGAGCACTTTCAGTTTCCTTTGTAGAAGCAACCCCTGGATGCAGAGCCCAGCCGTCAGACCTAGCCTGGATAGCTCTAATACACCAGCACCGAGAAGCATGCCCCACATCTCCAAGCATCTTCAAGCACACCGATCAAAGCCTTATCACCACTGGAGTGACTCAGGGCCGGATGAAAACCAGGTACAATGTCACCATTACTGCTTTTCCCTGGGAGCCATCGCATGTGCCACCCAGGAGTGCACCCAGCTCATCTGAACGTAGGCAAGGGATGGCAAGGTTGCAGACTGCCACTGCAGGAACTGCATTTTTCCTACAGCAGGCATAAACAGCATGATGGTAAAATAATACATAGACAGCACACTGTCAGACATAGA
The DNA here is from genome assembly GCF_947461875.1 of Haliaeetus albicilla. Taxonomy (NCBI): domain Eukaryota; kingdom Metazoa; phylum Chordata; class Aves; order Accipitriformes; family Accipitridae; genus Haliaeetus; species Haliaeetus albicilla. Next base: position 1,976,754 of record NC_091508.1, on the reverse strand, counting down.
AGAGACATTTATTTATTCTTGATCACAAACAATGTCCTCCATTGACAAGCTGAATGAAGGGCACTTCACTGATTTATTAGATCTAATAAGAAACAGACCTCTTGGGATGAAATACAAGATTGATTTTTAGTGGTGAGCCATGCTGCTATCCCAGCCACTGTGCTCAGCCTGATGAGATGAAACCAGGCATGCACAGGGACAGAGAGAGTTGAAACAGCATTGGGTAGAAGAAATAAACGGAAAGATTTGGACAAGGAAGGGGAGATGAAATGGAAACAAGGCTTGCAATAGCAGCCTTTCAAACTGAGGGTTACTCTTTTCTTCCTGAAATCCTTCTCTCTCCAACTAAGTCTATATATCTTAATAGAAGAGCAGCAAACTGCTAGCAAGTTTAAGGACAACTCTAGTACAGTTCTTGGGAAACCTCCAAGTCAGACCCTTCCCATGCATCTGCTTTTTCAGAGGAGCCCCTCTAAATATAGCAAGTATAATTTTCACATCAGTCTCAGCATCTACCAAGCAAACCACATTAGCTGAGTTCCGTGGATGCCGTTTTCCATCAGGAAAAAGACAACTAGCACAGCAGTGCTTAGCTTGAGGCCCTATTAATAGCAGTCCTAATTATATGGCTGCAAATTTAATTCATAGCAATGATTAGTGTCAAAATCAAAGGCATCACACATCAATATTGATGGAATTGTATGAAGCCCATAAACAGAACAAGCAAGCCGACACATCTCCCCCCAGCAGTTAGTTGCTGTTAACTGTTGCATTAATGTCTCTCTTAATTTTGCTCGATGAAATTTGTTTTATTGCAGGAATCCGCAATTCTGAATGATTACATCTCTTACATGATCCCCTTCCCCCTTGCATCCCCTGCCACAAAGCTCAGACGCTTTGGAAGGAGAGCTGGACCACCAAGGTGTGGGGAGAACCGCATCCCACGTACCTGTGCTTTATCTGAAAGGTCACAGCACCATCAGCACATTTGCTTTTCATACACTTAGAGAAAACTACTGAGGAACAGTAGTTCTCAACACCAGCGGGCTGCCAGGCAGCAGACGGGGAGCATCACGGGGCTGCAGCCATTTCGTACGGTACGAGCACCGAGCGCACAGCAAGACCCCGGCCGGAGGCATGCCCCCGTACCGGTGGGTTGCAACAAGAGGCAGCGGGCTGGCCGAGCCAGCGCTACGTGAGAAAATTCCTCCTTCAGCACTGGGTTTTAGTGGAGAATAGACCCATCAGTTCATCCTTCTGCCTTCAGTGGTTACCGAGGATGGACGAAGCACAAACCTGTATCACCAGCTGTGCGAGGAGCAGCTGCCCAGCAGGTACGAGCACACCCTCCGCCCTGAACCGAAACCCTGACCCTGGGAAATGCTCTGGTTCCCCGCAGGAAAGATGCCAAGTTCATCGTCAATTGACTTATCTGATATTATTGACTTATTTGTCAGCAGCTCTGGTATGAAGACCCCTCCGGTGCAGCACGGCTACGCCAAACTCGCAGCCGGGCTGTGTGGACTCCACGGGCGACCTGCCCAGGCTGCCCACGTCGGCTGGACCCCGTGGGGCTCCGAAACCTGCAAAGCCAGCGGCGAGCTCAACCTGGGAAAGCTGCCAGCCTTGCCACAGGGCTCTGCGCTGCTCCCGAGCAGACAGAAAACTTCTCTCCTTCCTTTACACGTCGGCCAGGCTGCTGAAAGGAGCAGAACGGGACGTCAAATGCACCCAGGAAACAGAGAAAGGGGTAGAGCCAGAGCCAGACAACACGGGGCTGTACCGAAGCTTGCAGGGAGGGATGTCGGGGCAGGCAGGGGCTTGAGGACCTTCAGCATTCAGCTCCTTCGGAGGAGAAAGGCTGAAGCAGCGGCAGCCACTCTCCTAGGGAACCGGCACAAGGCAGTTAGGTGAATAGCTAATGGGAAGAAGGACATCAGTGAGATAACGCAGCATTTTCAGCAATGAATTCTCACTGGGGAAGCACAGACAAATTTGAAAGATTTCAGAGCTGGCTCCCTGACTTCTTTCCTCCAGCTACACAAAAGCATCTTAGAAACCCCAGACTGAGCCACCAGCTTGTTTCCAAAGTAAATCAAGGACTAGGGGAGAGGGAATAGGTGTGACGTAGCTTTCGGATATTAATCATGTAGGTAGATATGCAAGGTGGTGAGCTGGAGGAGATAAGGCATCTATCTGTAAATCTCTGGCACTTACAGAGGTGCGTACATTTTTACCAGCCTCATTTCACATATGGGGAAGAAGCAATATGGAAACGTTTACAGTCCTGAGCATCCAGAGCACTTGCTGACTTCGAGACATGTCTGGTCTTGGAACACACACAAAAACTGGAGACAACTTCCCACCAGGTCTGCAACGCCTCCTCTGCAGTGAGAGTCCCAAGAGTCCCACAGTTCAATGCAAAGCTGCTTCCTATGCTTCTCGTGGCCTCTCTTAGGCCATGTAGAAGATAATCCCACATGCCAAATGAGGAAAGATTTATTAAAGGTGTGGACAGGACTGCGAGATAAAGAACAACTTCATCCTAAGCCCCATGCTGCAGAGGACGGGACAGTGATCGCTCCAGCTAATGATAACAGGAGGCATGAGTGTCGTCAACTACAGACAACTCCGATACATGTTAAATAAGGGTGCTTGGCAGATGCCATGAAAGGCTGACTGTAGTGAATGCCTAGAATGAATTTGCTCAAGAGATGAACCAGTTTTCTTAGTGCCTGGTTACCACTGCCTCAAACAACAGGTGAAGGATTCCTGCAGCCCTCCCTCCGGGCAGTGGAGTGGATGTGCATGAACAGATTAACTTTGCATCAAGAAGGTAGGCGTTCAATGTAGAATAGCAGAAGGAATTAAACCTTGCTGGAGAGACCGTTGCTTCTGTAATCCTACATAATTCATGGGACGGGACAGTAAATACCTAGTGTGCAGGCACAAGCTGTTTGCCTTAACTGCCTCTAAATGAAGCACCTCCCCTAACCCGCCCAAACCACTGCAAACAGCAAGTACCAGGCAGCATGGCTGGCTTGCAGCTTGCTAGCATATGCATTTGCAATACGCTGAGGGTGCCTCTTCCATCCATTTAGCTAGAAAAATCCTGGCGCTCCCGTGTGCCACGGCGGGGGGGGCGGGCAGGGAGGAGAGGGGCTCTGCTTACAAGCCCACTCTCCCCCACATTCAAAATTGCCCCACTGACACTGGAGAGGCACCAGGGAGGCACCTAATTTACTACTACTCAGCACTTGCAAAGTGCTGAATGAATATTAATGAACTGATGTAATTAAAATGATGCAGACATTCAAGTGTAGTATCTGCCTGTCCTTGTATCTTCCTGGATAGATGAGGAAGAAATTCCCTGCTGCTTAAGGACACAAAAAATTAACAGCCTGCTGTTGATTACATTTGTTAACTCTTTCCCTGGTACGAAGAAGCAGGGTCTGCATTTAGCCGGTTCACCCAATGCTGTCGTTTATATTTTAGGTTAATCTGAAGGATCTCGGCTTTCCAGAGCAGCATCTCTAAGGCTGGTTTTGCTGGAGCTGGATCAGATTTCTGCACCCACTGATGAGCTGGCTTCCAGCTGCAGCTCCAACCCTAAAGACCAACAAGCGGGGATGCCCCTCTGCCTACACACCCCAAGGCCATTTCCACATTCATTTTAAATATGGAACTCCGGAGAGAGGACTAGTGAGGACCACACAACAGAGTCTGTCTGGGCCTGACCAGCCTTTGCACCCCACTGACTGAAGAGCAGTTCAGCAAGGAAATCCCAGTTGGACATCAAAATCCTAAAACTCACGGGAGCCCTGCCACCCCCTGCGCTGGTGGAAGAAACCAGCAGGAGCATCTCTTTGCCCTGGGCAACTAGCCTGAGCATTTGTGATGCAGAGGGTGAGGAATGTTATCTTCCAGGACTGATCAATCATCCAACTGTCAGAGGGAAGAGCAGGAGGTAAGAGGCAGAGAGCAGTAGGACTTTGCCCTGAGGCTTACTTTCCAAAAGCAGCCAAGTTAACCCATTCCTATCTCTCCATGACCAAACATCCTACCACCATCAGCGATTTTGCCATCACTGAAAGCTTTCTAACTCATGGTCTTCTACACAGGTTGCAGAAGGATTGCTGGGAAACAACTCAAAACTATTGCAAGATTTCCATCAGTGTGTCAAAAAGAAGGAAAGATCCGAGACCTTGGATACAGCTTGCTGAGGCTCACTCGTACTCAGAAATTGCAAGCCAGCTCCTCACTTTTCTCTAATCACACTGGCGCATTATTGCCCTGATAATTTCTGCATCGGCCCCACAAACGCACACGCCATAGTTCACTAAATGGTAAAACGCAAAAAACCCAGACAAACAACGGGGTAGTGCTGTAATATACAGGCAGGCAGTCCATGCAAGAGCTGGCATGGTGCCGAGACCTGTATTACCCTGCTGCTTAAGAAGCTGCTGGCTGGAAGCAGAGAAAGGTGCCCTCAGCCCATGCAAGGGGATGCTCTGGAGCTGTAATGCCGCCGAGCGATGGGAACTGTGTGGCCTCATTTGGTCCCTTATCCAGAGACCACGCTGCAGCAATTTCCACTGCACCTTTCCCAAGGCTTGGTACTTCTCTGCTTCAAAAGAAACCACAGCAACACCACTCTGTACTAACAGTGCTGATGTATGAAGTTCGCCTCACCAAAGCAAAGCTCTCTGTGACCCAAACCCTGTGATTTTTGCTCCTGACTGGCTCCCGGTTTCATGCTAGGAAACATCTGTAAGACACTGCAGCAGCTACAGGCATCAGAATCTCCCAAGACAGAAGAAAAACGGATCCTGCCTCTCTGAAGCCACGGAAATAAGCTTACCTTCTTCAGCTTGCCAGTCTTAGTCCCCACGAACACCACGCTGTAGCCGTTGTAGACATAGGAAGCAACAGAAGTCATCCGGTCCCGGCTCGAGGTGAAGAGCGTCACGCCATCCACCGGTGTCGAGCCTCCCAGGGGCTGGTTGATGTCGAGCCCGCAGAAATTGTCATCGATGGGGACTGGCTGGAAAAGACGAGGTTTGGGGCAGCCGTGAGCGAAACGCGAAGCACGGGGCAGCCCCACGCGCTCAGGCTGGTGCGGAGGGGAGCAGGCGGTGCTGACAGCGGGGTGGGAGCCATCACCCCACACCCCCCGCCCCGGGACCCTGCCAGCTTCGGCCACCTCTGCAATGGCTTGTTCCCTTCGCTGCCCAAGGACAAGACACCCTTCAGCTGCTCCAAAACATGTTTGGACAGGGCTGAGGAGGAACCTTAAGTCCAGTAGGCACTTCCACTCGTTTTCTAAATCTACTAGGTTTCCCATGGGTTTAGCCCTGCTGCGTGGCCGTGCCGGGACTCTCTCCTCCACTCATTTCACCTCCTCTCGGCCCCGTTTCCAGAGGTGCCGAGCAGCATAAGCAGAAAGGTGCTCAGCATCCGCACATCAGCAAAGGCTTCCCTTGAAGGTCATACGAGCCCCGCTGCCGACAGCTCGCAGCAGCGCTGGCGCTGCCGTGCGCGGCGTGGGACAGGCTGAGGTCGGTCACCAGCCGGAGGATGGCTGGGCATGGCTGATCCCACGCCATGGGAGAGGAGAGGACGCTGCTGTTCACTCCTGTCCGGAGCAGCTGCTTTCCTCTGGCAGAAATGGCCCAGCTCCACGGCAGAGTTAAACCTTCCCCACGCGAACACAGGGCTGGTGGAAATCACCAGACTGTCTGCCTGGAAAGGCAGGTGATCGCACAGGGAAGGAGCTCTGGCAACCTAAAACACCCGCGTGCTAAGCAGAGAAATGCACTCTTGCTCCTTCCACCACCCAGCTATGAGCTCTCCTACAAGCCACCTCGCTGTGCCTCAGTTTCCTTTCTACAACACGGGAAATATGGATGCTGTCTTTTCCCTGGAACACTGCTTGCCACGAGTAAAGGAAAATCATTCTGCCCACAGCTAAGTATTATTAAGCTGTATCAGCTGAGATTGCTGGAGTGAACTCCTACATGGCATGGGCAGAGGGGTGGTGACATGGGCAGCCGCTCGCCATCATGCTGACTCCAATCCACTTATTTTCCACAAGGGACATTAGCTACCAAATGCTCAGGCACATCTAGTTGCAACTGCAATGGGATGACTCTCCCCTGCGCAAGCCAGCGCTCAAGCTTCTCTTCGCCTTCCTTCTTTCATTTCATTTAACCCACGTTTATCTCTTCCCAGCAGCCAAACTTAATATGCTTGGCAAAAGAAGGCCCCAGGGATTCTCAAGTCAGCCCAGGAACAATCTGCATGTGAATCAAGATTAAAGAAATCAGCTGAATAAAAAATACAAAGGATGCAACTGTCATCTGTATTTATCTTGTTAGTTTGTTGATACCACCCTCCTGCTCGGGGAAGGGCGAGAGCCTTCCTCCGGCTTCCAGGGCTGCAGGTTGGGAACAGCAAAGACTTCCAGCAAGCTGCACACCTTTATTCATCTGCCTTAATACTACCCCTTCCTTTCACTGTCATCACCAACTGTCTGACAAGAACATGGATTAAAGGGGAAAAGGATGACTGCGTCTGTTCTGTGTTTAGGAAAACTGAGGCACAAAAAGATTGATCCTGTGCTGCAAGCTCGTACCCCATAGGCCCAGGCGTTGACACCAGCTCTCGAGGGCTGCCACGGCCAACAGCCAGAGCATCCTTACCGCTTTAGTGCACTGGACGTCTTTCCCCAGGAGCCAGTTGAGCTCCAGGTTGCCTTCCCCCTGGTAGCAGGACTGCAGGCGGTCCTTGATCTGAGCGTTGATGGTGCGAATGGGGAAGGCGCAGAGGGCAGAGTCATCGGGTGGCTGATGGTACTGCTTCTGTCCCTTGGAGAAAATGGCAAAGAGGACATCCTCCTGGGCCGTGATGTTGAGGGACTTGGCCAGCACATCTCCTGGCTTGGAGAGGTACGCTGCTTGCAGGAGGCGGTACTCCGTGTCCCCCTTGACACAGCCAAAGGGCAGAGAGACATAGGAGTGGAACTTGGGGTCGTCTTTGCAGAGACGGACGATGCGAGACGTGTAAAAGAGATCACTGGCAGAGTTGATGGAGACACCCTCTGGGGTCTCTGGCTGGACAGTCAAAAAATAGACGAAGTTGCCGCTGGCAAAACCATAGATGTAGAAGATGTCGAAGTGCGAAACAAGGGCCAAGGTATCTGAGGGGATTTTGATGAGGGACGAGACAAAGTCACTGTGGAGCTCATAATCCAACATTGCTGATGACTCCGGGTCCCGGGGAAGTTTCCGGCTGGAGAGGGTGGGGAAGTAATCCTGCTTCCCATCCACTGCCGTGCCAATGAAGAGCTTCCCATCTTCGCCTTCTGAGCGCACGATCACACCATACATCGTGCCCGTCTTGTTGACGCTGGAGAGGTAGTGCTCCTTTTTGTGCGAGGGTTCTACCAAGATGAAGAGGTCATCCAGGCGCAGCAGCTTGCAGACCCCCTGGTAGAGGCTGCCACAAGCCAGCAGCCGGTTCTCAGAGTAGTCAATGATCAGCAGCTTGTTGACATTGTTGGTTAGAGTAAGGATCTCGCTGCATGGCTGGACGATGAGGGGTGGGTAGCAGGATTTATTGTCCTCCTCAGGACCAGTTTTATGAGCCACCAAAATGGTCAGGTTACCCGACAGCTTGTAAACCCTGTTGATAGCTCCAACGTAGACTGCTCCAGTGCCTTGGTGGACAGTCAGGTGGTTGAATGTCCAGTCCCGGTTCTCAGAGTGGAAAGTGCTGAACAAGGCATTGCTGGACACATTTCTGGAGAGCGATGCCAGGAAGAGACAGAGCAAAGCCACCGACCAGCCATCGGAGTCCAGTACCCGAGGCCAGTTCTTCCTCTGATCCATCCTGGGAAAGGCAAACTTCGTGTTCTCCGCGTGTGTCCTGTGCCCCAGCAATGTCCCTCACATGGTTCTGGGGAAAGAAAAGAAACACACAGAGCAAAGGATTAGATCCAGTGTGCCCTTCAGATAAAATTCAAAGGAGGCTTTCTAATTACACAGTCCTTGAGATAAAGTGAGGACGTCTCTAAGCCCAACAAGAATTAAGCAGGTCTCCTCACTTATTGGTAAACAGTTCAGGCCTGATGTCTTGCCACTTGGTTCAGCCTCTGTGTGTTAATTTGTTATGTGGTTTAGCTGTTTATAATGTACTCTGCTCAGCCACGGGAGGGGATAATAAGCTTCAGCCCAAGACAAAGCCTGCAGCTCACACACCCAACCATCAATCTGCAATCTTGGCTAAAAGGATGTCTCCTGCAGGGCATGTTGTTGGAAGCAACAGAGGAAATAAGAGGTGTTTTCTACCTTTAAATCCTCTATGATTTAATTTGGAAACCTGAGGAAGAAGTCTCATGCAGGCAAGTTCATTGAGCACGTACACACCAAAGCCACCAGCATCTCCTCTCCACCCCTCCCCAGAGCCAGAAGTGCCTCTGCAGGTGCTTTTCAGGCAGAAACTTCCCACTGCCTCCACAAGGTACTTTGCTGCTGAAAAGCAGCTGCCACCAGAGTGGGGGCACATGTGGTTAGATCAGCAACCAAACACTGCCAGCAGCACTCTGCGCAGGGCAGAAACTACCAAACTGGGAGCCTTGGACAGATCTCCTGCTCTAACAAAACTTGCAGGTGATGATTAAAACCTACACAAAGTGACAGCTTGGACACTGGATCCAGAAGACCCGATGCCGACCAAATTGCTCATGTGCCCTTCCTAATATCTCTATGGATAACAGCCAGAAGTAGAGTCTCCTTCGACTGATATGTTTTCACCCATATGGACAAGGCAAGGTAAGACTCGAGCTGGAGACCTCTGGCCAAAATCTATGTGGAAATGAGGCATGAAAGACAGACAGGTTTCTTTGTTGTTTGTTTGGTTTGGTTTTGTGGGTGCTCCCAAAGCACCTAGACCTCATTCGGGCCCAAGGGACGGCTGGAGCTCTGCTGAACCCTGGCCCCGGCTCCATCCTCCCTATTCACACGGGCAGCCGTCAGGCTGAATTAGGAATCACCAGGCTGGAATTTCCTTAGGAAGTAGGCGCTCGCCTCGGAGAGGCTCCGGCTGCGTGAGGCATGTTTACATCAGCGCTTTCCATCCGCCCTTCCAGACAGCACACACACGCAGGCAGACACAGTAGCTGTGGAAGAGGACCCTTACAAACCTCTGCCTGCTCCACCTCATCACCTACCACCTCTGCTAAGGTGGCAGGCTCCCCTAGCAAAAATATGAACATTAAAGATAAGCCAAACTCATGCATTTCCATGTCTGTCTCATCTAAGGGGGGGTCCGGCTTGGACCATCCCACGCAGGAGGTATTGGCTCGGTTCCCAGCTCAGCCCGACTTCCAGCACCACCTCAGGCTCCCACCGAGCTGCTGGAAGCGATGCCAGCCGAGCACCCTGCAAGGCAGCAAGGACCCAGCTCAGCAGAACAGGTCAGAGGAGCCGTGGGGCCAGCAGAACAACACTCCGAGGCAGGCACCACCATCCCTGCGCTGGGGCTCTGCGCATCCCATGTCACCACAGACATGCCTGGAGGTCACTGGATTGTGCCTCATCCTTGTTGTCATTTCCAGACCTGACTGTGACTTGTGCTCCTGGCTTGACCTCAGCCTTGCTCATCACCACAGATGTGTCTGACCGTCTGGACTCAGAAAACCATCACAAAGTTCTCCTTTATCCCAAATTATGCATTCCTTACACACTCCAGGCTGGACAATCAAAGAAACCATTTCAGCTTGCCTGGGGGAGAGATGTTCTCCACCACCTCTCAGTGCTGCAGGGTCACACCAGCCCTGGGAAGAGGCTGAGGACGAGCCACCATCCCACCTGCCCTCTATGCACCGAAGTCCCCTCACCTCCCACCACCACCACGTAAGCCCCAACACACACACTGGGGAGAAATTTGCACTCTTTGCTGATTTGACTCTCCTCCCCAGCCCTGTGTGCAAATGCAGGAGGCTGTTCCCTAGCACAGCCCACGCTCAGCTGTCCTCACCTGCGGGCAGCCACCGATTTGATTGATGCTGATCTCCGTTTTGGTATTTAAAATAATTCATGCTGCTGAAAACCTACACTGAGCTCATAAGCGAGTGTCACCGAATGGCCGCTCTTTAGGCTTGTTAACGCCGGGAGCTGGAGACGGGTGTTTCTGAAAGGTGACAAAGGAGCTCTGTCCCTGGGCTGCACGTCTCTGTGTCACTGACAAGACAGGAGAAAGAGAGCGGTAATGGGTTTCTCATTCTGCTCAGGGATACATTTCCCCGGCTGCTTGCTTCTTATTTCCAGTCTCTTAATTTCCACCTTTGGCTGCAGCAGTTTCTCTCTCTCCCAGCTAGGATGCAGACACTGCTGCATTCTTATTATTGTTTGGATGATTGTGGCAGAAAGCAGATGCCCGTGCTGTGGACCCGAACGTGCCACAACAGCACCAGTGTGACCTTCCCCAGTTCTTCTCATTAAATTTCTGAGTGAACATCCCCAAACTATTCTCTGAATCTAGAATCTTTCAAAAGGGCACAAATCAAACCGTTCCCGAGGACCTGCTTGGAGGAAGGCTCTCCACGCTGCCCACCCACGCCAGGGCTGCTGGTGACCCGCGGCGGGCACCGGCGACCTGATCACGGGCACCGGGATCTCAGAGCAGCTTTGCTCTTGGATAACGTGGCAGCGCAGCCTGAGCCACCGAGAAGTCCGCGTGTGTCACCGGCAGGGAGATGCCCGCCGGCAGCGTGGTGCCTTCTTGTAAACGCACAGGGAGCCCTGCGCCATGGAAGAGCTCGAGAGGAGCCCAGGAAAGGTGGCACGAGAGCTGCAGATACGGGAGTCCCGTGGAATGGCCGAGTCAGTAGCAGAACGTGTCTGGATCAACGCACAAGAAACCTCGAGCACCGAGGTGCCCCAGGCGAGTGGTCCGGCACGGCAACCCAACTCCCCTTGCCTTGGGGAGGGCACAGAGCTGGTGGCCGCAGCACCGAAGGGGACAGAGAAAGCTGGCTCTGCCCTGGGCAGCACAAACGGGCTTTCCTCTAAGGCCAAAGCATCCCTCACTAACAGGAGACCAAAACCGAAGCCTACCTCAGTTTCTCATTCCCTGAGAAGAAGCGATGCTTCTGGGGCAGAGGGCTCTGGTTCAAGGGAAGTCCAGAAAGTGAAAGAGATTCTGCAGAGAATGGGGAGGCTCCGCTGTAAAGCTGAGCACACAACAGTTTTCCTGCTCGGCAGCTTTCCAATTTTTAAAAAGTTGCACTGTTCTCTTCTTGCTTTGCAATGGAACAAGCTAGAAATTAATAAATTTAATTATTTAGATTTTATATACATATATACGTCTGGGACAAGAGAAGCTCTTCACTTAGACCACAGCAGTTTTGTACTTTTTCCAGCAACGTCTTCACTCAGAAACTGTACAAAAGCCAGAGCCAGTCTGGAGCTGTTGTGCAGCAGAGCTGTCAGCTGAAGCCCAACTTCTACGCGGTGCCTTACAGTGACGGTTTTGCAGAGTATTTGTGAACAGTCACTGCCAAAGGCAAGGGAGATCATCCAGGAAGAAGAATCTGCACTTTCAAACATTATTTGAAGATGACAGAGCATTGCCGTGAACTGACATCCTACCCAAACGAGCCAGGGGACGATGATCCATCCCCGGCTCCATGTCACTCCCGCGGGAGCGGCTCCTGCCGGCTCCCCACTACCCGGGGGGGGGCAAGATGTGGGGGCAGGACACAGATTAAGCAGTGTTCGGCGATACAGGTATCAAACATCAACAGAAACCCATTGCATGCCCGACGGAGGAGTTTGGGGATGGCCGAGTACAGCTGGGGAGTTAAACAGCAGGGAAACAGGAGAGTGGGCAATTTTAACTCTGATTCTTAATACTATTTGACCACTAATTTTTCCTCTTTTTTTGGAAGCAAGTTTAAAATACGGCCTTAAAAGCAATCTGAAGCTATTAGTAACGCAAGGTGAAAGAGACAGTAAATTCAGGGACACAATATAAACCCAAGCAGCTGAAAGGCCTCAATTAGGCTGAAAGGAGTTATCTGGTATTTAAATAATTATTAGATTGAAGGAATAATCACAGGTCTGAGCCGATTTTTTTCCCCCACTGTCATCCTAATGGAGACTATAATATTATTATTCAAATGCCCATGATTCTCATTGAGGGGGGAAGAAAAAAGGGGCTCATTTAATCTCCATGCGACAGGGCTTCAGGAGGCCCGATTAGTCATTTCTCTTATTTCAGCTGTCACTCACTCATGGGCACCACAGTTTGTCATTAGTGATATTTTATGCACACAGAGAAAAAAAAGAGCAAAAAAGGAAAATTAAAGCAAAACCAAAAAGAGAATCTCCTGTGGAAAATGACGGATCAAAGGAACAATTTTGATGTCACCAGCGCGGCAGCTGCGTTTGCTTTGCGGTGCCGGTATCTTTTCTTTTGGGGTAGGGTTGGTCTCGTGAGCAGTGATTTGTATGCAGCCCTACGCTAGCACTGCTCTGCCCTCACCGATCGCCTCTGCCCCGTTGGGTCCCGCACTCCTGGGACGCTCCATCCCCTCCGGAGGATGCAGCTCCTACAGCCCCGGCATCTCCAAGACACAGCAAATGCATCTGCACCGACCCCCAGCTCTCAGCATCCCAGTGCCAATTGCTTTTCCCAGTCTGTCCCTGCATCGTTCCCAGCCCAGAGGCCACCAGGGTCCCCAGCCACCCTGCAAAGGAGGAGCAAAGTGGGCGATAAAACCCACTACGGTTTTTCTCCTACGGCCACATGGGTTCGCGGAGTTGCCTCATAGAAGGAAGCCTCCTGAGAAATAACCGAGCTTGCGGGGAGGGGGTCAGCGGGCCCGTGATTGCTTTCTAAGCTGGAGGTGGATTCTGCCCTTTTTGCTTTTTATAGTCAAATAAGATTCATTGCTGTGAGGCCGGGAGCAGGGAGACCGGCCGGCTCGCACTGCTAACCTCCCCTGCAGGTCACCGGGCTGTCAGAAATCCCCCAGAATTATCGAAAGGGTCACCAAAAGGGCAGGCTACACTATATAAACTAAAATACAAGAACAAACCATTTGGAACAACCTCACCCTTGCACCAGCATGACCCTTTCTCTTTGCATTGGCTCCATATCGTATCTGCCAACTGGAATGAAGGAAAAAAGCTGAGAGTTTGGCCATTTCTTCATAGCAAGTGAGAACAGGCGTGCCGGGTCTGCATCCCTCCTGGAGCCCATCGGGAATTTTTCTGTGAAACCTTTCCAACCGTTAAAGCTGCCATAGTGATTTATTCCCTTTGAAGAAGTGATATTCAGGACACATTTGTCAGCTATGGAGGAAGACCTTACAGTAATTAATAGGGTTTGGGTTTGTTTTAATTAGACAAAAGGTCTGAGCCAAACTGTCTGATCTAAGCATCTCTGAGCTCTGGGACGTTCCCAGTCCCGATCAGAGTTCTGGGTCTCAGTCCTGCCTCCTTGGCCAAGCCACCGCAGCCAGATGAGCCCCGCACTGCTGCATCCCCTCTTACCCAGCAGAAACCTGCACGCCCGCTCGCACGAGTCCCTTCCCCGCTCTCGGCGTCTTCGCCTCTTTCTCCAGCAAGAGAAGCCTTAGCGCATTTGAGCCCCAAGCAGAGGATTTTCCCAGGAGCAGGACTGCTGGGAGCCTCAGCACCCATCGCACACCGCAGCAGCGCCGAGGAAGCCCGAGGTGCAGCAACGGTGCGTTTTAAACCCAGGTAGCGTGCAGCAGCCAGCTCAATTGTTTGCTTCAGAGTTTGACACCAACTGAAGTTATCGGCAGCTTGACGTGAAGTAATTACAGTTTTGTAATACAAAGCAATGAGGAGGACTCCTAGCACCTTTTCTTTGTTTTTTTAGAATATTTTGACTCTGACAACAACAAGAGCAAGTAGCAAATCACCAGCGAGGTGCCTGGCATCAGGTCTGAGGTTTCTGCAGAGGTTACTGAACCACAGGAACGACAAATACCAAACCTTTCCTAAAGTATAACACTGAACCCTTTGGGTTTCAGGCTGAAAACCACCTTTACGCCTCACCCTTCTGCTTCGCTGCCCCTCGGCAGTGCCTGTCGCCCGCTCCGCAGGGCTGTGCTGGCAGCCGCAGGCAGGAACCACACCAGGAGCTGCGTCCTCACTTCCCTGGAGCTGCTTATTCACAGGGATGGTATTTCACAGGCTGGTCAGCTTTCTGAGAAAGAGTTAAGAGGCCAAAATACAGTATTGTGATTATTGCTTCCTCCAGCTCTGGGACAAGGAAGAGGAGGGGAAGAACGAAACCCAGCCATGAAAAGGCATTTCCCTGATAACAAACACGATTGCATGAATTATGCACAAAATTTGTTCATATTGTCCAGACTTCAGATATTGTTTATACAATGCATACCGGATAAGCCACCTCTCCCCACCATCTCCCTCTTGAGCACACACATCCCAACAGGTCTGGGGGAAAAAGAAACAGAAAATCCCAGGGAGAGACCTGCTGTAAGCCCCATATTTGCAACTGCATTTTGGAGAGCACGGTGCAGCACCCTGACCTGACCTTACTCCTGGCTTTGTCCCAGACTTGCTCAACAGACCTGGGCAAATCGTGTTACTCAGCCTCAGTTGTTCCCCGTGTGAAATGGGGATAATGCTCCCATACATGAGGCACTCAGATGTTCAATCGATAGAAAACTCTAAAGGGACTTACCAGGCATAAACCGCTGTAGTAAAGTATGTGGACGGGACTGGTTTAGTGCTTCTTGGTGTGCCTCTGTTCCTACTCTTTGATCAGAGATTGTTCAGCAGAGCAGGGCTACTCTCCCCTGGCAGTGGTGACAAGCAAACATAAGCATGGCTACCCCTGACTCCCAAAGGTGCTGAGACATCCCTGCGACCCAGCAAGGAGGCATTTCTTTAACATTGACAAAATCATCACCATCTCCAAGGGAGCACTGGCTCCTCTGGCAAAACTAAAGCAGGACCACAGCTGTGGCTCCGGTGTGGCATACACCCAGCTGTGCATTGCAGCTGGAGACATTTAACCCACCAACCCCAAAAGAAGTCCAGAAAAATTCATAATCAACCTAGGACACCTAGGTGGCAGAAATTAGACACCTTTTTCTTTCCCTGTGCTGATACTTGACACCTGCTATCTGAGAAACCACAGCTGGCAGCTATTGAGCTTCAAGTACACTGCTGCGAAATAGCTTATAAATTACCTTGCATCAAGAGAGGAGCTGGGAAAAGAGGACTTTATTCACCATGCAGTCCCCGAGGACAGACCCAAGGCTGGCAACAACACCATGCACTGGAGCACGGAGCAGAACAGACCCTTATTTTCCTGGTTGCCTTGAAGTATGACACAAAGAGAAAATTTAACACTTCTTAAGTTTCATAGCTGCTTTATGCAAGTTTGGGGAAGTCTCAGTTTCATCCAAACCTGTGTAAACAGGTCAATGGCTTTGGATAACATTAAATCATACAAATTTGTGGTCAGAAAGATGTGATTCTCTAATCCAGTCTCCTGCTGCAAGGACCAGCTATAATCATAATTCAAGAGATGTCTCTCTAAACCATCCTTAAGGACCTCTAGAAACAGAGTCCACAACCCCTGCAGGCAATCTAGGTTAGTATATCCCTTAGAAAGTGTTTTTTCTAGTTTCTTACCCAAGTCCTGATGGACTGAGGTTTATTCACCCCTCTTCACTGGTGCACCTGAACATCATTTGATTATTCATGGACTTTATTCCCAACAAAATAGAATTTAATGGATGGTGACCTTAGGTGCAAGCAGATTAAACGACTAAATGATTTGCCCAAGGCTAGTCAAAAGGTCCCAGTGGCAAAGCTAGGAGTTTTATCTCCTGAGCCTCAGCCCAGCCCTCTCTCCCCAAGTGACATCCAGCTGCAGTTTATTACAAGAGAACATTACAGTGCAGCACAAGGGAAGATCACAGAGCGGCCACCGAACTGGAGGAGAAAAATAAGCAGCAGCTTCTCCTGGCCTCACTCCAAGTGCACCACAGGCAAGTGAAGAACCCCAGCTTCAAATTAAATGGGTCCCCAGCCACTCCATTAAACAGAAATCCTGAAACAGAAATCCTTTGGCTGTGCCAGCCCTGTACAGCGAGTGGTGTTCGTTATCCCCAACACTCCCTACGGCAGCCAGATGTATTTACACAGTAGCCACAGTGCTGTTACCTAAGTAAACCAGGAAATTGTACATTTGTTAAAATTAGGTTCTGAGATGCTGAATCCCCAACTGTGCAGCTATAGATTTCACTCAGCCAGCAACGCTGAAATTATTAAGAGCACGCCACTGCCTGCATGCACATTCAGGCACGTTTCCCCATTCGAGGGGTGTTTACTGGTTATGATGCTCCACGCCACTCCAGAACAGGATTATTTTTTCAGATTACGAGCAATAACCAGCAAGGCAAACCTACATCGTGCTGTCCATCGCTGCGCCTTCCCCCACCACACCGGGAGGGCAGGGGTGGTACGGCACCAAACCGGGGCTGGAGCCGTCGGGATGAGAAGCGAAGGAACATGTGAAGGCAGAGGTTCATCATCGCTGCTGCGTGACCAGCACCATCGGCTCACTGCTTTGCTACAGATTTCAGCTGCCAGCTGCAATTC
Source organism: Haliaeetus albicilla (assembly GCF_947461875.1). Classification (NCBI taxonomy): domain Eukaryota; kingdom Metazoa; phylum Chordata; class Aves; order Accipitriformes; family Accipitridae; genus Haliaeetus; species Haliaeetus albicilla. The sequence continues at coordinate 1,960,081 of NC_091508.1, read as the reverse complement.
TGGCATTCCCACCACAGAAGTGGGAGAAATTATGATCCAGGTACCACTGTGGGATCACAAGGATTTGGAAAGAACACAACTGCAAAAGCCCTTAAATTAAGAACAAAACTGAAGCAGACAGGTTGATGCAGGAGAGAGCCACACAGCACTGAAGAACCCTTCAGGGACCATTAACCAGCCCTCATCAGGCCTGTCTTAGTGGAAGTATGTGCTATGAACTGCAATCAACACCAGCTTTATCAACGACACGAAGGAAGTGCCTTTACCTCTCAAAGCCTCTTTACACAGGGCTGCCTGCCCTTTTAAGTGCATCACGGGGGTGCTTGATGCAGTTTTTGAAAGTGTTTCGAGGTGCCTGAATCCTGGGAAACATAAAGCATCTTCATTCCCTGCCCAGTCTGCATCACCAAGCACGGCAAGCAGTGACCGTCGCAGAGCTCGCAGCCACGCAGACAGCGGCCGGTTGCTGGCAGGATCCCAGCAGGTCTCGCACATCAGTGCCGGCAGCGAGGAGCCCCCAGCCTTGCGTTCTGAGGTCCGGCCAAGGACCCCAAAGCCTGGAGCCATCTCACCTCCGTCCCACCATCAGCTGAACATCGTCTCCTCTCCTACAGCATTTGGACATCAACGTCTACTCGAGAAAGTGGCTTCTTCCCACTCATCTGCTCCATGCTCCTCTGCCCTGCTTTTCAGTTTCAGAACTCTGGCAGATCACTGATTAATTCAAGCCTGTTTAATAACCCTTCTGTTTAGATGAAATAAGCTGTCTTGTTTTCTTTATTTTTAACACTAACTCTTGTTTCTTTGCTAAGGATCTTTCTGTCATTTAAAAACTTCTCTCTCTCCAACCAAGCTGATAATAGGATGGAGAAAGCATCTCCTTACGTCTACATCTGACATCAGCCAGAAGTTACAGCACAAGGCTGAAGAGGGACCGGACACCTTGATGGGTGAGAGGTCCCAAAAGCCTGAGCTTGTCTTGCAAAATCATTAGCTATACAAATCCCTGCATAGCTCAGACCAGAGTGCAAACACCGGGAACCACGGGGCCAGCTCCCGCCAACACGGGCAAGAGGAAAAGGAGACACGGGAGCCGGAGCACCCAAACTCCTCGCACGGCTCATCTGCATTCTGCACCCTGTCGCGGGTGGGAAATACGCCTTCGAAAAACCTGAAAGCTGTCACGCTGCTGCAAGCTCTGCCCCGCACCGTGCCCCCGGCACAGCAATCGATTGGCAATGGTCAGGCGGGCGCGGAGCCCACCAGCTGCTCCCACAGGCAGCCCTCTCCCCTCCGCCAGCCCCCGGCTTCTCTTGCCATCACCTGCTCTCCCGTGGCATCCTCACGCCGCAGGGTTTTGAGGATCGGCTGGTTCGCAGCGTGACCACTGCCCAGCGGATCCTCCTCCCTCCCCACCCGCTGCCCCATCCCGGCTGCAACCCCCAAGTGCTGTGCACAAAGAATAACAGACACAGAGGGACCCGGCTCCCGATGGGAATGAGTTGGAGCCTCTCAGCTGTCTCCTGCCTCTTTGAATTTCAAAGCTGCACTTGTCTGTAGAGCAACTGAGTCATTTCCTTCCTATATCCAGCCTATCGGACTGGATCCAGCAGTGCCCGGAAAACAATAAATCCTTCAAGGACTTGTAAGGCCATATTTCACAGGAATGCAGCAAGCCTGCCTGCTTGGAGAGCTCCTCGCACACCCTTTAATTCAACACTCCTCCGTGGAAGCTGTCTTGCCCTGGCCCCGGTCCCATCCGAGCACAGCAGCGGTCCCCATCCCTGCCGCGGTCCCCATCCCTGCCGCGGTCCCCATCCCTGCCGCGGTCCCCATCCCTGCCGCGGTCCCCATCCCGGGGCACACTGGGCCACTGCAGGAGCCCAAGGGCGGACCAGCACTTGCGACCCACGCAGATTAACACCACCTCATCACCCCCGACCAGATGCATCACCGAGGGGCTGATGGGGTAAGAACTGATAATTAAATTCCCTTGATTCCACAAAACATATGGAGGATCTAGGTGGGAGAGAAGCTACAGCTTAATTTGTTGCAGGACTTCACCAATAGATACTTTGGCAGACCAAAGGGAAGCTGCAGCTGCAAAGGAGGCTGTTCTACAAAATACTGTGGAGCAAAGCAACGTGTGAGAACCAGGGCAGGTCGTAAGAATACTTTCAGCTGGTTCAATTTTGTAAGCGTCTCCTTTACAACCACAAATTGGTCTTTCAGATCCACAAGACATTTCTATCAAGCTCATGAGGATTGGGGAGGGCAAAGACAAAACTCAATGATTTGAGCTATCTGTGGCCTGAAAGCTGCAGAACTTCCATGAAACAACAGGGTTAAGACGCTTGGTCAAAAAGAAACTCCCAAATTTGAGCTGCCATGCAGCTCTGAGGAAAACTGGTGCATGCTCCAGGATCACTTCAGTACCACTCCTGTTGTCTTTGCAGATGTCAGAAGCAAAGCCCAACTGACTTACATTAAGATTCATAACACTGTTAACCAAATAATCCCACATACATGAGAAAAACTAAATGACAAGGAAATTAATATTACATCCTCTTCAGTAACAAGATGGCTAAAGCAGATAATCTGGCAAAGCGTCGTGTTTATAATGGAAATTTGCAGAGAATGTAACAGGAGTTGTCAGGGATGAACAAATGAGTTTTGCTTTTTCTCATGTTAAAATTTGCCCTGTTTGTGCAAAAAACACCTTTTTTTTTTTTTTTTTTTAATCTTGGGAGGAGGAGGAAATTAAGCCAAAACTATTTGGTTTTCAATAGGTCTTTGCAGCTCATGTAAAGGACAGTGTGAGAGCAGGCACTGGTGGGGAAGGTGAGCCACTCAAAGCCCTGTGCCGGCAGGACTCACACCCAGGGAGACTGTACCTTTACTTAAAAGTAAATCAGATCTCATATCAAGAATGGGATTGGCATACAGTTCATTTCATACAAGTCTGCAAGGAAGTGAATGTTTAAAAAAAACCTATTGCTAAATTCACACTCAGAAGCGAAAAACTCCATCTGCAAAGTCAGTCCAATTGCACCCAACTTGTCACTCTTGAGGTTAAGCCTCCCAGTGACCCAGTACCCTGGGCAGGGCTTATGTTTTTTAAACAAGTTATACATCATCCTTGGAAGTCCTTAAAAGAGTCTCTGCTTTTGTTTCTTTCTGAGAATTTGTTCTAGCACTTCTCAGCTCAGCCCAAGACAAGTTGTGGCCACCTCCAAGTCAGAAAATTTATTTGGTGGAACCGATGGAACAGAGTTGCCCCTGCCACACATTTTATGCCTTGAAAAGCCAAGTTATGCAAGCACTTGTACCAGCACCTTATTATATCCGAGTGGACAAGCAAAGGGGCTCCTGGCTCTTTCTTCCAGTGAACTCTGGAGTGCTTGCCCATGCTCCTTGGTTGCTATGAGATTTTAAAGACACTCTAAACCTGTTACCACCAAACGGGCCTTTAACACAACTCCTGCTCCACAAGGCTCCTCATCTGCCAGTCAGGCCAAAGGCACCACAGTCCACTGATCAGAGAAGGGCTCATCGCTGCTGCTGCAATTAACTCCTTGCAAACTGCAGAGAAAACTTTACAACAACTAGGAGAGAAATAGCCTGCAGTGAACCTTTTGCTGCTGCATCATGTCTCAGCCAAATAGATTACTTGCTGTGGATGTTTTTCATCTGGCCCTTCCAGCTTCTGTAACACGATGGATGATGCCTCTGCAATGTTAAATTGATTTGGAAATACAGAGGGGCAGACATCAAAGGTAGAATTTTTAGAAGGTTTTGGGCAAACATAGGAGCATTTCTTATTCCAGGATGGACTTTGAGAAGCTCTTACTCCCAATTTGCTTACTCCAGATTTTGAGAAGAGCTCCCCCCGGACCCCATAAGTACATAAGCAGCATCTCCGGAAAGCACTCAATACACCACAAACCGACTCAGAAAAACCACAAAGAAAAACCAGCCCTCACCTGGCAGCCTGACCACGGCAAGCAGTCTTGCCTTTCTGGCTGCCCTACATCTCCCAGAGTCAATGGCGGAATGAAGGAAGGGATTTAGGCATCTTTGGTCTTACTTGTGCCCCACCCTCAGCGTCGACACTTAATAAAATGAAAACAGCAGGAGAAATGTTCAGGGCCCTGCAGTGGTACAGGTGCGGTTTGTATTCGTGTACATGGACAAACCAGCGCTCTCCTGTGCCCACGTGAATTTTGATAAAGCAGGTGTCTACTACATCCACACAGTCACTCCTCATCAAAGCCCAGGATAACCGAGATGCTTAGAGCGTGCAGCAGAGTCACACCCAGCTGTGCCCTGAATCACACAGAACAACCAGCCATAGCTTAGCAGGAGCGAAACTCCGAGCTGGGGGTTTTGCTGCTGGGACCTCGCTGTGCTCCTACAGCACAGTCAGAGCTGCAACACCCCAACCACGCTCGGCCCCTCTCGACACCCAGGAGAGCAGGAGCTCCCATGTTTTAGCTTCAGTGCAGAGTTAAAACCTGTGAGATGGCAAATCTTCAGCATAAGAATAATTTCCCCGTTAGGAAACCTACAGGCATGCTCCCTTTTCCTCCCCACCCCACCTCTTCGCACTTCCATTAAAAATGAAACGGAAATTCACAGGCTTTTTTTTTTGTTTAAATAACATTACAGGCTGTGACATAAACCAGCAAAGGCAGGAAATATGATCATGAGGGCAGTGCTCCATCCTCTACTCCTGTCACTGCGACTTTTTGGGGACTTGGCAAATGAATGAGTAAAGGAGACAGCTTGCGTGTTTTATGGAGTTGAACTGTAACATCCCTGTTAAGCAGCCAACTTACCATTTCTCTGCTCTGACATCAATAAATCTACCCAGCCACAGGGAACAAAGCTCTTCACATGAACTGGCTACATGTGAATCCCTTGTATTTGGCTACCTGGGCAAGCAACCAGCCCGCTGTGCTCTGCTGCACTTGCTGCTGCTTTCGTAATATTCTCAAAGAAGTGGGAAATGGCCTTTGCAGTAACATGACTTGGGAAGTTTTAACCCTGCTACCAACACACGCGTGTTCATTACAGCACCTGCTTTTCCAACAGCCAATTCCCAGAACCTCAGCTTCCCACTCGTGGGGAGGGAAATGGCCACTTTGGGCTGTAAAGAAAATCTTGACAAGGCAAACTCTGAAAGCCCAGCAATCAGGAAGCAAATAAAAAGAATTCAAAGCCTCATTTTAAGTATCACGATTAATCTCAAAACCTTAGAGCTCAAACTCACTTTTTGGAAGCTCATTCCCGGGTTAACAAACCAAAGTGGCGTTATGCACGAACACCGAGGAAAACCCCTGCACGCCTCCAGATTTCTGCCCTTCTCTTGCTGGACGCCCAGTTTCCTCCACCACCTCCAGTGCACCGTGCCGCACACGAGGGATCGCTCCGAGCTCTCTCTTACCGGTGACATGAAACCGCTACGGAGGAAAAACTACACATAAATCTCTCCGGAAGGCATTTGTTCCCAGCCTCGCCGAGCCTGGAAATAACACGAGGAACTTATTCCACGCTGAGTCAGGGTCTGACAGCGGCTCCTGGACCCGCCGTGGTGGATCCGCTTCCTTCCCGGCGCGCGTCACGGGCGGCAGAGCGAGCAACAGCCCAGCGCTGCCCCAGAGGTTTCCTGTTTTCCCCAGTGCCGCACAGCTTCCCGAGACACGGTACAGGGAAACGGGGCTCCGGAGCCTGACACCGAGCTGCCGCAGGAATTAAAGCTGCTGTTTTTCAAATGCTGTTAAGGGCCAGCCAGCAGCTGAAGGCAAAGTAAGCTGTGTCCTTTAAGCTTCCCTGATATACGCGGGGAACGGCCTCCCCGAGGACTACCGCTCCCCCGTCCAACCATCCCTTCACTGGGAAGATGCAGTAAGATTTGCCTCCGCATCCCAAGGGCTTCCCCCCACATGCCCTGGCACTCCCATCGCTGAGCCCCGTGCCCGAGTCGAGGCCACGGCAGGCGGGAGACACCGGTCCAGCCCCCGGGGAGCCCTCCCGGCCCCTCCAAGTCACAGCTGGGTCCACGCTCAGCTCCTCCTGCCTGCGCCCACTCCCCTGAACAGTCTCCTGCTCACGAGGGTTTTTGCTGGTGTTAACTGTTCACGCAGAGTCTTCTGCTAGAGCGGCAGCACCCTAAGACAGCACCTCCCCTTGCTCCCACCAGCACCAGTGGCCGTGAGCGCAGCTACGGCATTACGTGGCACCGGCACCCACCAGGAGAGCCCACGCCGCTGCCCACCGAGCCCGAGCAAAGGCTGACCTAACATCCGCTTACCGTGCTCGGGAGGAGGCTCAGCCTCGGCGGCAGCCAGGAAGGAGACTGCCCTTCCCGTCCAGCTCCCGGCCGCTCCAGCCCCGAGTCCCCGCCGCGCTCCGAGCCCCCTCCTCGGCGGCACAGCCCCGGGTCAGCCGGTGGCTCCGTTAATGAGCCTTGAGAAAGGAGCAGCGGGAGGAGGCGAGGTGAGAGGTCAGTGTAATATTTACTCAGACGTCACCTTTCACTTTTCTGAAGCGGGGAAGCGGTGCCGGAGCAGGAAAAGGGCTGCGAGGGACGTTCCTGCCTGGGAAGCCGCTGGAACACCAAGCGCAACACCCAGCCGGCTCCAGAGAGCCAGGGCCTGACGGGGGCAGGAGCCCTCCATCGGACCCTCAGACCCCAAAAACCACACGGGGCTGGGGACGGGCTCTGGGCTCTTCCCACCATCGCTGCCATCTGCCCCGTCAGAGGGGCAGAGGGAACGGCTGGGGTAGGCAGGACCTCCGAAGAGCAGAGAGCCTCTCCAAGTCCCCTGTGCTTCAGGAGATCCCCAGCCAGAGAGGAGCCCATCACACAACGGGGCTGTCCCTCCACACTGTGATTTTAAGGAACCCACAGGAGACACAGCACACGGTGCAGGGAGCCACCATAGAAATGCATCAGCTGGTAACAAAATTTCCCCGGTGGACCCGTTTCTCGGAAGAACCGTCTCCTCCGCCACGTGGCGAGATGGTACCAAGCGTGCCTCATTGCATGGAGCTTTGTCGACGCAGCCCCACGCCGCGGGCAGGGCTGGTCCCGGGGCAGGATCGGTGCAGGGCAGCGCTGGTCCCGCTGCCAGGCAGGGAGGAGCAGCACTCGCTGCTGCCCTGGCACAGCTGGGGCCCTGGCTCGCAGGGCTCTCCCAGGCTTGCTATCGCTCTCCCTTTTGAGATGATCTGGACTTTTTTTTTTTTTTATAATGTGACTCTGACGCCTTTTATCTCCCGCTCTGAATGTAATTTTAGCCCAGGCAAAGCAGGATTAAATTTTCATAATATGATACATTTATCTCACTTTTCATTCCCCCCCCGTCACCATCTCCCAGTTCAATTTCAACCAAACAGAAGCAGCGATTACAGCGAGAAACACGAGATGGACCCTACCCGATAACGGAGGGGAGGGCACCTCTTTCCCAGCACCCTGTCCCTGGCAGCCCCCCACCACGCAGCAGCCAGCATGCCAGTAGCCGACGCCAGGCTGACAGCATTGCTCGGGCCCTCTGAAATACACAGATGGATCGTAATTCCGACTCAAAACCCAGCAGAGAACACGCAGCAGATTAGGTACATCACTGACATATGTTGCACTCGTGTGTTTGGTAAACTTGCGCTTTCTCGGTGAAGTCCTGCTAGAGCAGCCTCCCCCCCACCCCAGCAGCTCCCAGTGCTTGGGCTCGGACCACAGCGGGCAGAGGAGCCACAAGCCACGCCGGAGAGCCACGTTTTCCTGGACAAGGAACAGGGAGAGGCAGCCACAGCCAGCCTGTCTCGGCCGGGAACATCTCAAAAGCACCAAAATCCTCCTGCCCCCACCAAGTGCTGTGTCCAGCAAAGCGCCGGGTCAGACTCCCAGCACCCGAAACTTGTCCTTCCCCTCCGAGGGACCGGCGCTCACCCACCAGCCAGCGGCTGCATCTCTGTGCAGCTTTGCCAGTTGCTGGGTTTATGTTCATTTTTTTCAGCTGGGCTCCACCAGCCTGATCCAGAGGATCCCCTCTAGTGGGATGCGGAGGTATTTCAAGCCCACATCCCACTCCCATCTCCTCCCCAGCTCTCTCTGCACCAGCCGCCGGCCAGCCCCGCTGCCCAGGCTGGGCGGTGGGCTGCAGCGGGGAGCCGGCTCACAAATTACTCGCCCCGTTTTGCCAGAACCGTTTGGGGCGAAGTCAAAGCCAGGCTGGAAAGGCAGATGCCGGGGAGGCGGCACGGACGGAAAGGACCAGAGGAGGGAGGAAGACAACAGCAGACATCGAGGGTAAATCCCCTTCAGCAAAGAGGGGACGATGTCCACCAGCAAAACATCTACCTTTGACAATAACGTGCCACCTGGACCATACGCTTCACCAGCAAGCCTGGGTGCTCGCTGCAGAAAGCGGGCTGGCGGCATCCCGGTTGCCCCGCGATGGTTGGCACAGCAGCACGTGGGGACCCGGCCCGAGGCACCCACCGGGTGCGCTCGCAGCCCATCTCCCTCGCTGGCACTAAACCACACAGTAAATACATATATTTTCACTGCAGAGAAAGAACCCGAACACGAGCCCCGGGCGGCCGCCTCTGCCGCCCAAGGACAGCACGCTGCCCTCAATTCTGCTTTTGTTCCCGCTTTGCTTTTCATCCCGGAGGCTCCCTCTGCACCACTTTTGCAGACAAAGAGCTTGTGGCCTCCTCAGACCAAAACGCTGTCAAGTCTCGCACGGCCGAGCCGTGCCCTCACCCCGGCCCGGGAGGGAAGGTGGGCACCCAATGAGCAGAACCACGGGGGTTGCGCCCAGGATGCTCTTGGTGGTACAGACATGTCGGATCCAGCCAGTGGCGTTTGTGGCTCAGCCCCGGGAAGAACTTGGTGGCACCTTTTCCCCCTTGGCTCCCCCTTGCCCTCCCCTTTGCTGTTGTGGCGGTGGCCTCCCAGCCAAGCTGGTTAAGAGATTAACACTCTAAAAACCACATTTACTCTAATTAGCCATGAAATCTTTGTAACTAAGTGAAAAAATGTTTCCCTTGAGGGATTTTTGTCCATTCATCACTGTTTGAATTGCCAGGGAGAGCGAGGGGGAAAAAAAAGAGAAAAGAGGGGGGAAGAGAGAAAAAACCCTCAGATCTAATGAATTAATAGCAGAATGCCCTGGGGGAGCAGCAGGCTCCTACAAAACACGGGCACCTCAAAGGGGGCTTTTCACAGGCTCGCAGAGGGGACGCTTCTGAATTATTTGGAGTTAACAGACTGTAACACAATGCTCCGCTCCCTGTACGAGCTGGGCAGCTTGGCCAGCGCGCTGCGCTCCTCCCTTCCCTTCCGCAGGGACGGACAGACGGACGCTGTGCCCGGCTGCGCGTGCAGACAGCTGGGTGCCCCTGTCCTGCAGACAGCTGGGGGGAACGGGGCTCTGCTGCCAGCATGGCCAGCACCCTCGGTTACTATTTTACTGGGAAAAACGTTTCAGAGTTTGGTGGGAGGGGGGCAGAGAATCTTGCCACAACTTAGGCCTATAAATATTTCATATCGCTGGAATAAGAACGATTATATTCCTGCCAGCACTTTTCTTGTGTATTTTAAATGTGTCACCGCCTTCTACTTTCTCCCCCGTTTGTGTTTCTTGTAACAGGCCCATGAAATAAAGATTAGCTGAATAATCAAGAGTGTTTAGAAATGTGAAGGGGCCTGTCTCAGGAGCACTGCATGCTCAGGTTCATCTTTTTTTTCTTTTTTTTTTTTTTCTTTTTAAGGATGCCAAACACAGATGGGGGAGTGCAATTTTCACACGCTGTAAGAGACGGGCTGGAGCGGGAGCGAGCGCGGCGCCCGAGCGTGCAGGGACGAGGCGAGCAGAGAGCACACGCTTCCCCGTCAAAAATGACAGCCTCAACGCCACGCGGAAGAGGGGGGCACTCTCCCCCGTTACATATTTATTGTTCAAACTGCAGAGGGGCCAATTAAAACAGCTTGATCACTGCCACGTTCAAACAGACGCGTACATGCTCAGAGAAGCGGGATGAGAGAAGCAGGTGTACGCTTTCCTGTTGCAATACAGTGCAGTCTGCTCCTCTGAGAGTCACCAAAACAACCTCAGCTGAACAAAGGTACTTCTGAGACGCAGCCCAGCTCCCACAGGAAAGCATCGTGTCGGCACCCAACAGCAAGCACAGCTTTCCACCTTAAGCCTTCTTGCCACATGCCCCATGCAATTTCTGCATATTAGCTTTTGCTTTCTTTCCTAGTTCAATTCTTCATATAAGCTGCCTGTGGCATGAGAGAGTCTGCACCTACAGCTGCCCTAGCTTTTGGGCAATTACTCCAAGACATGCTCTAGACTCCCACATTTAGCTGCAACAGGAGTTCCCAAAGTAAGTTCTGGAAAGCCTTCTAGTGGTAGCTAAATTGGAGATCTCGGGAAGATACTGTAAATCACATGTTTCCCCGAGACACCACAGGGTCTGCACAGCAAACTGCTCCAAATGTCATTTCCATTTAGCTGCTTCGCAAGCCAATTTGTCACATACTAATGCAATTTGCTGAAGAGAGTTAAAGAGCACGGGGCGGTAGCAGTCACCTCTTCTCCAGGCTCCCACAGCCAGCCTGGATCTGCATTTTCCCTTTTGCATCCAGCTGAAGTTCCCTTTTGCTGAGAGAAGCTCAGGGTTAACGTGAGGAGCAAGACCGAGCGTGGCAAGAGCATGGGAAAAGCTGTTTCTGTCATATTAGTGGATTGTATGCAGATCTTATGCAGCATCTGTTACCTGTTTCCACTGCGCAAACTTGTTATAAGCCGGGGGGAAACTCCACAATTAATTACATCAAACAACACTATAAAGACAATGAAGAGTAAATTGGGTTACTTTATCTTCCTGCAACAAGCGCTGTGGAGATGGTTAGAAGAGTGGAGAAAGATGACTGGTTTGCTAGATAAGCCATTTCACAACAGCAGTTGTGCATTCACGTTACTCATTGCTTGCACCAAGTTTTGTAAATCACAGCTACTTTATCTGCTTCCCTGCACCACCCCAAAATATCACATTTAAGCTCTGAGGGTCCTCAAAGTGACAACAAATGGCAAAAGGACAGCAATAAAGAGAAAAAACCATTGCATTTTAAAGGATCTAACACCTCTGTGTCAAAGGAAAAAAGCTAAACATCTGTTCTGAAGATGGCACAGATTTCTTCTGAGGCATCTGTCTTTCAGCTGTAAAGTGGGTCATTTGATTTAACTTTTAGACACCGTATCAATGAAGCCATCCAGTGAAGGAGAGACAAGACCATCTCCCCAAGTCGGCTGAGATCTATTAAACACGTTCAAGCCACCAGTAAAGCATCAAGTGCTCAGCAAGTAACAGGGGAAACCCTGTCAGCGGTAGGTTTTTACATCATGGTACTCTGCTAACTTCACCTTCCCTCACCTCCAAGCCAGTATCTTGAACTGTAGGTCACAGATGTACCGGTTTTTTTCCTCTACCACTTACTATTCACCTCACTTAATATTAACCTATTGACTTTCTGATACCCCTTAGAACACAGATTAATTGAACATCATTCACTTCACCTCCAGGAACGTGAAAGTATTGGCCGTAGCTCGAACGGAGGCAAAGCCTGTAATGCCTGACCGTGCCAGGTTAAACGGAGGTCACAACAAGGGAGGACAGCCTGGCACCTCCGGCGCTCGCACAGAGCAGCCTCTGCCGGGATCGACGCGCACCATCCCAACGGCTGCGGGGCTGGAGAAGACTTGGACCATCACACCGAAGTTCGGATTTCCCTGAAGGGAGCACAAGCGCGTTTGCCTTCCCTCCCCTCGTCACCTTTCAGAACGGGTCTTGCGAGGGGTTGGGAAAGTTTTAGTGGGGATTTTTCCCCAAGATTCAGGGGCATTTTCAGAAAAGTCCCTCCTCGCCAACAGTAACTTTTTACGGAAACGAGTTTATTCTGGTGCATCGACTGCTCCCGACCGTGACTGAGCGGTAACAAATGTCAACAGAATTAACGAGAAAACGCGGACCGGTATAACGTGTACACGCGTGTAAAACCGACCGGGGAGGGAGGGAGGTGACCAGCAGGAGGGGAGCTCGGAGGGATTTTTTTATCCCCCCCCCTCGCCCCGCGAGCACCCCCGGGTGCCGCTGCCCCGGGCACGGCCGGGAACCGGCGTGGCCGAGCTGCAGCCCCCGGGACCACCCGGCGCAGGCGGCCACGGTGGGCACGGTGGGGGGGACGAGCCCAAACCTCCTCCCCGCACCTCCCCAGCCGCCGGCAGGACCGCGGCAGCGGGGATGCCCGGGGGAGCCCCAACCCCGGGGACGCCCCGCACCCCCGGAGGATGCCCGGGGACAGAAGCTTCCACCCCCCCACCACCACCCCGCCGCCTTCGCCAGCCTCGGCCACTCACCAAACCTCGCCGCTCCGCTGCCTCCCGCCCTCCTCGGGGGTACCGGCTCCCCGGTTCACGGCGGGGTAATCCACACGGCCCCCGGCACCATGGAAATCCAGGGCCGGGCTCCCACCGCTACTCCTTAACCTCCTTCCCGTAAAACCCCACAACCTCCCCCTGCTCGGCTCGGCTCAGCCCCGCCGCCCTCTCATACCTCCGCAACCCCCTGCCCGACTACGGCCGGCGGCGAGCCCCGGTTCCCCGCCGCCCCGGCATCCGCCCGCCGCCGCCGCCGAGCCCGGGCGCGCTCCCCGCCGAGCCCCGAGCCCGGGCGCGCTCCCCGCCCGCCGCCGCCGCCCGCCCCCGCGCCGCCCCCGCTCCCCGCGCTTAACCCTTCCCCAGCCTCGGCGCCGGGGAGCGGGGCTCAGCCCGCCCTCCCGCAGAGGTCCCCCTCGTCGTCCCCCCCCCCGCCCCAGCGCCGAGGGGAGCGGGCTGCTGGGGGAAGCGGCACCGCGCCGAAACAAAGCCCTGAAGGCGAAACCGGGGAGGGTGGGGGGAGCGGGGCTGCCTCCCACCTCGAAAGGCTGCGTGTCTTCTCCGCACCGGCACGGCTGGGCCGGCGGAGGAGGAGTTGAAGGCGCCCGCAGCTGTCCCGCGTTTCTTGGGCTCCAGCCTCCCATCGGCTCTGGGAGGGAGGGAGGGAGGGGAATGGAGGCTGCTGGTTTCTGTCCCCCCAGCCCACCCCTCCCACGCAGTTCTGGTGCCGAGAGTGACACTGGAGCTCTCCCTTCCTCAGTTTCCCCAGCCGTGAAACGGAGCCGACAGTTCAGTCTTCTGCCAAGGCCGTGTCACCTCCAGCAGAGCAAAGGCTGCGTGTGTGCACCCAAAGCCACCCGCCTCCGCGCCTCCTGGCCTGCCAAAACCACGGTGGCCACGGCCGGCTGGGACAGGGAACCCACCGGCTACTGGGAACCAGGGGATCCCTCCTTGGGATCCAGTGGCTCACCACAGAGCCACCACCTGGCCTCTCCCGCGGGCCTAGCACAAGCGTTTGAACAAACACCTGGAAGCTGTAGGGCACCCAAAGCGAGGAACACCTTCAACCACCCCTGAGCCACCCTGGTTATCTGCGTTGGTCTACAAGGGCTTGGGAACGCGGGCAAACAGGGAGGCAAAGCCAGCCCCAGTGCCGCAGCAGGACCGCGTGGCCACGCTGCTCCGAAAACCCAGAAGTACCGCGGTCCAGCTAAGCCTGCCCCAGCAAGGCAGCATGAGAGCAATTTTGAGGAGTGCAACTGGTGGAGGGAATCAATAACATGACGGATGATTGCTGTTTTCCATTTCTTGTCAACAAGAATTTTTTAACAATTTATTTATTACGTATTGGAATATTTGCGAGAGAAAGTTATCGCCATCGTCCTGGGCCTCTTCCACAATACACCTAAGTGACTAAACCAACCCAATCTACTCTGGGAAAGCAGCACACAGGACAGTTTCCCCCAGCCCCGCTCGCCCCCACTGCTGTTAGCATGGCTGCAGAAGCGGCCTCGCTGCATCCTCCCCAGCTCATCTCACGGAGGGACACACCTGATGCAGCACTTGGCACGGGTTAGCAGGACCCTGCAAGAGCAGCTTTGGTGGAAAAAAAGACACGAGTGCTGTCAGTTTTGCTCTCTGCCCCGTGCCCAGGGCTCAGGAGCCTCTTGCACGGGGGTCCAGCAGGGAATGTCTTTGCATCCCACTGTGCAGCTGCGGATCCTGCACTTTTCCCCGCTCCTGGGAGGGCTGTAACCAGAGCCTGCACTGCTCCCTCTCCAGGGAGAAAATGACAGGTTAGCTTGCCTGTGTTTCTCCCCATCCTTACCACATTTACCATCCTTCAGAAAAGGATTTCCTTTCCAATAGTGCCTGTATAACCATCAGTGGAGCACGGGCATACCTCCCTACACATTGCAGTCAAGCGCCCAGCCCCACTCCCACGGAAAGGGTCCCCTCCACTTCACTGGGAGCTCTAGAGCAGGGGATTTTGACATCCTGGAAAGATACATAGGTTGCAGCTGTTTAGCTCAGGAGAGGAAACAGAAGACACTCAGTGGATGGCAGCATTGGTTCCTTAGCAAGCTTTTCTCTTTCGCCATTCTGTCCCTAATACATTTACTGTGTCATACATTCACAGCGAATGGTACTAAATCCTATTACAAATACCATCCACGGTTAAGCGCGCATCCCACTAATGCAATTTCTCCTTTTGCAGAAAGCCATACAGGGCAGGTCAGAGTGTCTCAACCACCATTTCTCTCCTCTTTGCAGGTCTGTCTGCATCCTGTCTTCTGTTTATTATTTATTGATGGTCAATTATGTTCCTGTATGGAGAGTCTGTCTCAAGCTAATTACAGGATTGCTCAGCTGGGGAGCAGCCCCGAGACTCGCAGAGTAGCTCACACACAGGGTGTGTGAGCAAAGGGCTGTTCCAGCATGTGGGGAGCGAAACAAAACAGGTGGAGATTCACCTGGGTTTGCTCAGGTGATGGATGTGCTGCTGGGCTAATGAGTTGTCTGTATGCTTTAAATATTAGCAAGCTCTGTGCTGAAACAACTGCTGGAGTAATCCTTCTGTGGATATTTGCATTCACCTTTTCCTGAAAAGGGTGATAGGCATAAGCCTTGGAATCAAAGTCTGGAGCTGTAACAGAAGAAAGGACCTGCCCCTAATTCAAACACATATGGTCATAAATGTATAGAGGTGCACATACACGTAAGCGTACAATCCTATGTCCGTAAAACTCCACACAACCTCTGCACACGTGCATATTTATGCACACTCACAGTATCGCCACACAGAGACACAAACTAAATTGCCAGGAGTGCAAATATTGGTCCACGCCTGACACTCCCC
This sequence comes from Haliaeetus albicilla, assembly GCF_947461875.1. NCBI lineage: Eukaryota > Metazoa > Chordata > Aves > Accipitriformes > Accipitridae > Haliaeetus > Haliaeetus albicilla. The sequence continues at coordinate 1,944,772 of NC_091508.1, read as the reverse complement.
ATCACCATATCCATCTGAGCACCCGGCGCAGGGGGACAGAAAGGGCCCTTGGACCGCGCTGGGATCCAGCAGCGTGGGATCCAGCGGCGTGGGATCCAGCGGCGTGGGATCCAGCAGCGTGGGATCCAGCGGCGTAGGATCCACCCGGGTGCCAGCGGCCACGTCCTCGGCAGCAGGGTCACCGACACAGGCACCCGCGGCTTTGCCAAAGAAACCGTGGGCAGCGCTGGTGCGGGTGCAGAGCCCCTCAGCCCATCTCACAGAGAGCTCCGAGCTGTGCTGTGAAGCGAACCAGGAGCTCAGCAACCGCTGGCCAAGCCGGGAAGATCGGCCATAAAGCCATCTTTAAACTCTTGGCGTGCAAATTCTCGTCCCCGTTTCCTCTGACATAGGGAGCTATGCCGAGCGCTCCTTTTCTGCGGGGCAGGATCCGGACTGCAGATGACAAAGCAGTCTTTAAGCAGCTGGTGAAGCAAGGCATCGGTGAAAGATTGGTCTCTGTTTCTAGCCTGTGTATTCGCAATTTCTCTCTGTCCTCATCTTTGATAAACTCTCTTGCTTCAGAGCACAGGGGTCATGAATCTGTCTGAGCTGTGTGAAGCGATGAGCCTTTGAATCCTTCCAGCACCCAGCTCTTCACATTCTCTAAAAGTCCTGGATAACGTGGCTTTATACATTGCCTCTGGCACTTCTCTGCGTGCCCGCAGACGCATCAGGATCCGACATTGGTATTTGCTCTGCATTTGCCATTCCCAGGGTAATAAAATAGATTCTGCTTTTCCCTAATTTCTAAAGCAGGAAAATATCCTTTTTTTTTTTCCTTCCCTGGGTCCATTAGGACAAGCCGCTGAGTCAGGAAAGCACAGTCTAGGCCTGTGCTCCCCAGCTAGGGCTGCCTTCGAGCGGCTGCTGAAGCTGTGCGAGGGGAAGAGCACCATCTATAGGCACCAGCTATAGGCACCAGCTATAGGCACGGGACAGCCGGCTGCTTGCCCGCGGAGCATCAGTCGATCGCGCAGATGCCAGCGGCTGACAGCCCCTAGTTACTCGCATCATATCTATCCATGCAATATTCAGCAGAGCTAATAATTATGCAGCACTAATCACTACAATAGAAGAATCATAGGCAGTTATTTAGAAATGATTGTTTCCACTCAGTTATTACCTATGACAGTGAAAGGAAATATCAAATAGTCAAACCCACATGTATATGGGAAGCTGAGTGAAAGATCAATGGGAATTTAACCAGCACTTTATGCTATTCTTCCTCTTTAGAAGAACCTTGTCAAGTATTTTTTTTTTCTCTCTCTACTGTTCATAATACCTTCTTGGAAAATGAAAAGGATTTTTCTTTTCCTAATGCACCTTATCCTTTCCCCTCCTCAGATTTTCTCATAAATGTGAGCTTCGGTTCCTGTCTCTGTATCCCCTGGTTTGAACTGAGCTGAAATTAACTCAGAAAGGTTTTTTTCTTTCCAAGACAAACTCTGTTTTCATTAAGTGCAAGGGCAGGAGAACAGAAAGTCTCCGAATCCTGAGTTACAGAGTGTCTCGTTACTGTCAAAAACACAATTGCTGACAATGTCTGTGCTGAGGTTGTGTCAGAAATTCAAGGTGCACACAATATGCCATTTTTAATCGTCTTTCTACAGCTAAGAATTGCCTCAGCTGAAATAAAGGGAATCCTACAGGGAAGAGCACAAAAGTGCCCCTGCAGAGATACTAGTAATATCTAGAGATTTTAAAAAAACACAACAGGAAAACATTGGTCGTCTTGGCCCCTACCCAGAAAGTAACGGGGATGACCTTTTCCTAGCCCTTCCTTTGGCTCTGTGGTGTGCCCACCCAAGGTCTACACACTGTGCAGATCCCATCTCTTGTTTAAATAAATATTCTGCTCCACACAGAGCTGGACAGAGGCATCGGGACAGACGCCGGGACTGGCGGGTGCCCAGGAACGGGGAGCAGGGTCCTTTGCCAGAGATGAGCTGTGGGACCGGGCATCCATCCATCACTTTCGGAAACATTACCCGCCCCAGCTGCTGACCCATGATCCAGCTGTGCCGCCTTGGCCCCCCAAGCGGCCCCTCCAGCTGCCGAAGCGACACTGGAGGCTGGGAGCTGCTTTGCTGGAGCCTCGCAGGGCTGGGCTGCACCTCCACCCCGGACCGAGACCGAGCAGGGCGAGCAATTACAGCCCATTGAGTCAATTATTGACCCTCTAACGAAGGAGTCTCCTCACAGCCTTTGACATGAAACAGAGGACCAGCGCTACTCCGGCCTGTCACATCGAGAATTTACAGCTTAATGATTTCCTAAGGGCCAAATCCTGTACTGACATGAGCGCGCCTGCTTCGCCATCGATCAGCGGCATGTTCTGCAGCGAGGAAGGGACGTTTCCCTGCTCGTGGGGTTGCTTCTGAGCGGCACACCGGTACCAACCACAGCTGCTCCATCTCCAACTTGCTCACATTCAGCAGCTGAAGCAGATACAGCAAGAAAGACCGTGAGTTTTCCTGTCGTTGGTTTGTCTACATTATTAATTATTGACTAATGACACAGTTACAAACAAACCCACTGCGCTGGAGGCGGCCTTCGAAGATTTCCCGTCTGTGTTTGTTCTAGTAACAGGGGAAAAAGTCTTTATTGCTCTGAACTCCAGACACACACAAGGCCAAGGCACATCACCAGCGTTATTCCAAGATGTTGGTGATCAATATGGTCCCATCGCCTGCCACCTCCATCCCAGGCTGTTGCTGGCAAGCCCTCAGGGCAGCTTTCAATCTTCCTAGTGCTCACAGCTAGGAGATTTGCAGAAATGCTCAAAAATTGCAGCAGGGCCCATTGCAACACAAACGGCCAGTTTTTAAGAGATGGGTATCCAAAAGGGAAGGCTTTTAACAGCAAGCTGTAACCGTAGTTTACCAAAATCTCTGCTGTAAATATCTGCATCTGGATTTCCTCAGGACTGCTGAAGTTTGTCTGTGGGGCTCACTGAAGGGGTGTCTTGGGGAAGAAGCATCTATACAACTTAGTTACTCGCATTGTGAAGCCTGAAAGGTGGTCGCTGTGATTAACAAGCTGTTTGAGCAATAAATCTCCCCAGCACGCTCATTGCAGCATGTTCATTGGAAATCTTTAGTTCCTTCATCATAAAGAAATGAGTATTTCAGGCTCCCTGTCCTAATGAACATAAAATACGGAGCGTATTGTCAAACATGCTGTGGCTCTGCCTTTTATTCTACAATAATCTTTCTAATTTTTCTGTAGGCCATGGGTATTACTGACAATGCAAAACTGAATTAATTGCAAAACTAAATTATTTTAAACCCTAATTTCATCTCTTTTTTCCCTCTTGTCTGAGGAGATTGAGATTTTTTCCCTGCATAATGGTTGGGAGGGGGGTGGAGCTGGAAATCCTTTGATTTGTGGGTCCGTGAGTGTTAATCTGCTGCTGTGAATTCTGCAAAGCATTTTGTAAGTGACTGAAGAATGCGGAGCCTGAAGTCTGCTTATCGTTTCATACTCTTTTTGGTATTTCTTAGGACTTTTTTCAGGAAAGAGAGAGGAGGGAGATGTTCGTAGTCAAACGCAAACTCAGAAGCATATAGAAACTCCTTTCTCTTCAGGGAGTTCAGCCAAAGGCAGAGAAAGGCAGAACAGGCACAGGTTGATTTTAAATATTCTTATTATCAATCTTGATGCAATCACGAAGAATACAGATGGCCAAAGTAAAAAAAAGAAAAAAAAAAAAAAGACTTCAAGGGCACCAACCTTTTAATTTACCTCCTAATTAGGCAGGACACCTTTCCATCTAATCTGCTTCCCCACAATCTCCTTCTAGCTCTCTTGGTACACTTGTGCCTACGTGCATGGGGCAGGGCTGTGAGGAAAACACAGTTTCGTACCTCCAGGGAGATGTTCTGCTGGAGACCAGACTGGCCAGGCACTGAGCATGAACCGGGGCTCCCCTCTCCGGCCTTCCCCCGTCGCATCTCCTCTGCAGAGAAGTCTGCCCTGAGTCAGACAAGATGTATCATACGAAGTCATTTATTTCATGTGTGTAAGTGATTATTGCAGAAAGGTCTTCAGCTTAATTGATGTATTGGATCATGTATGATAAGTGTATCCAGGGAGTTTTCACATCACAGGCAGATGTATAGAGAGGGACCTCCTCTGGTTCCTTTCTTTGCCTCAATACCCAGCAAGGGGCCCGGGAATATTGGGGGATTAATGTCACAACAGAGGGAAAAAGTCTGCCATTCAATCTATTTAAACATTTTATTTCACCAGTGCACCAATTAAACATTCCCTGTCTGAAGAGACCACGGATTAAAGCAATAGCGATGCTGAAAAAAAATAATAATCTCTTTGGAGATCTGTCTATGGACAGATCTTTTCTCTCCAATGATCAAGGAAAATATATGAAATTGAAAAAAAAAAAAAAAGACCGCTTAGAAGTAAACTTTAGGGCTATGTGAATAATTTCTCCCTTCCTTGTCTGTGCTCCCTTTCATGAGTTTCTTTTACTTTCACTGGCACCTTCTCCCTTGCAGCCCATTTGCATTGCCTTAATTAAAGGGAGCTGGCAGCGACAGCAGCTCTGCAGACGGCCGCCCACTGCCCTCCGTGGGGTCTGGATGAAGCATTTCAGATGCTGAGCCCAAGCGCTCAGGTCTGGGAGAAGTGGATGAAACCACGCTCCGCTCTGGTGTGGACAGTCCTAGCTCATGCCGGGATCAAACCAATGCCCACAAACCAAGGAGATCCACTTCAGCTTACACCAAGACCGGGAGAAAACACTGGGTTTCCTCCAGTGAGAGCCCCAAGAGCTCTCCCAGGTGGTCTCTGCTGAGCTGCTGCTGTCTTAGCAAGCTGGTCTGGTTTTAAGAAGTTTCCTTCTCACTAAAGAAGGACCAAAAGCACCTTTTTTTCCTCCCAAAAGGCCACTTGAGGTGGTGGCAGTGGCACCTGTATTTTTAAAAGAAGATTTTCATGATTTCCTAAGGGCCAAATCCTGTACTGACATGAGCGCGCCTGCTTTGCCATCGAAGAAGATCCGCAGGCCAGTGTACCCCTGCTGACTGGGATCTGTGATGAAGTACTGGGGAATAAAAAAAGAATAAAATGCCTATCCAAACCCCTGTGTTACTCTTACTCCATGACTGACACCAGAAACAATGCCATGTGGTTTGCAAGCTGTGCACCTGCTGGTCATCTATTTAAGCAAAGCAATTCACGATTTCAAAATGATAGGAATGGACTAGATCAAAAAAAAGGAGACCAAGTGTATTATTTTTCCCAACTCCATGGATGTGCCAAGACCTACTTCCAGCTCCTCTCTTTATTTGGATAAGTAGAAGGTTTAAAAGAGAAAGTTTTCCTTGGCAAATATGTATTGGCAGCAGAATTGGACCAGTTAAATACACCCAGCCTAGACAAAAGGAAAAGACTGTTTCTAATTATGAATGCTCGTATTTTTCTGTTCCATGATTTCTGATGTTGCCTGGGCCAGAGGTTTAACTCGGGGAGAGGGGAAAAGGGGCAGAGGGAAATCAAATACACAGATTTGCCAATATCTGATCGACATCTCTGAATTCCTCGGCACCGCCGGTGCCGCAGCATCCTCAGGCTCCACCTCCCATGCCATTTTCAGGGCTTGAATCTTTTCAAGTTATTCACAGTGACTCCAAAAACAAGCCTTAGAGCCCATTTCGTTGCCGGATGGGGTAATTCCCAGGCAAGCAGAGCCCTCGCCTTGTGTTTGGCCATCGAGGAGCCGGTCCGGGAGCCCTCGCACCCCTCGCGGGTGGCACCGGCAGGTTTCCCTGAGGGCATGACCCTTCCCTCTCTCATCTCCCAGGATGCAGAGAGGAACAGAACTTCTTTGCAGACCTCCTTAGCCTAGCAGTAGTTCAAACTAAATTTAAATAAGACGACACCTGAGCAGACTATATGTATGTCAAATATCTCAGTTTAAGATTATTTTATTATTTATTTCTTCCGTGGCGTTGGACACCAATTGTGGGAGATACTGGGTATCTATTTAGCAGTTATGGCACTTTCAGTGGACACATAAGAATTTACTTTCTGTGAAAGAGGCTTTAGAAGAATTACCCCAACTTGCTGCAGTGAATGTTTCATGAAAGAATCCCAGCTAGGTCTATATTCTGCATTGATAAGCTCTGGGCTGTATTTCATGACAAGGTATTTCTTAGTGAAAAGCAGAAGAGACTACAACGCCGTCCCTTGCAAACAATAAAGAAACATAAGTCATTAACAAGTCTAAACAAAAATAATAAAACAGAGCCAGAAAAACTGAATGTGCTTAACACTGAAGAACAAAAGAAACGGGAACCATTTGTTACCTAATAAAGGAACTGGAAAAGAAAGTCTTTGACGGTAAGGGAGGACGATTTGCTCTCATGGGCCAGTGAACATCCAAATATATACAAGCTGTTCGCAGCAGACTGATTGCAGCTAGGCCATAATGCTATTGTACATGCTCTAAAAAAAAAAAAGAAAAAAAAAAGAGAGAGGGGAAAAAACACCACCACAGAGAGGTACTTCAGAAATAGATCATGGTCTATTCATTAAAACAGATTATTTTAGTGAAATCTATTTTTCCCCTCTCTTTATTGCCATGTTTTCTTTTATGTTAATTTTGTGTCTGTTTAAAGTTGAATTCCTTGATCTGCAACATCTTTAGCTTTAATTTTTTTCTCTTCTCCTCTTACCAGTGAAATGAATTCAAATCATTTGCATTTATTGCAGAGAACATTCAGCCTCATCTGTAGCCTTTAGTCTGACTGAATTGCTTTTCTGCTTCACAAGGCACATAGTGTAAGCTGGAGCATGCCCCCTCACCACTCTGCTACAGCCAGAAATAATCTAGTTGGCACTTCCATGTTTCTGTAATATTTATCATATTGATCATATATAAAATAAATAAGCAAAATTATATTATTGGAAGCAATGATCTGATGAACCTATGGACCAAATCAATCACTTGGCAGAGACTTAAAAAAAAGCAGCAGCTTGCTCTCAACCATTTCCAAAGTCAATTTTCCTTACAAATAGGTTTCTCATCAACCTAAGCACCCTAGAGAGACAACGTGTCCTTCCACTAGACCTGCTTTGAAACTAGGTGTATTATATATGGATGCTATGCCAAATCTAACTTCTAAAGAAGTACAGACTTCCATTTCTTTAATTAACTTAAAAATCTTCTTTTAAAAATACTGTATTCGTTTCATGGATTTAGCTTAAAGAGTCCCGAAGTACTCAGAGGGAATCACGACACACAAAAACAGAGCTGGCTTCAGACTAGGCCTATTTTTTTACGTAAATTTGTAAAAACTATGGATATAAATACAAAGAATTCGCACAGCTTGCATTACATTGTCATCTCTTGTGCTACAGGAATAATATTCTTCCTGCAATCCTATATGGCAAAGGGATAACTGCTGGAGCCAGGGGAAGGAAATTGGAGACCCCGATTCAGACAATATGAAAACTGACCTCAGCAAATACATCATTAAAACACTGAGCTTGTTCCAAGCGGTTCTCTGCAGCTCGAAACCCCCCAGCGCTCCATTTCTCCACCAACTTCCAGCTCCGCAGTCTCTTCCTTGGAGAAACCGGCTCTGGAGCAGAGAAGATGAAAATCACGAGGAGAGATTTAAAGGGACGGCAGGGGAACCCCGACGTGGCGGTGGATCCCCAAAGAGAAAACACACAAAAGCGTGCGCCTGTATTTAACCACAGGCATTCTGTTATCTCCAGCAGATGCTACACGGCCTTGGTAAATAGAGATGGACCTGAGCACACGCCTGAGTGCGTTGCAATTCGGGTCAAAAAGGAGAGGTGGAGGCACACGAGGTGGGTGACGATCGCTCCGGAGCATTCCCACTAGCCGGGACTCAGCGGACGGCCGATGCCATCGAGTGGGCAGCACACAGGCTGAGGCTGATCCTTTCCCAATTCTTCTAGCAGCTTTATCAGAAGCAGCAGATGCTGCTGCAGTCAGATGGAAACAACACAAGGAACTTTCCACATGGCGTCTAGTCAAAGAGAAAAAAGAGGATCTGCTAGAGGCTGGCTGGGGATACAGGGGAATCTCACTGTGGGAAGCAGACGCAGCTATTTTCGGGTCAAGCTTTCCCCGCTGCAGTGCCACGTACACCATGGCCCCAAAGCACTTTGGGCGTAGTACGAGGTCCTGGTTGTACCTCCCCAGCCGAGAACTGTTGTATCATTTTGTTGACAGAGAAGTAAAAGATTGAGGCAGGGAAATGACAGCAGGAGGAGACGCAGACAGGAGAAAATCTGAAAGTCTTGGCAATAATCTCATTGCATATTCTGTACTTGTAATCTGTCTAATGCCATGGGAATGCACATTTCCTATAACTTCCAAGTTGACATGTTTAGAATTAGCATTCACAATACCTCAAGTGGCAATATCTTGGTCTTAATCCTTCTTTCCTATCTGTCCCTTTAAACCTGGAGCATCAGCCAGTGAACCATGCCAGACCCTTTACAGTGTCACCGAGATCCAAACCTCTCCCCTGGTGTCAAACTCCCACTAATGATCTCGGTTCTCTTCTCATACAGTCCACAGTGAAGGAGAAGAATTCCATGAGAAATCAGCATGATTGGGGAAAGAATCAAACCTACTGATTCCAGTATCAGATGTACACAATAGCTGTAATTAAACACCATGTAGGCTGCATACTGGTTGTCTGCCCTTGGGTTTATTCCATGAATAAACTGCAGACAGACAGACTGCTCCCCCAGTTGTGACTGCAGTCTTGTGGAGTATGGATAAATTAATCAAGCTTACCTCTCTTTGCAAGAAAGCCAATCAAGCTAGGTTTTCGAAGTATAACTGCTATAAGCCCTGCATAAAAAGGGAAAAAATACAGCTGGGACATACACATAGGCTTTTTAACAGCTGTTTGTAAATATGTCTAATAATTCATCCTGTCAACATGCTCACTTTTCCATTACAAGGAAATATTCATAAATGGTATTCCCAGTGCTGATGGATCCATTTCCTTAATGAAATACACATAGTTTACTTTACAAAGTTTAATTGCTCGAAGAATGGGTATCAGGTTTCTTTATTCGACCTGTGGTACTGAAATCCTTCCAGCTCACATGTACAACAAGTAAAGAAGTTAATGGAGCTTTTGCAGCAGTGGCTTAGTAGCTAAGCCACCTTTAAGCAATAATCCCAGCAAATATAGATGGAGATGCTGGAATCTCCTGCCTTCTAGGAGTATAGATGTTAAGTAATAGAAAATTCAGTCCTACTAATTGACTGAGCAGGGGATTTCTACAGGGAATGCCTATAGCATTGAAATCAAGTCATTGATTATATTTCTTAGATACGTCTGCCTGCAGCAGGACCACGCAGCAAGAAACACTGAGCTGGAAAAGGAACAAACTGGATGAGAACTCATCAGGACCACGCAGGGATTGGATAACAGCATTCTAAGGAGTTACGTGGGCTAAATCGTCATATCAGTAACACACACACCAAATTTCTGATCTTTGTCAACTTCCACCTTTTATTCATTAAATGTGTGATAAACAGAAGGCTGAAATTACTGGAGTGTCTCTGTAGCCTTGACTCTGAGTTACCAGAGGAGAACCCTGCGTTTTCCCACCAGCAAGTTGCCTGAATCTCATCAGGGATCTCAGACCATGTAAAACCATCCCCAAATGGGGCAAAGCACAGTCCGGCGCTTTAGGCAGTGAAAACACAGGGTGTTTTAGGCAGGTCCTGTGCAGGCACCGTGCACAGGACCTGCACACTGCAAAGCTCATTTCTGTTAGCAATTCCAGCTAACATGGTCCTGAGTGTGTGCATCTTCCCGAAGATGGAAATGGTAAGCTATGTGCACACACTACTAATGATCTAATCTTACCCCAAACAAGTGGAGAGACATTTAAATCAAAGCCTGAAATAAATTGCTCAGCCAATAGTGGTGGTGTGATTTTTAGAGACATTCAAAAATGTTACTGAAAGCTAAACAAACTCATTTAAACATGATCTCTCTCCTGTATGCTAATATGGAAAATGGAAAGTAGCCTACGAAATATTGTATGCTCTCAACAGCAGGCAGGAAGGTTAGCTAGATGCCAATACTTAAACATGATCAATCATTTCTAAGAGTAGTCCGAGCGTGTAAGCCAATTTCCCTGCATGCCACAGCAGCTCTACATTACTGAAGTTTTTCCAGTTACATAAAACTAAGCTAAAGACTTACTACTGACATAGTCTGTGAGGTGTATGAGGGGAGCATGGGTATAACAGATTCCTCATCAAAATGAAATATTATGCATTAAATCAAATCCCAACCACAACATTTCCTGGTCCTGTTCATGACTTGTTAGCTGGACTCCTGGTTAGTTTTTAGATCACGTAGAGATGTTGCTCCATGAAGTTCCAACTACAGTCAGAAGAAAGCATGGTGGGGTTTTTTTTCTGAATTTTTGTAAAGTACTGTTGTTTCATGATATTTCACATTGGAAATTACTATTGTCAGAATAGGTCCAAAACCATGCTGGGATCTTGCAGGACAAAGAACGATATAGAAATAGAAGTTGGCTCCTTCCCGCAGACTGCACGTCCCCCGTTTCCACCTTGGGGTAGGCGTGGGAAGGGGTGAAAGCCGAAAGGCACATCCATGTTCCTCTCGTCCTCTGCGTCAGGCAGGGTCCGTCTCCTGCTCCAGGATCAGGGCAGTCTGTGTTGTGGTTCCCCTCCCGCCGCAAGACCCGGAGAGCCTTGCCGTACAGTGACAACCATGAAGCGCCTAAGTAGCCATAGATTAGTTACAGTATTTAATCAATTTGTGTAACGTTCACAGAGCTGTGAAAAGCCTCCATGAAGCTCTCGGGCACGCGAGCAGTTTTAACATACTTCTCAGCTAAACACAAGGGTTAGTGACAGAGGCTGCCCGACGAGCAAGCTCGCTGGACGCAACGGTGGAGAAACGTTTCTTCTGGCCCTGGCTGCTGGGGGAGAAGGAAGGTGTCCCACAGCACATCAGTTTGTCACGTAGGTAAGTTTAGCACAGGGATGCCTATACGGTAAGTACAGGGGATGTTCCTGTTCTAGCGAATAAATACCGGTGTGCTGGAACTGCGGTCCTGGGGCACGTTCCCCTCACACGGTCGAGCGGCAGCTCCCTCCGAGCCCCACGCAGACCCTGCCGAGGAGCGACCGTGCCCCCGATGAGGTCTGGCCACATCGTCCCCCTGCTCACCACCGCCTGCGTCGTGCGGGTCCGGTCCTTACGCCAGAGGAGGAAGGTGATGGAGGAGCATCCCCGAGGGGCAGCCCCACAGCACAGCCTGGGGACTCACTGCTAAAGGGCTCGGCAGCAGGCGGGGAAGGGCTCGAAGCCTCCGCAGGAAAAAAGGCCAGAGGACCGTGTATTAACCAGCTCAGCAGTTGTATTGGAGAATAGAGGTCTGTTTGTTTTTACTTCTGTCTGACTCCAGCAAAGCAGAAGCTGATCATATGTGAAAGAGCCAGGATTTGAACAAGATCTCAGACAATAAAAAGGGCAAGGCAGAGGACCCTGCAGGAGGAAGACTGATGCGGTTTTATTCCCAGATGCCCAAACGGAAGCATTCTTTGCTGCTTCAGATGTTAAGGTCAGAAGAGGACAGATAACTGAATCCCCTTTTAAACCTCATAAGGTGAGTGACCCCCATGTAGTCCCTCTCTGAAGGGGACAGACTATTTTTCTACAGGCCCTCACAGAAGTACACAGCAGAAGCAAGGGTTCATCCTTTTGAAAAAACAAGCTGCAAAGGCTGGCTCTGCTCGGGTTTCCAAAAAAGGGGTATGGGATTTTCCCAGGACTTGGCTTCCAGCCCACCACAGCAAAGCTGGCTGCGAAGCAGGGTGCCGCTCACAACACTCCGGTCCCACAGCCCAGACGCTCCGGCTACAGCCTGAAATAAAGGATCCAGCTCACATATTTTGGAGAGAAAAAAAAAAAAAAAAGAAAAAAAAAAAAAGTGCTGTTTAACACAACCAGCACAGGAGGCAACCTTGGCTGAAAGAACCGAGCAATCCTCCACCACCGACTGCAGCGACAGATGCTGGTTGCTCTGCCTCCTTGCAACGGTTTGTACAAACCGGCGCGGGAGCTCCTGCCTGCCAGGGCCCCCACACAGGCAACCCGGGAGGCAGCTGGAGATGAAGGAGCCGGCTGTGGGATTGATGGAGTGGCCATCTACGAGAGCCACCCGCAGCCAGCTGAGCGTGGGCACGGGGCAGTGCGGAGCCGGCCGGGCTGCTCTGCTTTGGTGTCGGGCTGCTGAGCTGCCTGGGGACTGCCCAGCGTGGTTCCACTCGCCTCTTGGCATGAGAGGGCTTTGCACAGCTCTCCAGGCTCTCTCACAAGTGCTCAGGGCTATGCTAGGGCTTTTCTTTAATAAGAAAAACAACCTGCTTCCCTCTCCGCCTGCTCTTACCCTTTTGTCCCATTCCTCTCTGCTAAAGTGACACCAATCTGCAGAAATAAAGCACATCTGGTGATTTACAGAGCAGTAGGGAAAAACCCCACAAGTCCTCTCCAGTTTGGGCTCCCAGATCATCATGCAATGCAGCCACAAAGATAAACACATGCTAATGCTTGACTGGGTAAGAGCATCTGACAAGATGGGTTTTTAAGCCAAAAACTGTATCTGTTCACATAAATCCTGTTGGCTCTGCGTGATCCTCAGACAGGCTCCCCATACCAAGCAGGGCAGCAGGAGGTCACCCAGCCCCACAGCATCCAGGTCCCCAGAACCAGGCTCCACAAGCCCAAGGACTCTATCTGCCACTGGAGCAGAGAGTCACAATTCACTTACACGTGAAAACAGGCTTTCAGGCTCCGATCCGATCTTCAGGCTCATTCTGATGCAAAAGACAAAGGGCTGGAATAACAGAGACTGATCACTTTTTGCCTTCATTAGGTGGGCACCTAAAGCTTCGTTAGGTTTACACAGGGAGTTAGTAAAGCCTTCCAAGTGTCTGAATACTTTTGTCGATCTGTCCCCAAATATCAGACTCCGCTGTAGGCAAATGCTGCAATTTCCCAAGGAACCTTTTCATCAATTTTTTATATGGCTCACTTTCTTCAAAGGCAGACTGGGGCTTGATGTGAGAAGGGAAACTAATATTTCACTTTCATTTTGTTGCATTTCAATACTGAAGTTTGGCACCTGGCTGAATGCTGCCCCAGTTTGCCAGGGCAGACATCAGGAGTCAGTGGGTAACGGAGATCACAGTCATTAGTACAGAAGAGGACAGAATTTAGTTAACTATATTAAAGGCTATTCAATTTTTTTCCTTTTTATTTTAAAATCAAGCTTGCTGTTTGATCCTTCCCATACCATCAAGTCTTTGTCCCAGTTGAACAAGGCAGGTGGTTAATTAAGAGCTGTTTTGTTTTACCAAATAGCGCTCTTCAGGGAAGAAAGAATGAACTGAGCACTGAAATGTTTAAAATGGCGGTCCCCAACATTTACAAAATTTATCCTAATTTTTTCGGGACTTTAGCAGGGCTGACAGATGACTAGTCTCCACCAGGAAAGTGTTGCTCTATGGTAAAACAAGGATAATGCTCGTAGTAGGTTTTATCGTTTTGGCTCTGGTTCCATACAAATCATTGTTCAGTCTGAGCAAAGCTTGCTTTGGTGGCATCATAGCATATCAAAAGACAGACGCGGCGAGCACGCTACCCAAACAGAGGATTATTACAGTGGTGACTGGCAATGCAGCTTGGCAAGCTGCAGGCACACGGTCCTGCTCAGCGCCTGCACATCAGCTGCGCCATGGGTCTTGGTTACAGCATACCTGTGCCTTTGCAAATGCCTCTGGCATCCGATAGCACGTGCACGTTGGCCTCACAGCAAAACCAACGACGAGATCCTCACCGGCTGCGGGCAATCCGCTGACTGCTAGGAGTATTTATGCCAAGTGAGGATCTGTCCCTGCAGGAGCAAACCCGGGAGCAGCCAAACACCCTCGGTCCAGGGATGCTTGGGCTCAGGCTGCAGCGTGCACTGCTGCTGCTGGCAGGGAAAAGGTGGATTTGATGCGAGGGATTAAAAAGTTTACAGGGTGCTTCTATGAGTCTTGCAGCTCTGTTACAGGTTTTCCACTTTCCGTCTTGGAAAGCTGCGTGTCTCCATCAAGACAGTGTTTAATCAAAACAAAACCTCACCAGAAAAGTTCAATCCCAAGAGGATACAGAAGCTAATTACAGTTTTGGTCAATCTGCAAGTTTTTTCCCCTAATATAATTTTATTAATTTCATGCAGACTTTCAGCTGTGGGTAGTATGTCAGTCTGGGAGGATAACTTCTAGCAGATAAGCTATTTCATCATTAAAAAAATTGACTTTGTTTCTGGCTTGTGTCACAGTTTAGATTAATGTCCTATCTCTTCAGTTCAGGAACCTCAATTTAAGCCCTTTCCGGTTCAACTTGATCAAGAAAGAATCCAGTCTGGTCCTGGTACAGAAATTAGTCTATGTTGTTAAAAATTAATTTTACCTGATGGCTCCTCAAAGCCAAATGAAACACAGCCAGGAGTTGTGCTGAGCCCTCCTCCCTATCTCTACCTTCTTCTGCTCTCACATTTCTTTTCTCATCTTCATCACTTCTCATTTCTGTTCATTTATTTTAAAATGTTTTCATTTTAATTAAATCCATAAACAGGTACAAATAAACAAGAAGAAAGATTAGATTCTGTTATCTACCAAGTATAGTCCATATGAGATATTTTAGATAAATGAACAGAGCACAGCATATCTACAGAGCTCATCGTACTGTAATTAATTCAGCAACGGGGTTACACCCCATGTGGGTTTTCGCATTGGGCTTTTCTTCATGGCACAAATTTGTTACCTCCTTCTGCCTTCACAAAGAGCCTCATTGACTTCAACTCTGAGCAAAATAAATCTTACTTGACCCAAGCATGGTTTTCACCTTTGTGCAGAATTTCTCTCTCCTGCCTTTCTGATCAGCATCACCACAGGCTTCAGGCATGCAGCTGGGAATCCACATTCTCTTTTTTTTATTGCTGCCTCCATCCCTGACATCTGACTTACGATGGGCCGAGAGTGACTTCTCCATTCTCATCCTCAGCTTGTTCCCTTGCAAAATGAATCCTAATTAATAAATGTCGGTATGTCAGCTTGAGTTCCTCAGACAGAAGGCAGTAAAGATCTACAAGGTGTCATTAATTCAGAATTAGTTTCAGAGACATCATTTCTTTAACTTTATAACTGTCTATCCCTTCACCAATTCATCTCTACACAATTTTACATCATGATCATTTACCAAAATATCCTAGAGGCTGTTATATTTTAAGCCTTTTCCATTTTTCTTTGTGGTTGCTCTGATTTAGGATGTGGACTCTTGGGAAAGACTGATTTGCCAGGCAGTGAATGGACTCGCTGTCAGGCAAGAGGTTATCTTCCTTAACCCTTCAGGGGCCACAGCAAGATACAGTCCTGGGCAACCAGACAGCATACAGTGATTGTTGTTTTTATCAAAATCTTCAACTATAATTCATCTTCAGATGCTTTCCCTCCTTATCACCCCCCTTACGCATCCCTCTGAGAACACCACAATACGTGTATTTGATTGGGGAACTGGAGAAGTGCTCACGTTCAAGGTGAATAACTTTAAAGAACGGAGGATGAGAAAACCAAAGCACACAAAGTTCTTGCACTTATCTCCCAGACTTGCCTAAACCAAAGCAATAGGATGGGAAATCATCACGCTACTGCAAACAGAATCACACCAAAAGTTACTAATGTTAGGTAGGTAAAATAGTGGCAGTAGGGGCCCGTTGTAGCTATTCCCTGTTATAGGAGATTACAGCGACTGTCTCAGAGCCTACATTGCTACTGTTTCCCCTGCTTTTGAACATGACCTTCTGTTTTGTTTTTAATAAAAGTGGTTCAGGAAAATTAAAAAAAAAATCATAGAAATGTACATACGCTCATGTATTAAAAAATGCTGATTTGTTGATTGCAAATTGGTCGATCTTTTTGCAGAAAGCCACCCAACTCTCCAACATTCTCTCTCTGCCCCCAGCTAATTGGAAATGCCTTTTGTTGAGTTAATGCCGAGATTCAGAATCCTTTTTCTTTTTTTAAGTGACACCCTCTCCCTCTAGTTCCTAGACAAACTGTTTATTGGAATTGGCAAATTTCTGCAAAACATTTAAATTAAGTCCCCTTACCCCCCAAACCACTGACCCCTCTGCAAGGTACTGCTCAAGCCAGCTCCGGGGGTAGGGGGGGTGTTTTCAAAACTCTGAACAAGCAAAGAAGTCTGCAAGCAGGACCGGAGGAGAAGCCAGGGGATCTGGAGAAGACGGGAAGTGGTTTGGAAGGGAAAAATTACAACACAAACCCCTTCACAGAGCACCCCAACACACACACACGAAACCAGGAGTTCCCAAAGCTGCCCCGCACTCTGTGATCGGTCCCAGCCGCACCGACGGGGACACATCAGCCTTCCCACGGGTTCCCCCGTCGCAGCCATCCTTCCCACCCCGGTCATCGAGCGGATCCCGGGGCCGTCCCGCAGCCGCTCCTGCTCCGAGCGGGTCTGCAGCCACGTGAGGGACGCGAGCGGGACCCAGGGCACGGCGGCTTTGCCAGGAGCCGATCTCAGAGGAGAGCTCAGCAAAACCCAGCAGTCTCGGGATGTCTCGGTTAATTTTTGTTTTTTTCTTTTTGCATGTTTATTTCCCTTTGGCGAAGCAGTTTGAGGCAGCTGCAGGCCGTGGAACACCTCACCCGCAGCCGTGCTCCATCCTGCCACGGGGAGGACGACCTTCGGGGAACCGCGCGGCACAAGCCTCTGAGCGGTTCTGTTTAATGAGAGAAAAATTGACGCTCTCATGTCTCTTCAGTTGAGAGCTCTCCTCAGGGGGTTTCATCTCCGCTTCTCCAGGAAGAAAATCAGAAGAGTGGGAGGGGTGGTGGGGATACACGCACTCCTGCTGCTATTCAGACCTTACAAAAATCCGTACAAGAGGAAATGCCCAAAGCACTTGTCCTCACTGTGTGGCAGGGACAGCAACACCTCCTCTGCCCTACCCCTCATTTTTATCTTTTTTTCCTATTCTTTTTCTGTCTCACATTCCCCTCTACCCTTTTCCCCTACCACTATCTCCCTTCCTCCTGCAGTCACAAACACAAATTTTTTCTCCTTGCCAATTTTGGAGATTAAGTTTCCCAGCCAACTCCCAGGGAGAGAGGGAAATGGGAAACGCACCCAACAGGGATGTGACAATGTTAATAGGAAGACAAGTCACTCACGCAGTCTGCCGCCAGCGCTCTGCCACACTGCCCTTTCGTGCTTGACCCTATCTCATCTTCGGAATTTAAAACAACTTAAGACCATGTAGCATAAATGTATGCCTAATCTCATTACACTAATAATTCATAGGTCTTGATCTGCAGGAGTTTTGCAGATAAATGGGGAGAGTTTTATAAAAGTGCCCATCATCTTTAAGAAGTCGCATTTGGAACGTGTCTGCTGGATCACCCTTCCAGCAATGATGGCTCTTAACCCATGCCACAGGGTTTCATCCTTTCAAATGTCACACTTGACAAACCCCCTTGAACTAAAGCAGCAATCAGGCAGCACCTGGGTTTGCCTGTTGGCAAGAGCTGCACACAGCTGTGCAGGGTGAGACCCAGGGCTTCCTTGGGATGCTCGGAGGAGTTTCACTCACGCTTTGTAGTACATTTTATTCCCAAGTTCTCTGTTCTCTAACTTTGTTTTAGGAAACGGATTATTACCACATCAAAAATTACCTACATAGGGAAAACAGTGATCTTTATTGTATGTTTCTCATGATTTCTGCGCTGAAAGCCAGGCAAAAATTCTCCAGCATGCAGTGAAACACTAGGCTTGGGATGAGGCACTTGGGACTCCTGGCTTGGCACCTGGCTAATTGCTGCTGGTCAGAGGTTTTTCTGTTACTGCAATTATACAAAAACACCTTAAGCCATTCAGGAAATGTGAGCATATAAATTTAAAAGGTTGAAACAAAACTGAAGGACACTCAGCATGTACAATACCTAGAGAGACTTTTTTTGAAAGCTAAAGTGTCTGCTGGGGCTTTTCCTCTATTGCAGTCCCCTGCTCAGACCCATTTATACTAGTGGGGGTGCATTTGCTTTGGTTGCACACCAAACACCTTTGAGACGTAAGCGCTCTGTTTAGTTGAGCAATTTGAAACTTTCCTTGCTGCTCATGTGTGTTTGTGCTGCAATTACCACCCAGTCAGGGAGGACAGTTACGGGGGGCTGTAACATGCTCCGGGTTTGCTCCTGCAGACCAGCCTGACCCAGGAGGGCTGCTGCATGGTTTCCTCGACACATTAGTCGGTTATTTGTTGGCTTTACAAAAGCGGGAGCTAAATCCTACTCTAACATTAGGACACACATGTAGGACAACTGGTGTCACGTAACTGCTGCACAGATAAGGTTAAATCTCAGCGATTAGCCTGGCCTCAGCTGAGACCAGTCACCAATTGCAGAGTTACAGGATCCACGGTAATTTATGTTGACTGGAGATCCGGGAGTTTTGTCTGACTCAGAACCAGATAAATATTGAACAAACAGCTCAGGAATTGTCCCAGTAGGTGGGAATTATATTACAAGCAAGCTCATAAAAATGTAGATATTAGCAATGGGAAAGCTGCTAGATTTTTTCCATTTTAGCCTTCCAGTCCTAGCCCTGGACAGTTTTCAAACGCCTTCGGCTAGCACGATGCGTACGTCTGTACATGTACGTCCACCTCCCACACAAGCCATACAAATCCCAACTTGTGGGGACACACAAATACAAAAGCAGTCAATCTACCCAAAGAAACAATTAAAAACTAATGTTATTAGCCTACATTAAAACCGGGTGAGGCTCAGAAATGAAGGAGAAATTGCTTTGCATTAGTTTCTCTGCATGTCATCCTGTTCCTAGCAGGGTTTTAATAATAAGCATACTTATTTGAATAGTTTGCTGATCACACTCATCAATCCTAAAATGCAGACTCCTGCCAGAAGAATTTATAACCCTTTTAATACAATCTGACATTGGAACACATTCATTCACATGAGGAGAAACAGGTGGCAGTGCCCTGGGCAGAGGTCCTGGCTGCCACCACCACCGCAGCCCCCGGGACACCCGGTCCTCTTCCAACGGGAGAGACAACAGGAGCCAGAGATGCTCAGGAGGAACCGCGATGGTTACCCCGACGGTTACCTTCCAGGGGGCACCAACAGAGAACTGGAATAAATTGTTTGTAAAAAACCAAACCCAGATTTCTCTTGTTGTTGGTTTTGAGAGTTTGCCTGTTTTCTTGGTGAAGACTTCAGAGGCAGCAGAACATTTTCAGGCTCTTTTTTTTACACACAAAATACTTCTGGGAAATAGATAAAAAAAATATCTTTGCTCTTAAACTTTAGTTCCTTCTTAAATGATGCCAGTATAGCACAAAAATATAGGAGAATGGCTGCAGATTTAAAAAGAAAAAAAGTGGTTGTGTATAGACCTGGAAGCAGTCCCTGGCTCCATTGGTAGCACAAGCATTATATCACCCCATCGCATATAGCCAGAGTTACTTGTCCCCGCTGGCTTCTTTTCCCCTCTTAATCCTTTTCTGCAGCTTTACTTTCTTTTTATTATTTCCGGGGGCTTAAGTCAAGTTTTCAGTCAGGCTTCAAAGGATCTTTTACTTTTCATGCCTGTAATTTCTGGACACCAACAAATGCCTGAATAAAGTTACTGGGACTCTGGAGGAGCCATTTGGAGGGGTCATTAGACATTCACAGCTGCAACTGATCCCACTCATGTTTCCAGATAGTTGCAAGGAAAAAACATGTTAATCCCCAGATGATTTGTATGTGCTGAGGTTCTGTACCAAATTGAGATACTCACTCCTAAAGATATTGCTGTTGGAGAAGGATCTCACCTTAAACCTGATGAAGTCAGTAAGATCATTTTAATGAGCTTTCTGCTGCAGCGTCTATGCCGTGGGAACATCTGCTCATGGCTCAGAAAGGTGCCTGGCTGGGCCAGATGCTATCAAATAACCCTGGGTTTAAATCACTGAAGAAGGCCCCGCACTGCAGCAAATGCTTATTGTTAAATCCATGAGGTCCAGCGGCTCATGCAGGAGCGGGCACAACCGGCAGCCCCTTTCTCAGCAGCTGGCTGAGGTTAAACAGCAGCAATGCCAACAAGCAGCGATACAGAGCAAGGCACTCGTGTCAATAAACATACTTAGTTATTCCTCAGGTGTTGCTGATTTTTTTAATTATTAATGAAGATGCTCCATACAATGCCAGTAGGTACTCGAGAGCCTATATTGCAGCATGGCTGGAAGCCAGGTCTCTCAAGGACAGTACTGCCTCCCTTTGTGTTTCTGCTCAAGAGTGGGAACAGACTATTGTTCTCCCTCTGATAACTTATGAGCTCAGTGAAATTTGTTTTTCATGTGTAATAAAGTTGCCGGTGGTGTGCAATTTGCATTTAAGTTGGTTATATGCACGCTGACTGGGACTTTTAAGTGTTGTTCACAGAGCTAAAATGACACAACAGTTATCTGTCATTTCAACCCCTTCTGAAAAGAATCCATGAGAAAATAATTTTAAATATAGTATCACCAACAGATCTTCTGTCTCATATTAGGTCCCCTTGATAGGGTTTAGAGCAACACAGAAATTGTTAATAACAGGCAATCCCTATTTTGGGACTTGTGGAGAAGCACAAAAAGGGACTGCAGCAGTGGGAGAATGAGGGAGTTGCTGCCTTTTTTGTGCTGCTGGATAATCTGCGACCAAACTGAACCAAACCTGCAACACAACCTGTGCCTGAGAGAGCGCGGCCACCCAAGAGCATCTCGGCCAAGGTCTGTTTGCAGAATCAGGAAGCGTAACACCACGTGGAGCCCCACAACGAACAGAAGAAAAGGGACCGACAGGTCCGAGAGCACCATTTTGCTCAGAATAATTATGTGCTCATATCAAAGAAAAAACACTGTGGTCCAAGCCTGGAGAATAAGGTCAAGACACCAACGACTGTTTGAGCTAGTGTTCCTGGGAGAAACCACAACCCCTGCTGCTGCTGGAGAACATCACCCTGTCCTTCAGCTCCAACCACAACCAGCTGCCCTCATCTGAAAACAAATGAAACGGGGGAGGGATGCTCCCGTCAAACCAGGCCAACAACCGAGAGGTTTCCTTTAACGAGAACCGGACCCCAACCCGCACACGGTGCTGCTCGCTGGAGCTCTCTGCCCAGCCCTGCCTCCCCAAGCCCTGCCCTCTGAAACCATCTCCATTTCATTTGCAAGCTGATTTCATGATGGAGCAGAAACGCCAATCAATTGTACAGCCATCAGCACGAGAGCATCCCCAATCTGCATTAGCCAGCTGGGCAGCTTTCCAGAGCATCATCTACAACACATGAATTATTACCCAAACATTACTGCTGTCAGCACATTCCTCTCTATACAACTTCCTATTATTATTTTTTTGGCGGACAACCCTGGAATTTTAAACAGCTCAATCTTGCTAAAGTAATGCAACTGCCTACTGCCTCCAGGATGAACTTTTCATAAAAATCAACAATAATCCTTCTACTGAGAATAGCAACAAAACCCCCCAAACAATCCTTTTATTTTTTCTTTGTTTGTTTTGGTTTTGGTGTCTTTAGCTGCTCTGACTTACATTCTAATTTGCAATAACAGCCTTTTATTTGTCTTGCAGAGGAAAAAGAGACTTAAGGGATCCTTAAGCTTCAGTGACAGAGTATGAAGCAGCTTATAAATCAGGCCACAGACGGCAGGGTCAGCGGCGCTGCCGCTTGCATCTCAGCTCATTAAGAAAAATGCGCATTGAGTACCATTTGCTTTGAAACTGCTAGTGCTGCAGAGAACGCCAAGAGTCCAAGAAGCACTAGAAATAGTCTTAAAAACCCTGAAAATAGGGTTGGTAAATTAGTTACTTAGTCATTACTACTCCTTTCCATGACAACTGCAAAAAAACTAATGATTGGAGTGAAAAACTGAACAGTGCAACGATGCAAGTACCGCACAGCGGCTCGGCAAGCCTTTCCTTTTGCCGTCTTTGGACAGATGTAAACACGTGCAGCGTCCCAGCCTTGGACTTGAAAGTTAAGTTCGGCATTTCAGTTGATATATAACATATATAAACAAAACAGAGCTTGAGAGCTTTTCAATACTACACCCACATCTCCCAGGCATTCCCAATCCCCTCTGAAGGATCATTCCTTACTTCCCATGTCTTGTTTATTTGAAAGGAAGAATTACAAAAGAATCCTGAAAGTTGTATTTACATAGAGATGAAGGTAGAGATCTTGCCATAATTACATGAATCAAAGCTTTCATTTAGTTTCAATAAGCAAATTACCTTGATAACTCTTCTGGTTACGAAAACAGATATATGATTTCTTCCAGATCCTGAGCAGCATGTGTGCTATTACATAATTAATAGATTGCACATTTTTTTTAATCAATCATGGTTGAATTTACAGTGCAAACTTTTAGCATAACAAAAAATGTGACCAATTATCCAAAAATATTTATTCAAGATTAAAAAACATGTAGCATATGAATATTTTAATAAATATTAAATATGTATGCTTCCTTTCCAAAGCTTCCATAACTGGGCTTTTAATTAATTTGTCATCAAAAAAATACAGAGCCAGGTAGACTTTAATTGTAATTATCAAATTATATCTTTAAGCTTCAGGTATTCACTTGTTTCTTGTGCCAGCATGGGGCAGGATGAGCTCCAGCAATGCCAGGGAGGCTGCACCAGCACAAACAGATTCTGCTGCAGGCCCAGAACGGACAAAAACACCTTCCCAGCCTCTTTCACAGCAGTTTGTGAATTGTGATACACTGGATTAATTAGTCTTTGCATTTCCCTACAGCATGGAAACGCCAGCTGAAAGCAGGAGGCCCTGTTTACCGGGAGATGCACACGCTTGGGAAGAGGTGGAACGGCCGCAGCGAACGCTGGGGAGGGCACGGGTCGGAGCAGCAGCCCAAGGCTGGGACACATTCCCCCCCAGCTCTTCCATCTCCCCCATACAGGGAATGCTCCAGTGCCTCCTTCCCCCCCGCATAACCTTCTCCCACCTCACAGAAAAGGTGAGCTCAAGGGACCGACGCAGGATCTGGGATGCATTCCCAAAATAATTTTTGAAGGAGCAAGGAGCTCGCACTGGCTATGCTATCTAGGTCTCCAGCCTATAATGCTGCTGCCAGCAGTGACTTTGCAGCACGGCCCCGGCTCTCGGCCCACTCCAGAGCACCCAGGGCTGGGACCCTCCAGGAGCCCGATGCAGAAAGGAAGACAAACTCTGGTTTGGCAGCCCTCCCCAGCACAGCCAGCCGTCCCCAGGTCGGGTCAGAGCCACCCTGCACATCCACAACATCGCACATCGTGGAGATGTCTCTCTACCGTTACAGTCACAGATTGCGTTTGCTGGGACAGCGATGCCCCGATTTGGGCAGATGACAAGAAGCCCAGGCTGTCTACGTCTGCTTGATTGCACGGCGAGCTGGCACAGACGAACCCTTCCTGATGCCGAGCTCCAACACCGCGCCGGCTGCCCAGGTTAAGTAGGGCACGTCCACCCTGCCTCCTGCGGGATGCCGGTCTCCACGCCAGCCCGCTCCCCGCATCTCCCCAGCTCGGACATCAGGCTTCGCGTGGATGCGCTTCCCTTTTTGTAGCCCCCCCAACAGCTCCCAGCAGGCACAGCTCAGCACCAAAGGAAGGTCAGCCAGAGCCCAGCTCCGTGCCCAGGGATCCAAGGAGACAACGCCATGGCTTGGCAACGCCGTGTGTCGATACAGCCTTTCGCCGCTTGCTACAAGCCTGCCTAAGCTTCTCCAGCGAGCTGCTGCAAGGAAAACAGAAGTCACCTTTCCTCAAATCACAACCGAGGACCACACTCCGCTCACTCTGTACTTATTTGACCCGCTGGCAGCCGCAGAGTTGAAGGAGAAAGAGATGGAGTCAAGAACTGAAATGCTGAAGCCCATTATTTTCAGGAAATTGTGCTACTGGAAGCCCTTGTAGCTTTTGCAATCACCTCCCTGTGCCACCAGGCGAACTCAATTCAGCAGCAGAAGGTGGTCACAGCCACGCGAGCAGACCCTGTGCTTTTTCAGGGGGATGCTGACTAAGACAGCAGCAGTTGGCCATCCTAAAAGAGGGGGAGACTGGGGTTTTTTAGTAAATTATTAGGAGACCTGCAGTCGGGTTTTCAGCATCTTCTATTAACTTTAGCTGGTGTTCATGTGACATTTTGGACAAGGATAGCATTCCTCATTTCCTTGCATTTTAAAGTTCCTGTTATCTGTTATGGAAATGATGTCATGTAGCATCCGAGTGCCAGTGATGGACCTCCAGAAAATCCCAGACTCCAGATAAATAGGTTGGCCCCAGTAAGAGACTTTGAGTCAACCCACAGGGCTAACTACCCCATAACTAAGATCTTTTGGCCAAATGAGCACTGAGATAAAACCCTAATTGTACTGCCTGGCACATAGCTTGGCCATCTGGCAATACCACTGCCCTCGGAGGTGAGAAACAGATGCAGAGAGCCCAGATCCAGCTATGTGACCTCCCAGGAGCTCCACTGGTTTCCTCCCGTGGGATTGCAGCTAAACATTACATCAGCCTTCCAAAAACTGGAGAAAACAGGACTTTGCATTCTTGGCTAATTGCAAAGCAATCTAAGTCTATGTCCATCTCCACTGATTTGCCTGCATGGAAGCATTCCTCTTAAACCAGTATTCCTTGCCCTATGGAGGGGGTAGGATATCCAATTCTGTATGTATAGATGCTATACATACGGACCAGGAGGCAGCACCACAGGGTGGGGACCACCACGCACTGCATGGTCCAGCCTCTGCACCAGGCGGGTTGCCCTCACCTCTCCAGCCCTGCTCCATGCTCACAGCCAGGCTGCGAGGAGGCAGCACAGAAATAACTCTAATGAGGTCAAAGCTGAAGTCCTCTGAGTTACACTGAAGGGCTGGGAATGGTTGAAGGAATCGCTGTTCATAGTGCTGCTCTTTTCCCCATGCTCCTGCTTGCCCAGCAGCAGATAACCCTCAGTTAATTGTTCCTGGCTTAATTACCTCTTCCCAGAATAAAAGAAAGTTCACTTTACACACCAACTATTGGAAGCTTCAGGGAGGGAAATGTTCTTGCCTTATGTACTGTGTAGACCCTGCTTTACATAAGGCTCCTTGCCTTATGTACACCCTGCTGCCACTCCACGGAGGACCTGCATTTAGGGGGTGCTGGCTGAGGTTCCCAGCATGTTTCATGAGGGCTGTCAGAGCAAGCCCTTCCTCCCCAGAGCACCGAACGTGCCCATACACCCGGGGTGCTGCAAGCCAGCCCTCCGGGATCAAGCCCATCAGTGCCCTCCCTCACCCCTGCTGATGGCTGCAGTCCCTGGCTGCCTTGGCTGCTGTCAGCACGCTCGGTACAGGCAGTCAAAACAGTTTGAACGCCTCTTCTTGAATGTGGCCGACACTGATTTTATGATATACTTAACACCCCATCCAATAGCTATTAGTTTTACTGTCAGGCACACAATGTATGCGATCCATCTTTCTTCCCAGGCGCACCACGTGTCCCCTCTCAAATGACATTACTCTACAGCAGTCTTTATTTGTTACCGTGGGGTTTTTAAGCACTAGCATTAAAGCTCTTATCTTTTTGGTTTGTTATTAACGGCACATTTTATTTCATCGGGATCGGCCCGTGGTTCCTCTTCAGACACTGCAGCAAAGGGCTTCGATTTCCCCTTTGGCAAGCAAGGCTCTGCAGCACGGAGCTCCTGCCACCGCACTGCCCTGCGAGAACGAGCCTTCTCGCTGTCTGCTTAGAGGGAACCATGCAGGGAACAGCCAAACCCTCCAAGATCCTATGCACAGGCTGGAACAACCTTATTGCTTTTGTCACTGTCAATTCTCTTTCTTTGTGCGTCACTGCGATGGAGGGGCACATCACCATCCATGCTTTTCCCTGCAGCAGGCGTTGGGCTGCATGAATCCTGCAAACCGCTTGCTCCTGGGCTGTCTGGAGGGGAGGTAACAAACTGCTCCAGCGCAGGCGAGAGCTGTGGCCTTCCATCATCCTGCATGGTGCTATTAGTAAAAACCACCTGTAGTGACAGCAAGGATGCCCCAATTTCAGGATTAGCCTGCATTGCTTTGTGCCACAATTCCCGGAGGGAAAGAGGTGCCAGGAAAGCAGGGCCTAGCAAACCAGCACGTAAAGCTTTTCCTACCCCAGGCCTAAATGAAGTTGTTTGCAGCGGGAATCACGCTGGTTCTGTTTACATGCAAAAGCATTCAAAGTTGTACAAACGTCCATCAAAGCTCAGTCTCAGACTCCATTAAACACTAGGGCTGTCAGCCAGAACATGACCACTTCAAAAGCCTCCATGAATTATTTCAGAAGCATTAACAGAATAGTTTTTTTGCAAAAGTGTTCAGGCTCACTGAAAACAGTATTAAGAGCCATGAAATCTCACCTGTGGAAAAGTAACAGTTAATGCTCAAGCTACCAGTCTTGCAATCCTATCTTCACTTAGTATTAATCAACCAACAACATTAAGAGAGTTAAGACGATCTGCATCATAGGAGGAAGTGTTTATTATCCTCATTTATTTTGTTGTCCCATCTGAGTTTGTCTCCACTGAAGAGCTGGTCTACCATTGCCTGCATCAGAACACCGAGTAGCAACCAACATGATATGCTATAAACACCAGCATACCTGTATATGCTATTGCACAGTCTCTCATTTGTGGATGCACGCTTCTGTACCACAGACAAACCGCGCTGCTTCAAAATCTTTTTACACGAAGGATGGTAGAGCAAGCTTTGTATGGACAAAGTACTTGGATAGAATATTAAACTAAATAACAGCAATTAATTAGGCTTGTGTAAAGCTATTAACCTTCAAATCCCTATAGAAATAATAAGTAATGCTCAAATCCTCTGGGATGCACACGATATTACCCCATTCCATAGAAGAGGAAGCAGAGATCCAGAGCAGCGAAACGATTTTTGCCCAGGGCAACGCTGTAGCAGGGCGGGGGGAAGCTGTAATCATTTCCAGTTCCACAGACCAGGCTGCTGCTTTTAGACCACACTTGGGTGGGTGGGTACAAGTGATACCTACAAACACACATGTATTGAGCACCCCATTTTTAATTGTTTATTACATCCTGACACACTGTGTTTGCAGACTAGCATGTGCATCATATGAAAGTGAGATTTTCTGGAACAGGTGATCCCCATCATATTTTTCTTCTCTAATCCCCCCTGCAATCCTGTGCAGCTGATCACAACAGTCTTTCTCCCCACCTCCTCCTCAGTGTTAGCATTGCACCCATGTGGAAAAAGAGAGATCTTAATCTTCTCCTAAGCACTCTTCCCGAATGCCTTCCTCAACTTCTATAGGGAACATATAATAAAAAAAGCTGAGCATCAGCTTAAACTCAGAAGTCTCTCCAGGGCATTACATCCACAGCACCAATAAATCTTGTAGGTTTTTTGCATAGTGTCTCTACAATTCAGCCTTCCCTGGGGCACACAGCAAACCTTCTCCAGGTTTTCATCATCTTGTGGCCTAATTATTGCAACAACCGCATCATTTTCAGCTTTGTTCAGAACACCAGTAGGTTTTGCTTGCATCACCCCTTCCCATGCATCATCACTCCACTGGCTCATCCCTCCTAACTGCATCTAACACAGGTTGCCTCAGTTTTCAGAACCCTTCACAGCTTGTCCTCCCTTTCCCACCTTTTGCTCAGTTTGGCCCAGGGCACCAGGCTCTACCGCACACTGATTATGTTAAAAGCTGCCTATAAATACCCACAAAGCCACTTCAGTGCTCTGCTTCAAATCTTGTCTCAAACCTCACTTGCTGCAATGTGTGAAAAAGGCTTGAAAACAGTTAGATTGCCCATGTCCTGAAAACATTAATTTTAATGTTGGCTCCTAGTGCCATTATTTTCTAGACTAGTTCTGTACTTACCTTCTCACGGATTATAAGCACACTTACAATTAAATTATGCCATTGCCCATTCTCTAGTTTGGATTTTGTGCAGCACTTACAACAGTACTCCAGCCTGTGACTGGGCTCCCCACACACTATTACATTAAATGGGAAATTAATAACAACACTCCCAAAAGCTTACAGTTTCCTGGGGTGGGATTGTCCCTCCAATAACACTAATGAATCCTGGGGTGGGCCCTCCTGCTGCTGTTTACATGGAAATTACAGCTCCCAGCTGCCTCCCTCCCATTACAGGGCAGGAGGAGCACTTTGCTTGGGTACCTTATTTGCCTTTTGTGGGGGCTCAATTCCCACCTGAAACACTGGTTCTTTCGTCAAAAAGTCTGTTCAAACCTACCACAAAAACCCTATAATTAGTTGGCATGATGGCTTCCAGAAGAAAGAAGAGACACAAAACACAGCTCAGGGCATCTTAACAAGGGAAGACTCAGCTCTGAAAATCCTTGCTCTTCAGGGGTGCAAGATATCCTGCTTTACTGTAATGAAAGTCCTCTTGTCCAACGTCCTCCAACAATCTGCCTTTAATGGGGTTACTATTGCAGAGGTAAAGCATTTTATATGGAACCAGGTTTACATTATCCTGCTATTCGGAGATCTAGCTTGCAATGCTGTTCAAATCCTTTAATCCATAAATAGGATTCCAGCCAGAGCTGGGCTGCCTTCCAAAACTGTAATCTCCAGTATATGAATTATTACAAAAAGATTAGGGTGTTTCAAGTAATAACATTTCAAATAAATCAGCTTTCATGGAGGAACAACAAACTAATATCGGAAATAACAATATAAAGACATTTATATAGCCACTTGCTGGAATAACTTCACTAACCGGAGGGATTCTTTTCTCATTTGCATCATTTTTTTGAGAAACATACCTTTGCCTTTGTCCCTTCACTACTGGGCTCTGCTGCAGAGCAAACAAGGTGCTCTGTCTCATATATCAGCCCCTTCGAATCACCAGCTTTCTGTTATTCAGAGACAGAGAGGTATGCTGGTGTTACTGCAGATGATGCCGCTCTCTCCAAGCCTTCAGCTTTACATAATGCTGCTATGGGGATGGTCAGATAATCCTGAGGGCCAGAAACATTCCCCTAACTCCATTTTAATAATGACAAGCTGTGAGTTTAATTATTATTCCTAGCGCATTTGCAAAAGCCCTCCCTTCCACATATACAACATGTACACGCATGCAGGGAGAGCTAAATAACTATCCCTTTCTTGATTATTTTCTGCTTCTTTTGGCAATACCGTTACATGACAAATTTACTGTCCTTTTCCTCCCTGCAAACTGTATTGGCGCAGTACGGAACCATGTCTACAGAGTTCGAAACAGTAAGACGGAGAGAAATTAAGAGGCACAGGGTCTGGGCAGGTGGAGACGAGCAGAGCTAAAAGCACACTGTCGTCCCTTGAGCTCCTGGGGGTCTGGGCAGGGGCAGAGGCTCGGTGGAGGACAGCAAAGCGCAAATCTCCTGTGGTCTGAAGGCAGAGGCTTGGGCTGGGAAAGCGAGGGGACGTGTGCTCAGCACCACTGCCAGCCGCGATGCTCTGGGTTGCTTAGTGACAGATGTGAAGTCCGAGGTGCCCATGGATTTATGGCATTCCTCCCCGCCTTCCAAGTGCTATGAATAAATGACACATCTCAGTTCCTTATTTATCCATTTGTGAAGCTTAATGGGCAGTTGTAGAGAAGAGTATTGAGCCTTTTATGGTGTAGGGCAGGCTAGTTTCCTGATTTACACTTGCATCAATAGAGAGTGGAATATGGACTCCGCAAATCTTACTTAGCTTTTTAAAGAAAACAAAGAAATCCAAGGAAACACAGCAAAACTGTGCATCCTAAAAAAATAAACTAAACCTGGTGCCAACTAGGAGCCTCTGGTTTGAATTCAGACCGGATAATACTATCAAAATGGCAAGAAAGCTGCTGCCAGATGCAGTCCCGGGCCAGAGAATGGGTTTGTTCCCTGCACAGACCCCGCTGCGCCATCGGTCCCCGAGGCACTGGCTGCAGCATCCACGGACACGGGGCAGAGACACCCCGGTAAGGACCCGCCGCTCAGACCGCACAGACACATCCAAGCACACACTCAGCTTTAACACCCTCATCTGCCTATTGGAGTCAATGGACCTGTTTTAAGAGGTGGAGTTAAATAGCGCACATAAATGTTTTTCAAGATCTGGGACTAGAAGTTACAGGTGGTCCTTACACAGCACATGGACCGTGTTACTGCCGAGCGGCACAGCGGCCAGTGGCCTGTGCAGGGCTGCGGGGATCGCTGCTGCTGAGGTCTGTCCTGGGACAACCAAACATACAGATTAGCAGCTGTGAAAAGTTATCTTGGCAGCCCATTTTCATCAATTGTTCTTATTCTCATAAACTAACCCCCCTGAGACCTTCAAAATCCAATCACATCTGAAGCTCCTGAAATTAGATCTTTAATAAAAGATACCCAGTGTACTATCAGAAACAGCTCTCTTAGACATTTTATCATTAAAAAAAAGGTTGATGGTCCCCATAATTTTTGGCAAGCTTCTTCAGATATTCAGTTGTGATTTACACAAGACATTTTGCTCTCATATGATAAATTACAATAAGGACACAAAGGAAAGTGACTAGCAAGTGAATCAGTACATCTGATTTTCAAAGGTCCTATGACAAGGAAAATTAGAGCCAGAATTAATTTTTTTAAATGTTGTGGATTCAGGGAAAACATTAAATCATGCATGTGATTTTCAAAACAGCACTATTATAAGGTTAGACTGCTAGATTCTTCTAGTGCAGAAGAATTCCCCTCCAAGTGGCAACACCAACACCAAAACTATTATTTTTGCAAGTATCTCAGTTATTCCAGATTGAAATGCTTTCAGTGCAAGCCTAAAAACACCTAACAAAACCCACAATGCCTTTTCTCCTTTTTACTTCCTAATGGACAGTAATGCAAACAATCCATAATCACATGAAATACAACAGCTCTTTTTGCCAGCCTATAATTTTTTCTGCAGTGCGTTAAGGTGGAGAGCAACACCTTGGTTAGAGACTGTCAGCACATCCACTACACAACCAGCATTATTTTTCCCCTGGAATTCATCTTTCAACCGTTTCAAATTGAGCTGAAACTTTGACATGCAGACTGTCAGTTCAGGGAAGAATTATTATTATTCCCAGAAAATTAAATAAATCAGGTCAAACTTTATGACCAGCTTTCCCACCCACTGTGCATAAAACTCCCTGTTCCTTCTCTCCCCCTGTGCAATCACTTCTGAACACCTTCAGTTTTAAATGAAGCACAAATGCTGTTTATTACCAATTGGGGTAGGGTCCTCAAAACAAAGAACTGCAGTGCTCAGGAGCTTGCCAGAAGGCTCAAGGCAGTGCATTTGCAGGGCACAGGCTGTACAGGTCCCTGCACAGGACGGGCTTTATCCAGAGTCTGTACAGTCACTTTTCTGAATGGAAACTGCAACAGGAGCATTTCACAGCAAACAGGGTAATTCAAGCTAAGGAACTCAATTAAAAAAAAAAACCAGACAAACCCCACCGAAACCCCAAAATAAGGAAGCATTAAGCATTTGTTGTTGCAATAGCACCAGCACAAGAAGTAAAGTTATCAGCATAGACTACTTACTAGCACCCCAGCTACCTCAATCCTATTTCCTCCCAGCCCTCCAGCAACAGCCAGAGCAATTAACTCATGTAAGTCACCTCACAGTTTTCCAGGTTAAACAAAAGACCATATGTTTGATTTAATCAACTCTAGACTACACATAGCAATGATTTCTTGCACTTCTGCATCTCATCCAATGAACTCCTGTGCCCATGCAGTGATTCACAGCATAATTTCTTTTTCACATACTATTATTTCTCATACTTTTTTTAGCTGAAGGAGATAGGCTGCTACAACCTGCTCTCAAGCAAACCTCCATTTCTTCTTCCAAAAACATAATCTCACCAAAAAACACAGCTCAAATCTCTGCACAGAGCTGCAAGGTGTGACCTGGCCTTCAAAGCAAAGCCCATTGCCAACACCTGGGCACCTGCTGGACCTCCCCAAAGGGTTCCCTGATTCTCTCCAGCTGGGCTCAGCCCTGCTGAGGACACACAGCTGGGGAGCTCTCCTTAACTCTAGTTTGTTAACTCTTTCCTTGCAAAGCTTAGGGTGCTACCTCCTCTGTCGGGTGCTCAGGCTGCTGACGCCACGGCGATGGCATCTGTGAGCATTTCACGGGCAACGTGCAGGGCAACATTCAGAGCCCCCGTCCTGTCCAGAGCACGCTGCCGTCACGCTGGCGCCCAGCCCCTGCTCCCCACTCTGTAGAGAAAATGCCCAGAGTTGTCCTTGGTGAATGTGAATAATGTTGTTTTACTGCATTTTTAATGCCAGCATTTTTAATGCCTATCATTATGTACTGATTGAACTAGATTAAATAAAAGCCACCTTGCTCTGTTTCTCCTTACGACTGCAGCCTGTTTCCACCTGACTTAGACTGCTCAAGGAGTCAATGAGGCTTTTATGCATATATTACATTTGGATATGGCATTCAGCAAAAATAATAACAACATCTGACAAAATTTATTGTATTAAATAGAAGGTTGAGAATTCTTTTAACCTACAGTACGTGCAGGAGCTAGCTGCACAGAAACAACAGAAAATAGCACAGATCGCTGTGAAATAATT
The DNA here is from genome assembly GCF_947461875.1 of Haliaeetus albicilla. NCBI lineage: Eukaryota > Metazoa > Chordata > Aves > Accipitriformes > Accipitridae > Haliaeetus > Haliaeetus albicilla. The sequence continues at coordinate 1,911,913 of NC_091508.1, read as the reverse complement.
TGCTATTCATTTAGCTGTCAGGTGTACTTTTGAACAGAAGTTCTAGCGCAATTCAGCTTTAATAAACAGATGCTTAAAATACACTCTGTACTATGTAACCGTCTTCTTGCATTAAACTTAAAAACTCAATCAATAATCCAGAAAAACTCAACCCAACAACAGGCTGTTTTCCTATTATTGAACCTTTTTGTCCAATAACCTAGACAACTAGATTAACTGTACAGTACGTGCAATGCAATAATTCTCTACTATGAATATTGCATTGCTGGGATCCATTAGCATTTTAGACAGGCTGTAATTAGGCACGATGGAACCATGTGGATTTTGGAGTTTAGGCTCATATCCAAAAATCCCAGGGTGAATTTTTTACTGAGTTCCAGAATTTTGATGTTAAATGACAAAAGGACCTGCACAAAGCCTGTTTCCCCAAAGGTGAGCCCTGCCCCACTCCAAGCACTGGAACAGACTGTTTCGTCCTTGCTGGGAGTTCCACCTCAAAAGCCTCAGCAGATGGTGCGTCCTGGGAGCAGAGCTGGAGGTGAAAGACGTGTCTGTGGGTGAACCTGCAAAATAATTAAGGGACAGGCCACAACCTAAAAATCACCCGTGGAATTGCTGCCAGATAATTAGTAAATCCCTGCCAGGGATCAATGCCCATTCTGGTTCTCAGTCCAAGATGGGCGAGGAAAAGTTTTTTTTCTTTATTCAACTTTTAGACACGCTTCCAGGAAAATTAGGATTTTTTGAAACATTTTCTTTCCAAACACTAAGACTTTGGTTTGAGCGGAGTGCTGAAAGCTGGGAAGGTTTGGAGGAGCAACGGTTGTCTGTTCGGACCACGGAGCCCTTACTCCATCACCAATGCGCCGGCTCCGGCAGTCGGCTGCGGGCTTCAGCGCGACAGCTCTTCCCACTGCAAGTACAATCAGAAACATGCCCACTACTCCTAATACTTTGTAGCTATGTGGTTGTTTTGAAACCTCTTCCAGCTTTTTGCTGCTGGGATTAAGATCTTGATTGCTTTTGAATCTTTCTTCCTCCTCTCCCTCTCCCGCTCTCTCTCTGATCTAATCTCGCGCTAGATGATGGTACTGCAGCTGAGCGCTAACCATGGGCACTTAGATTTATGTAGCCATACCTGCAGAACACATCAAGGTGAGATCAGCTGTTCTGTGAATTTTTCACAGCAAACTTTAGCTTTGCTCGATCTGGCAGGGCTTTTTTCTTCTCCTAACAACTGGGGACGCAGCACAGAGTCGAGAGAGAGAGATAAATGTACTTCATGATGATTTGGTTTTCCACTTTTTTGAAGGGGACAATATTCCAAGGACACAGCTTTCAAAATATTGTCCTGCTTGCCACCAAGGTTTCTGACTGATGTGTTGTATATTATCCAGTGCTGCAAAACCTATGTGAAGCGGATGAGTTAAAGTTATGATTATAGAATTTCTTGTGACCCTAAGTCAGTATTGAAAATGTCTACCTTTGTATTATCTAAACTCTCTTTTTATATTCTTTCACTTTTGTTGCGCACATCAATCAATAAGACACATCATAACTCCACTATCCCCCTCTTGGGCAGATTCTTCCCATTTTCAGTTAACACCAGTGCAAGGCGAAGCGCCAGTGAGAGCGTGATATACGGCTCTGCTCTCAATTCCATCCCCAGGAGCTATTTGACATGGCGTGGCTCGGGTCTGAGGACTGAAAGCACAAGCCCAAACTCCATATTTTAATATTGCACGATAACCTTGTAGAAGGATATGGTGTACTTAAGAAATGCACTCTGAATGCCATTGAGGAAATCAATGTCCAGTCCCCAAAATGAGCTCGAAAGGTCCAAAGAGAAGATAAAGCATATGAACTATTTTCTGTAACAATAAACACAGCTCAGGGAGCCCTCTTGCTTAACATCACTTCTGGCTGGAGTGGTGGAAAAAAAATCACCCGCTAACTTTGATGTCAAGTTTGCAAAAAGCCGTGTTCATGTTTATCCTCTCACTGACTCAATGACAATTGTTAACAGTATTTTCTGTGTGTACGCTTTGTGTATGTATGGGGCCAGGTGTATTTGTAGTGGAAAGATAAATGTATAAACAGTGTGAGCGCAGTCCAGGCCTGCGCGCAGCAGAGGTGTATTGCACGGGAAGGGAACCCGTTCCCAACAGATCCCAGTTCATGCAGGTTTTCAGGAGTGGGAAGCAGAGGCTGATGGATGACGAGTCAGACAGTAATGCGCTCACAGGGTTGGTTTTCCTCTGCCTTACCCTGGTGTAAATCTGGAAGAAACACTCTTGTCTTCAGTGGAATTGATCTCTCTCCAAGATCTCCTCTTCCAAACGTTAATACTGGTAACGTATTGTTTACCGTCCAAAATAATTGAATTCCCTTCTCTGAATATTTCCTCCTGCAGTCACTGTGAATTACTTCCCTTTTTCTCTTAAAAACTCTCCTAAGGAGTCGCTGCGGTACCTCCGCTGCCCCAGCGATGCGGGCAGCGCTGCAGCTGCGGGCAGGGGCAGCGGGCAGGTGGGCGCTTTGCGGTGGTCCAGCCTCCTCCGAAGAACCCCCAGAGACACCCCAAGCCCTTGCTCGGGACTGGAGGTTGTTGCTTGCCGGGCTCTGACACGGTGCTCCAGCAGAGCTGATGTCGAGGATGCCGTCAGCCTTTTAATTTGTTGTTAAACAGAGACGATGTGTCACGCGCTGGCAGACACGGGGCCGCCGTTTGCACCTTCCCGTGGGTGAGCTGCGTTTCCACGAGCCGAAGAGATTCGGTGCGTATCTGATCCAGCTTTGTGGCTTGCATTGGCCCAGCATGGACGTAAAGGCCAGCAATCCCTCTTATTTTAGTGGATGTGTCCAAGCTTTCTGGATGTGCTTGCAACGTTAAAACTGACTGCAGCGACCTGCTGTCATCCTCCAACCTGCTAACTGAATACTTGCCGGTTTTTTTCAGCTGGTATCTTATGAACATCAGAAGTTCTTTTTGCCACTTTCATGCATTTTTTCAGTAACTTTTTCATTACTTAGTCTTTTTTAATAGAGTTCATTTTCTTTGATCCTCACAAATTTTTCTCCCAGTTCCTCTGATAATTTTTTAAAAGACATCACGGTAACTTTGAAACGCCTTTCCCTGCGTCCACGCTACACAGCATGGCTAAGTGAGATTCCTTCCAAACCTTTAAGAATTGTAAATGTGACCCTGCTAAGAAAATGCAGAAAGTGTCATCTCTTATAACATATAAGACGGTAAAAGACTGTAATTTATAATGCTAAGTACAAAGGGCTGTTTTTCTTTGAGCTAATTAACTGGAAGAAGAGCATAACTAATTAACTGGAGAGACACAGAAGGAAATACGAGGTTGTAGCAAAGCCCCGTGACTTTGGATGCTCCTTTTCATCTTGCGGATGGATTGCTGGGGATCGAGCTCTGCCGCGGGCCGGTGCGTGGCCCTTCCCTCTCCTCTGCTCTTCCCTGCAAACTGCTGGCCTCCTAGTTTGGCTCCTGAAACCCGCAGCCGGGGGTGCTGTCCTCGCCCTCCCAAGGGGACCGGCTTTGAAACCCACGGCATTTTATTGAGTCGGACAAGTACCATCATAAGGGAGAATTTTTCCTCCCAAGACAAGGTTGTAGTTAATTCCTATTCATGTCCAAATAATTCCAGTGATTCCTTGATACCTCCAAAATTCAAGCTGCTGTTATTTTAACAGTTCAGTACAGCACATGGCTAGGCACCAGGCTGTAGACTTCGGGGCATCATCTCTAGTGACAACACTAATTTGTGGAGCTGCTATGAGGGAAACTGAGGAATCTCAAGTGGTCAGTGTCTTCCCCTCCCTCCCTCCCTCCCCTGGAAATCCATTAAAAGACACGTTATGGGGAATAGGCTTCAAAAATAAGTAACTAGTGTGCATGCACCTGATAAGACCTACAAAATTAATCACAATAAATGACACTGTTTAATGGAGAAAATGGTAACTGCTATGGCTGTTACCTAGAAAGGAAGCCATTCAATTAAAAGCTAGAGAGCTATTTAGGAATTTTCTAGGCAGATATAGTTTCTTGCTGGATTCCTCAATCTGGCTAGAGCTGTTAAAAGGGCAGTGGGAAAATCCCTGCAGGAAAAACCTCTTGTCCTAAAGAAAGAATAATTTTCTGTGTTGCTGACAGCATGTATTTGCTTGGCATTATTACAGCGTGCACCGCGGTGCAGATGCAGCCTAGCCTCAGCACTCACGTGTCTTTTAATGCTGGTTTTGGATGATTCGGAATGACGCTGAGCCTCCAAGTAATGTGTTCCCAGTGCACTGCTGGGCCTCCAGCCACTGCCTTTCCTAGGAAAAATTCCAAATCTCATCAAACCCTCTGAACTTCTGGGCTACTGTTTGTTTTCAGCACCGGCTTGGCCAGGCGGCCTGTTAGTTAAATCCCCTCTCCCTCAGAATTGCTCTGTCAGTGTGACATGCTACCATGGCACCACAGTACAACCGAGAGGATTACGCTTTCCAATTTCAAGTTGAGCTCAACTCTAATCGGAATTTCTCACCTATGGTATATAACGAATGACTCTTTCAATAATGTTGTGCTGTCCGGCATACACACTGGATGTCAGGTGCTATAAAAGTAAGAGAAAACAATATGCAGCACAAACATATCTCATTATTTTATGCTAGCTGCTGCAATTATTTTTTCTGTAACACTGGCAAAGAGTTCCATAAATTACACAGTTATCACCCATCTGATCTGCTTCTGAGTCTGCTCTGGACCTGCTTCCAGTACCAAACTGTCAGACAGCAGAGTGCTGAAATTTAATGTTTGCAGACATAGCCTGAGATGCCTGGGAGCAAAGCTGAGGCAGAAAGGTGGCTTGTTTAGAGACTGCTCTTTAGTTCCTCCAAGGATGCAGCTACATTAATATCTTTACCATGACTAGGAATGTGCTTAATTTCATTAAATTCATTAAATTGCATAATTGCATTTGCTACTGAAGTAATCTTTAAGGGAGTCACAGCCCAAGCCATCTCTGGGGCAGCAAGGGCTCAAATCAAATCCCAGGACAGGTATTTTTTGTGATGTCTTTGTGAGATGTCCGAGAGAAAAATCTTGGGGAAGGGATACAATACACAAATCTGGACTGAGAAATGGTTGGAAATTTCTGATTTCCCCATTTCTTGGTGGGAAGGAAAAACAGCCCAGGATCTCCCCGGGGAGGAGAAGAGGGAGATTTTCTCCTCTGCTGAGTGTTATGTCAGTTTGTTGAGAGTGATGCCACTCCTGGCCTCTCCCATCAGCCAGGGTCTTCTCTCGCTGCTAATGAGAGGCCAGGCAGAGTTGGCAGCTGCGCTCTGATCTCATCAGCTGCCCTCCTTCGGCAAGAACGACCTCATTTTCATCTACTCTGACATTTTTCTTTCCATTAGTATCCAGGGCCAGAAACAATTTGTCCAGGTGCTCTGCCTTTTCCTTTTTATTCCCACAGCAAAGTGAATCATAAAAATGACCAAAATTAAAGCAGGGAAAAGACCTTTTAGGCCGTTCCAGTCTTCCCTCAGGGGTAAATGCTGACAGGATTCCCACAGTACGTTTTCCTGTGCTTTAATCAGTTCAATTTTCATACCGCGGGTCACAGAGGATTAGACAAGAGGGAGGTCTAGGGAATCAGCTCATCCTTTGTTTTTATCAGCAAAATTCTGTTCTTTTCTAAACCTGTGGGAAACTTAAAGTATTTTGCTGAATGCTTGATAATTCAGAGTTCATATGCCAGGGAGACAGCAAAGAGGTGTCCTGAATCTGAAACACTTGTTTTAGTTTGATATTATGCCTACTACTAACAAGGACTGATCATTACCCATGTTTCCTGCAAGGTTCAACGTGACTGTCATCGCATGGTCCCTCTGCTATGCTGGCAGCTGTCCCTGTCCCAGAAAAGTCATTAAAATCACTACAAGATGGACTACGGGTAACTTTGCAAAAGATAACTAAAGGATTTAGAACCTAATTGCCTCTGTCTGTCAAAACCATGTAATATCTGTCACTCATGAGCATGGGAACCATCCCCTGGATGTGCTCTGTGTTGACACACTTACCAGTATTGGGTTAAAAATCCCACTGACTTCAGCGGGAGCAGACTTGGGTCCAGGCTGGACTACCTCCCCAGCAGCTCCTCTAGCTCCTGGGGTTTTCAAAGCTACCCAGGATAATCAGCCCTAGAGTCATACGAGTTGTATCAAAACACTCTTTCCAAAGCCCAGCCTAAACTGTGTGTTAAAGAAAATGTATTACTGGAAATGCCTAAATAAGAAAAAGGAAAGCAATATGGACACACCAGTGAAAAAATTGCACCGAAGGGCTGGATCCAAAGTTCATTGAAGATCATGCAACTTCGTCTCCTGATTTGACTGAGCCTTTGTTTGACTCCTAAACTTCAGGACTGTATGTATACTGGTAGTGGGAACTGTGTAGCTGCACAAGCCAGAAGAAGACCAGTTTCCTACCCAAAAATGCTGAAAGAGGGGAAAGTGCAGCGGGGAGAAGGTGTGCTTTGTGCCTGCTCCGTAGCAGTGTGAAGGCAGCAACGTGAGCCGGATCAGCAAGGCATAAAGCAAGGCTGAGTTTGGATTTGACAAGTATCAACACACACTAACAAGGGTTTATGAGTCCAGATGATAAACAATAATGAGAACAGCTGCATCCCAAATGAATCTTTCTCTTCTGAGAGAGAATATAGGAGATTTCAGCTTATTCAAGTAACATTAGCTTGGGGCAGGGTTAGATTGTTCTGCATTTTGACCTGATTTTGTAATTATCACTCCTTCATAGAAAGATGTGTTGTTTAAATATCCTCTAATTTGCTTTCAGAGATCATAAACCCCTCTTTATTATCTGCTGCGATGTATTACAGACAGATAATGACTGACTTTTGCCTTCTTTACTTGGAAAAGTGCATTTAATTTTGTGAAATAATGGAGGCGTTTGTTCATCTTTAATACTATTTTCTGTGCTTCATTCCCTTTTACCTAATAAAACAGCCTCCTTTGGAGGTCCACTCTGTGTGATTACTCCTAATGCAGATACTGTATACAGTTGAGGGCACTGATGTGTTAGATATTCATCAAAAACATTGTACAAAACTGCTGCCAGAGTATCACACAGAAATGCCTAGTCTCAGGTTTAATCTGTTCCATTTAATGCACGCATAGCTATCAAGACTTTTTCCAAATTACTTGTAATTAAGGCGTTTGTCATTACAGAATGAGGGTGTCTTAGGCCAGCACCAAGTCCATATTTAGCAGAATGAGTGATGGCCAGGAGCTCTCTCTTAGGCACCTCTGCTGATTGAAGGGAAAACCTTTCCCCAGCCCAGTAAAAAGAGCTCAAGTACTTAAACCCAGGGATCACTCCAGGTTCTGCACACTTACAACAGAAACCCTCCATCTACTGGTTTGTTATATGCAGTCACAGTTATTCCCATAAAAGAGCACTTCATTGCATCACTCTGAGCAGATTTTAGCTTTAGTATTATGCATGCACAGCACTTTTTCCTGGATATTTGCAAAGCTTTCAAAAATATGGAATAGTTACTGCTTGTGCTTTCTCAAATGTATCAATTATTTTTAATTTCTCAAAACTGCTACAGTAGCATACAAATAGAGTAGAAATGAGAAGGGCTTTTTTCCTCAAGAATAGGGTTTAAGTATCCCCAGACATATTCAAATGGGGGAAGAACTGTAACAGTAGCTTGTTCCCTACATATTTTCATCTGTTTTTAATGCAGTTTCTGTTTCTATATTCTATTATATGGCTCATTATTCATTCTCTCTCTGGCACTTTGAGATGCATTGTGTATTTTATTATTATTTGTATTGCAGTGTGATTGTTTAATCACTCTGCAGACACACAGCAAGAGCCGATTTGCAGCCTTAGCAAGCCCTGGGCAGCAGCGGCTTTGGACTTAGAGCTGCTCTAAAGTGAATGTTCAAGTGCAAACTTTTACTTGCGGTAAAGACAAGCTATTGGGAGGGAGCTTACCCCCCGGGGAGAGAGGATTAAGGTCCCTTAAATTTAACGGGCTACTAACACGCATATATGCGGTTACTGTGGAGCAGCTGAGGTCCGTGCAGTCCATCGTACCTTGCCTTGCCTGTGTGGCTGCAGGCAGAGGTTGTACCCCAGGGCCCAGAACCTGCCCAAAGCCCCGGCTGGGGCAGGAGCCCGGGGGGACACCCCTGCCCCGTGGCCGGTGGCTGGCGGGGCAGAAGGAGAGTGGGAAACCCACGGCCAGCCTCCCTGCAGCGCATTGCCAGCCGGATCACACCACCCACTTCGTCTGCCTCCATTCCTAATTTTTTATTTATTTTGATAGCACCACACTTCAACAAGGCAGGAGATGGTATCAGTCAAAAGACTACCACGTTATTGCCCATTATCTCCATGTTATTCACTGGCTGTCCCTTCCAGTGATTTATTCACTAGTAATGACACACAGCCTGGCTGTCTAAATGGCAAACGAGACAGAATCCCTGCATACGGGACCTAATTCCTCTGCATGTGGGAGACGGGTCTCTACCTGTCTGCGATCTACATTACGGGTAGCAAAGACCCTACAAACACATGCGGGCAGAGGGAAGGGGAAGCCCTCTGGGGTGCTTTTAAGAAAGACAACTCCTTACACGCATATAACAGAAACAATTCCCAACACTTCTGCCTAAGTGACCTAGCAATACAGCTAAGAACAGAGATAATATGCGATGTTCAAACGCAAGGATGGCATTTCCCATAACTGCACAGAAATATGGGACACTTTCCCTCATTTTACTGTATGTAATTGATATGAGGCCAGGAGCTGCTGGCAGATTAAATTTTACAACCCATGACACACCAAGGCCTTGACTCAAAAATTACTTGCACTCGACTCTAATTATTCACGTTCTACCAGTTCAGATGTTAGGGATATATGCCATTTATTCTGAAGGAAAACGATTTGCAAGCCCACAGCAGAACGCAACAGAAAAGCAGGGGCTTAAGCACCGCGGAGCTGCACAGCCAGCAATGCAGGAAGGTGTGAGGGAGCAAGAAAAGAGCAAATGAGCAAGTACTTGACGTGGGGAAAACAACCAGGGCAATACAGTCTGCTAAAGCACGTACCAATGGGTCTGCATCACGCGTTATCACCTCTGCTCTTGGAGGAGAAGCACGGGAAAAGTTTTAGCACACAAAAGCAATTACTGATGGACAGAGAGTAAAATATATTAATAATGAAGAGGCTTCTTGGTGCTTGCAGAGTCTTGCTCAGGAGTGAGCAGAGAGGTTTAAGCAAAGAGCAATCATGCCAGAACACCCATATGTTCAAAGATTTCCCATACAAGCACCCACTGAAATTCTGAACAAACGCAAGCGAAAGCTGACTCAGCAGAATACAGTTTTCTATACAAAATTGTTCGGAACGCAACGAAGCTCCTATACGAACAGTTTTGCCGCTTTTATCCTGAGCACGGGGAAGGCTGCCTCCCCGGGAGTCCTGTCAGACTCCTGTTTTAAACCATGCTACAGGCCATATTGGAAATAATTCACAGCATGGCTCAGCTGGCTGGGTTCCTTGTTGTGTAAAAACACAGGATGGATGAGGCTGGCTTTCTTCTAAATGAAATTAGAAAAAAGAAACTATAATTATGCTAGGAGAACATTCATTTGCTTGTTAAGTGAAATTTGAAGGGGAAACTTTAATGATGTTAGGAACAAAATCAGATTCTCTTGTTAAACTAAATTCCAAGAGAACTCTGTGCATATGCTGGACAGTACATTAAGCATCAAAGACTCATCAGTGATTCACAGAAGACTTTTTTATCAGCAACATGAATTATTTTCATGGGAAAAGATATGAAGATATCTTAGATGAAGACAAGGAGTGAATATTTTTTTTATTTCTGTCCTTGGAAAACAGACGGTGTATAAATAAACCTTAAGCTTAAAGGCCATTTGAAAAAAACCCACAACTTTATTTCTCATTACGTTAACACAGAAAAATAGGTTCTAATCCCTCAAATTCAACTTGGAATTGCAAAGAGGTTGATCTGTTTTCAACTAAGCTAAGGGAAAATGAATATATAGTGCAAGTTTGTTTAGCTGTTTTCTCACTAACTCCTTTGCCCATTTGCCTACAGGACCAAGCACGTGCCTCCTTGGTTGGGTGGAATCTGCTGTCAGTGCCCGGACGCTGGTCAGGCTGCCCTCGGGTGCTGCTAATCACTTCGTGACTTACAGGTACTAATCACCTATTCATATGAGTTCAGCTAAAATCAACACCAGTAGACTAATAATATTATTGATACTAATAATCCTCTTTCTGAGGAAGGATCTTGAAACGTTAATTAGGCATGATGTTAATAAATTAAGCCTGACTTCAGAGCAGCATTAAAGTATTTACTTAACATTATATCACAAATAGGGACACTGAGGCAAGGAGAGCTAATCTACTTTCATTTACACACTCCTAATTCCAGAATAATTCCCTTGCAGTTACTAGTATACTTTGGAAGAGTACACAGCAAGCATACATCAGATTTCGAAACCGTTAACCTGATTTTGAAGGTAAGCGAACACAAGTGAAATGCATTTTCATGGGAATTGGCACATAGGGAAGGCAGAGAGCAGCGTGCGGATGCTGGGATTCAAGTCTTGCCTTTTCCTTTCACCCACCAGCTATTCCGAAGCGATTCTCCCTGCCTCCCAGTACCCTGTTTTCACCTCCCACCCTTGTCTCTCAGTTGCGGATGCTCATGAGCTGCTCTGCTCTCTGTTTGCCCACTCCTCAGCAAAGCAGAGCTTCAATCTCAGAGGTGGATACTAACAATTACTATAATACAAATAACAACTCTAGGATGCTAATGAAGGGTACAATTAAAGGCAGTCAAGCATTTATTCCTGGAAACATACTCGTAAATCCCATCCTCCAGCTCAGATGAGGACCGTCCGAGCCGTACCCCGGGTCCGGCTCTGCAGCAGCCGATGCTCAGGAACGGCGAGGAGGGCTCCTTCTGCCCAGCTGCAGCCAAGCTCAGCAAACTAATACCAAATATCCACATTTAATTCATTAACTGACATTTAGAGGACAGTATAGTAGAAACATGACAAGTGAGCATCAAATACAAAGGTATTTAGCGTTATCATATATCAGAGGTGCCTCGTACCATTAATTGTGGATACTGCGGTTGTGCTGCTATCAATCAATCACCAAATGTCCCCCTCTCCCTTTCTCTGTCATCCATCACCGGAGGTTTCCAACTATATATCCATCACCTTGCATTCCTCAGGAATGTCCATCATGCTGCTATCTGAGGACTGAACCATATGGGAGGAGGCGCAGCGTGAACTCCTGAGTGGGCAGATAAACCCTCTAGTATCTCTCCTCCCCTCCTCCTTTTTTTAGAAAGTGCAGGGTAGTCTTTAGAGGGCGATTTCTCTCTAACAGTCTTATTCTTCCCTTCCCCAGCCACCATCCCTCCTCCCACCCATGAGTTATTAGATGACATAACATTCACTTTGGCGAAATATATTATTCAAACTGAGTGGCTTAAAATTGAAATGCTTACATGGTCATGAACCCGGGCTGCAGTTAAAAATAAATCCCTTTATCTGTGCTGCATTCTCAGGCCTGCATTTTCCATGAAAAGTCCTTTAAAATACTCCGGACTCTGAGCCTGAACAAGATCAAATGTGACTTTTTAAAAATAGGATGCTTGGTCCTCTCCGCTTTCCTCCTTGGGTCGACAATGGGAGATAAATTTGCTCCGCAGGAACCTTTTGTGGGCTGTGCTGCTGAGGCAATTTGCAGTTTGCTGTGGAAAAGGCATCTTACGCTACATTTATCACCCCCTGCCGCTGGCTACAATTCAACCCACTTGGAGCCACTGAGCAGAGGTGCCGAGCAGAGCTCCTGCATTATTATTCTACATAATAATGGGTGTTCAGGGAAGCAGGAGACAAATATAGAGTATATTCCAGAAAGGCTCAGCTGGAGAATGGAGGTAAAAGGGCCAGGGGGTGGGCTGCAGGGAGGGAAGGCAGAAGGGAGGAAGGTTAGCAAAAAACCCAAATAAACTTGTTCATCAAACAAGGCCTTTCTCTTGCAGTGTTACAGAAATGCTTCTGCCTCACCTCGCGACGCTGGATGTCATTGTCTTACAGCGGGTGCCAGAGCTGCCCGCGTGGACACGAGCATCCTCGGTCTGGGCGGCGCGGTCTATCTGCAGAGGTATTCCCTGTGTTCTTCCCAGGGAAGCCCGCATCCCCCCTTGGCCAATTCCAGCCTCATGCAGGGGAGGAGAGGTGACAGAGCTCAGCCAGATGCGACAGGGATGGGCTTAAAATAAGGATGCGAACAGGAGATAACAGAACGACTGGTCGCATTGGAGGTCAAGGCACTGAGAAGTTACTTAAGTGGCCTACAGGCATACTGTAAGTCACTAAGGAATCCAAAGTTTCTGTGTTTTAACTCTTGAAATTCAGCCTTCTACCACATACATATCGATCTATTTCCTCTACCGTAACACTAAAAGCCATCTAACGTATCCTATAAAGACAGTAGAAAAAGCTACATAACATGTTGTAAGCAGATATAGATGATCAGAGGACAGTTCTGTACTTTAACATAGTTATTTTTTAAGGTTCAAAATCAAAAGCGGGATAGCTTTTCACTATATAGAGCTTACAGGCAGATATGCCTTTATTTTGCCGCACTTGCAGCCCAGAGCTTTGTTGAAAATCTTTGGTGAGTATTTTGGGTAGCAAATGTTGGTGAGGAGACATTCCGAGCACGTCAATTGCAGGAATTTTTCTCATATGCCTAAAAAAATGACATTCCTCTCATGTTTCAGAATTTCACATCTGTGAGGATTTTATTTTTGAATACAAGAATGAAATACAGCCTCCTGTCTGAAGACGCTTCATCTTTGGTCCTTGTCAGTGCCCCTGCCTGACCCCTGTCATTACCATTCCTCTGCACAGGTACCCCCTTTCCCCACTGTTAGCTTTTACAGTTACGGCGATACTAATTTTTCTTTTCCAGAGTAAATTGGTTAATCAGATCATTGAAAGAAAACTTTCAGCTGGATATTTGTATGCAGCCCCTCGACAGAAATGCAGATTTAAGGAGACAGCCATATGCAAGCATGAAGGGAGCAGATGTTGTACAATCAAGGGTAATTTAAAAGAGAGGGGAAGGTGATAGAAGGACAACATGAATCCAAAGTCAAGAATTTTTTTGCTGTTGATACAAACACAGAAATGATGTTCTACTTTGCATCTTCAAGTCCCATGCTGAAAGCACTGGTTGTCTTCTGGGTCACTGCCACCACATGCCACCTCTCTCTTTTACAGATGTAATTTCAGAGCAGTGCTATTGTTTCTCACACTGAACAGACAATTCATCCTATGCATCTTTCCTTTCATCCTCCAGCCTCTTTGGAAGATGGAGAATTCCCTGCTTCGGAGCCATGAAGACTCCTGGCAAATACAATGCAAAGGCATCACATCACCACGTCTAGCAGTGGAAGCAAAGAGGAGTCAACCATGCCGTAATCTACCACCCCATGAATTTAACCCCCATATTTGTTTTCTCCCCCCATATTTGTTTTCTCCTCCCTCTAAAAAATATGAGCACTATCAGTCATGTCCTATGAAAGACAATCTTGCAGAGGAACCTGTGGGGATGCTGGTGTGCTCCACAGTTCACTGCAGGGACCAGCCTCCTGCCAACAGTGGTTTAAGCCATGACCATCCCTGCAGCCATGTGGGGCACAGGAAAAGGCAGAACTCACTGAGAATTGCTGGGCCTTCCTGGCTGTGGCCAAAAAACAAGCAGAGATAGGACTAGCTCCTGTGAAATCCAGAAAGGATGAACTCAGCAGGTCAGGACGAGGTGAGGGGCAGAGCTTTGTGCTGGCTCCAGAACCAAAAAGTCAAGGCTGCAGCTAGGACTTCATCTCTCCACTGTACTTTTAGGGCTGTCAGCCTGCCACATCCATGGAGATCAAATTTTGCCTTCCTTCCATGAAAAGGGATTGAAAAAGGAAAATAAAAGTAATTTTTTTGTAATTCAATGCAATACTAATCAATTGTGACAGGATCTAGAGAATATTTTCACGGTGCCAATTACTTAAAGGGCAAAGATGCCATAGTACCATTAAAGTAATAGCGCAGACAGCTCTCTAGGACATTGTGGAACAATGTACTAAATGTTGTTCAACTTGTTCAATGAAATAAAGTATTGGATCATTAACCTTACCAATGTCAATGTGTTGTCACTATCAAATTCAACTAAATGAGTGTCCAAGGTAATAGTTAGGAGCACACTTCCCACCGAGGAATGCATTAATACATTACTGGCTGCTAATAAAGAGAAACTGTAATGCAGTGTGAGGAACTTGGAGAAGAGCTATAAATGTGCATCAAAAAAGAGGGTCAGCCTGGATGGGATAGACAGAAGCCTATAGGTATGGGTGGGTGTGCGCAAACAGATTTATGCACTCACACATGCATGTTTACAATCCATGAAATGACTAAATAGAAAATTTATGAAAGCAAACTCCAAAGCTGTAAACATGCATTACGGGAGCAAATGTTTGCAAACTTCCTTTGGAACAGGATTTCATATCTGTATATAAATATCTCCGACAAGTTGCTTGTGAAACTTGTCAGTAAGAGTCACTTTTTTTTAATTTCTCCGTCTGCAGCACTGGTGGGGGGAGCTCTGTTTTGTTGTGTTTCTCCAGAGAAGGAGAATGGCTCCGTCGTTCCTGGGTGCCTGGTTGAGGTGGACGCCGTGGGAGCCAGTACACTGTCATGCAAAGAAATCAATTCAGGTATCGCTGCAGCTCAAAAACCTCTTGCAGTGACATGTGTGAAGAAGAAAAAAACATTCCCGAGCAAAATCAATGCTGTTCCAAAGGAAAATTTTGGCACTAAGAAAAAAAATGATCAAAATACTTGGCCACTGTAACATTTCAGTATGAACCGAATTTTCAGGTAAAGGGAGCGGAAAAGGAAATTTTCCTTCCTGATCATTCATGGGAGCAGGGATAACAGTGTGAGTAGCCAACAGTTACCAGAGCAGATGTCCTTCGATACTTGCAATCCTATTTCAATTTTATAATGAAATGGAAGACAGAAAATACATAGATTTAAGATACGCAGAGATGGAAAAACCACCAGGATACCAGGCACTACTGCCATTATTTCTGGGCCCATTTGTATTTCATAATTAATAACTTAAATGGGGTAATTTAAAATTGTTAATTCTTTTCACAGAGTCTGCACGAGCTCAGGTGATGTCAGACACGCTGTCACCAGGAAGGTTAAATACTCTTGGTAGTTGCTAATTACCTAATCACCATTACTATCTCATATTAATTCTACCCTAAGAACAGATTTCATTATGACTAACCCAAGTTATTAAAGAATGAGCTGTAAAGAAAACCCCTGTTGTTTGCATTCATTTAAAGGAGAGAAAAAAAGCCCCTAATAAGAGCATTTCTCCCTAGCATTAGGCAATCCTGAAAGGCAGCAAGCCCACTCCCCTCCTGGTGGTGTGCAGGCACAGGAGCTCTGCTCCACCATCTGCGCCGCATTCCTGCAGGCGCAGGATCGGGCCCTTTGCCGGCTTCGGTGCCCGGTCCGCTCGAGCAGAGCACACACACAGCTTCTTGTCACTCTGTGCACTCCGAGCATAAACATGGGGGGGCTTTAGCCTTGATCAGGTGTCGCTTCTGTCTTCTAAGCGCATATTTTATCGATTAGTTTGTGAATACCCTTGAAGATAAACCCTTGAATCCCTGGATAGCGTGGAAGTGGGACTGAGTGGATCTTGTTTGCCACGTTATCCTCTTGTTCCCCTCCACACGTGGAGAATTCCCATTGTTCAGGCTGCCTCTTAAGTATCCCCTTGACAACGTCAGAGATGGCTGATAAAATCTGAGGCACTGACTTAGCTCTGTTTTCAACATGGCCAAACCAGACATTGTTCCTGACTTTGGTGGGCCCAGAGCTGCAGAAATGATGGGTTTTGCTGAAAACCCTGTCGATCAGCTCCCTCCTGGGCTAATTCAGCACGTGTCTGCAACACGTGCACGGGAGGGAGACTGTTGCTCTCCAAGACAAAGCTTCTGTTTTACCATCTATACCTACAAGTACTCAAAGAAGGTTTGTGACAGGAAACTTCTTCATGCTTTTCCCGTGCAAGTAAGTCTATGTCTCGTGGCACTTATCTGGGGTGGGAAGCAGTTCCACGCAGTGAGGTCAGGTCTGCGCAGGGAGGTGAATGGCCCCTTCCTCTCACCCCATACTGAGGATGGCCGATGGCAGATGTGTCATGGATACGCGACTCGAGATTTTAATCTATTAGAGAGTTAGCAGGAACACTTCCAGGGCAGGTAGATTTTATCGCTGTTTTTAGTGCTGTGCTATTAATCCTTACATTTGATTCAAACTGTGTATTAGGCGATGGCAGCTACATAGTTGCAACCTTTTGAAATGCTAATTGTCAAACCAAAGTTTAGAAAGACTATTTCAAAGCAAAGTTGCCATTATTTGTAGGCTGTGCTCTAAATGCAAGAGCTCAATTATCTAGAGTGTCAAACTTCTGACACCTTTGCTGATCCATAAAAACAAGGGAGATTAAAGAGTTTTCTGGAGTAGAATCTCATTTTTATGCTCAAGGTTATTTACTGCATTATACACTGTGGCCAATCCCAAAGCCAGCTTAGTGATCAGGTCAAGATATTTATGGTTACCTATAGCACCCT
This sequence comes from Haliaeetus albicilla, assembly GCF_947461875.1. Taxonomy (NCBI): domain Eukaryota; kingdom Metazoa; phylum Chordata; class Aves; order Accipitriformes; family Accipitridae; genus Haliaeetus; species Haliaeetus albicilla. The sequence goes on along the minus strand of NC_091508.1, from coordinate 1,895,113 downwards.
AATGGGGAGATAGCATTCAGCTTGTAGAAACACTTTCATCGTTTTAATGGATTTTTTTCTGAGCCAATAATCTGTTTTTAAGACCTAGAGAAGAGGAGCACTGGTGACTCTTTCAAGCTTTCGACTGTCTTTTTAGAGACAACAAAGGATTTCCTTTATTGTTCCCTTGACTTTCTTTGCTATTAGTGCATGGTAGAGACCATTAGTTTCTTAGAGGGACAGACACTGAATGTTACGTAAAAGATGAAAGATACAGCATGAAAATGCAGTTTTGGTAGGAATTTGCATTTGCAATTCAACGTTCTTCTGGGAAACCGTGTCTGCCATATCTCCTAAGAGCAGAGCAAGATATCCTTGTTCCAGCGTGCAGTAAAGTTCCCTGGTCCTGCACTGGAAACCGATGCTCCCTGCTCGCTGACACTGTGCATGAACAGGGACACAGCTCTGCCCTCCAGCCACAGCTCTCCTCACCTTCCAGTAATTCGTCTGGAAAAGTAATGGCATGACATTTAAAAAAAAAAACAAACTTATCAGAGAATGTGAAGTGGAAAAGGTGTATCATAGACTCACAGAATGTTTTGGGTTGGGCGGGACCTTAAAGATCATCTAGTTCCAAGCCACCTGCCATGGGCAGGGACACCTTCCCCTAAACCAGGTTGCTCAAAGCCCCATCCAACCTGGCCTCAAACACTTCCAGGGATCGGGCAGCCACAACTTCTCCAGGCAACCTGTTCCAGTGCCTCACCACCCTCACTGTGAAGAATTTCTTCCTTACATCTAATCTAAATTTACCCTCTTTCAGTTTAAAGCCATTACCCCTCGTCCTATCACTACATGCCCTTGTAAAAAGTCCCTCTCTGGCTTTCCTGTAGACCCCTTTAGGCACTGGCAGGCTGCTCTGACGTCTCCCCGGAGCCTTCTCTTCTCCAGGCTGAACAACCCCAACACCCTCAGCCTGTCTTCACAGGAGAGGTGCATCCTCCTCTGTTAAGTAAAAACTTACTCATAAGTAACCTTACTGCTTTTGGTGCTATCAGCTCTGAGATACTAATGAGAGATTCAGCCCAGTGCTAAGCTGGACTTCAGTGCTGTGCAGGCTCTTTGCAGGGTGCTTCCAGCCTTCCTGCGTACTTCTATGCTTCGGTCAAAACTGCAATACTCTTATTCTACTTCTGACTCTCACCCTAAAATTTCAGCTGAGTAGTAGCCAGCTGAATTATAAGCTTTGGCTCAACTTAATTTTACTTATTTCGAAGAAGAATATAGTATGATGTCCTAATGCAAAAGAATGTGGCAGGCTGTATTCTGGATCATTTGCGAGATGAAACACTACATTTTTGTCACATTTAGGGTATCACGTTACACTCTATAGCATCTAAAGATTCCAAAGCAGTTAAAGGTCATGAGCCACATCAGTGATCACATTGCTCATGCTTCAGTTCATCTAGAATTTGTATATTGTATTTTTGCTGGATGGTGCATGGGACATAATTTTTCAGAATGGGCTGTTTCGTTTTTTGGTGTCCCTCTAATGACGAGAGGGTTCCACTTATCATAGTGACCCCTTCTGAACACATGGCCTTCTGCCATTCCCCTTGCAGAATTTTATCTGGATGGCAGAGCATCTTCTCATTTCACCCTCAGAGAATCACAGATCACTGATAAAACGGAGATTCCTTCAGCATGACATGCCACCCATCTGGGGACTGGCGCAGACTTTGCTGCTATCTGCAAGGGCATGGAGAAGCCAGTGTAGGTGTAACCACTGTTTGACAGTTTATATCTGAGGGAGTCAGGCAACAGACACCGAAGAAGAACCGCAGAATAAAACCAACTTTCAGGGAAATTGCTAAAGGAGGTGAACACCCCAGAAAGCACATCTGCCGTGTACCAGTGCTACCCAGGCACCATTCACCAGTTCCACTGAACATATCACATATAACGTGTCCTGGTACTCCATCAATGTCGGCAGAAGCTTAATGGGTAACAGCAGAGTAGTTAAGTGTCAGGATTATTAATTAAGGGGTTAATATGCCTGGCTGAACTTTTGTCTCCATTGTTAAGAGGGTTGTAGATGCCAGGATTTGATTATCTGATTAAATGGACATGCTGGGATACAGTTAGAGTACTCTCTCATCAGCTGGGTCACTCCCTGTTACAACAAATGTTACCCCTTTCCCAAAGCAGTAATGTGGGACGCAGCTCTCCAGCCAAACCCAACACAAATCCAGCCCTTTCAGATGAAACAGAAAAGTTCAAATACAAACCCAACATTGTTGGTTCTCTTGGCTGAGTAGCTCTCCAGCTGAATAAAGATTCAGCTACATCTTTATTGGCCTTTATCATCAATAGCTCTTTTCTTAATGGTGTCTTTAAGGTGGTTTTATCCTACTTGAAAAAAGACTGAAGGTATCTTTCTCCATCTCTTTTCAGAATCCCTCCTCTGAAGCTCCTAAACAAGGCCAAATGTCAACATTAGCTTTCAGCTCTAACTAACTCTGTGCTGCAGCCTGTTTCCTTCGCTTCCCCCTTCCTGACATCCTGACATCCACACTGGAGAGCCCGACATAGGAGCTAGCTGTTCCAGAGAGCAAGCGGTGATTTCATCCCGCTGCAAGGAAAACGTGCGTTTCTACATCCCAGCAAGCCTCGCTCAAAGTCACCTCTGCTGCAGTCATGTGCCAAAGCGAGGAGGAAGGAAAGCCAGGTGTAAGGTACGCTTGGAATTTAAAGCTCCTCAGGTTTCAAAAGAAATCATAATAATTTCAGGGGAAGCTTGGGAGCTCCAAGTGTAACAAAAAGCTGCTATTTCCAAGGAAAGCTTAAAGTTTTCACCAAGCTGCACACTGGATTAGCAAATTGTCCCCCTTTCTGTTTTAAAATGCATAAACAGAGCTGATAGGTAACACTGAACAGCTTCAAGATTGCCAAGTAATGCTATAAATCAGTTCCATACAAGTTATGGACTTGAGCCTTTGGCATATATAATTTTATAAAAAAAATACGCTAATGTTCTTCTGGAGCCAAGGCAGCAGAAGGACGTCAAATGGGGATGTACAATAGGGTTTGGAGTGCCAAGTTTAATGCATCTAAAATGAATAACCTGCTTCAAAGATCCAATCAAGGCTCTGAATGCCCCTTTGAAGCCCCATGGAGATGCTCCTTGTTCAGAGTAAGGTGGTCCAAACCAAGCAGGACTTGGCAGTGTCAGGCACGGGAAGGCTGAGACCACTTTGTGGTTTGGAGTCATGCCACATTGGATACCTCTAGCAAGGGGCGTTAGTTTCAAATTAAAGTGTAGCCCTTTGCCTGGATTAAACCACCCCAACTCTCCGGGCACGACCCACAGAAAGGAGCTGGAGTCCCTGGTTTTAGCACCTATTGCCTTAACGAGTTCAGGCTGGGATACAGCTGCAGTCTGTAGTTATTTCTATGTTCCAGTACATTTAACACCTCCTAAACATGGATAAATGGAAAACCACATATACTACTGCGTTTTGCAAGTGAAATTTTTTTATGTTTTTTTTTTTTTTAAACTGCAGTAGATAAACCGTGCAGTCCAAAAGAAAACTGATCAGTGCAATACCACTCTCCATATTCACGAGTTCATTTGCCCCGTTTATTACATCCCCTGGCATCTAACCTGCCTAGAAGCTGGGATGAATTGCAGCTGTGCCTCTTGGATGTGATTATTTGAGATGCCATGATAATGTGACCTTTGGCTGGTGAAAGAATATCTAGAAAAAAACCCCAGTTTTGGGGGGAAAATAAACCACATGATCACCATCTGAGATCTTTGTTCCAAACCGTTGCCTCTCTGCTGGTGATCCCGCATGTGAAATACAACCGGACAGCTGAGCGACTGCTTCTGCACACAGCTACAAAACCTAGCGTTACTTTTTCCATTTCTAATGGACCCACTAGGCTATTCTACCACTGTTGTTTTAAAGGGATATTTGTTTTCATTTGTAACTTAACAAAGCTTATTGTTTGGGGATGTGCAGTAAATCTTAAGGTGCTATGGGGAAACTCAAGAGTGCAGCTTTCTTTTCCAGCTGTGGGCTCTGCTGGTTATGAAAACCCATGGCAGGACTGCAGGACGTGGCTCTCGACTTCTGGTCCAGCACCAGGGCTGCGGGAGATCACTGGCAAAATTCAGTTAGCAAAACTAAGCAAGACTGGAGGGCTGCCTCAGAAATCCCATGTGCGTCTCTCCACTGGCCTTGTGGAGTTACCTAATTCCTCACCACCTCCTCTGCAAAGTGCACTTCAAGAGCCTTGCACTTAATATAGCATTAGATGAATGCTATAACAACAGCGATAATAAAACAGACCATGGAAAATCAGGGGACAAAGGAACAAAACATTTTGAAATGAAACTAGTGGCAGAAAGGAGCCCAAGGAGCTGTTCTGATGCTTTAAGATCTAATCCATCACCTTTTTTCCTTGCTGGCCTTTTAGATTTTTGTTTGGGTTGTTGGTTTTTTTCTTTTTTTTACAGGGCAATTTCATAAAAATAGATTTGGCGCTTTGACGTTACAGTAAGTGCCCTGGGGAAAAGCAGATAAAAGGCAATAATACAACTAATGGAAATAAACTTTACAGCATTAACTGGTCAGGAGCACAGAAGAAACCACCAACCGGTGGGTACAAGATGTAATCTTTTTACTTTTTTTTTTTTTCCTGGCATACTGCATCAGTGCATAAAACTCAAATGTAAGGACACAGGTTTCCAGGGTACAGATAAGAAAGTCAAAATGACTCATTTCGGAACAGCAATACGATAGCAAAGATGTATGCTGCAACCCTACTGATTTACTTCTCATGCTAAATAAAGTGCCAGATGTTGCTCTAGTTTAGATCAGTATCTGTTACTTTTGCTAGATTATGCCTACTTACAACATGGAAGCGCAAAGGCACCCAGACCTGAAGAACAAAAGCAGCTTGTTCAGTAAGGGGAAAACCAAAAAATTTTACTTTGGATTTATTGGGTCACATTTACAGATTTATATGGGGCATCTTTATCGACTTCAGTGCATTTTCACCTACTACCTCAAGAGAGGATTTTTCTCTCTTTGCTTTCCAGCAGCAGCAATAACCTATTCAGCAGAAGTAGAGCAGAGAGGTTAATCTGAGGAAGCCCAATAGGAAGAGGAAAGAGAAAGCCTGGGGGGTTTGGACACCTGAGGTCACTTCATGAGACAGGAATTTGTGTTCCCTGTCCCTTTTCTCATAACACAGCCGTCCTTTCCTTGCCCGTGTTGTCAAACACACACCAGGAAACAAAATATACATCAATTTTCAATGGTCCAAACACAGTTACTGTTAATTAGTAGGTATGTAGTGCTTTGGCTATCAAAGTGCTCTTCTAATATTAAATGATTAATCTTTGCAGAGCTCTCCTTGTGATGAATTAGGAGGTCGTTATCCTACAGAGGGTCAGAAGCACATGAAATGGGACACGGAGGAATGCCATTTCCAAGACTGCCACACTTCTGACTTCCATTAGGAAACAGAACCATAAGCCTGTGTTGTAACAGAGAGCGGGGGTCTGTGATGACCTTGTCAGTCTGTCAGTCATCTGTGTGTCTGTCCATCTGCCTATCCTCCTCCCTGTCCTCCCTCCAAGTGGTGGTTACAACATTCAACCGGGAGAGGAATTCAGAGGGTGGGAGGAAAGGAAAAACATCCACTTTGTCAAAGTGATAGATTTGATATAAAACTCTATGACTTAAACATTCAGCTTGCTCTGTTTCAATAGGGCTGTCAGCAGTGGATGGTTAGCTTAACTTACGAAAATCAAGAAAATGCCTTCTTGTTGCTTTATATATCATGATGAACAATAGTCTGACAGGAGAAACAAGTGCTGATTAAGAAAGGATTGCTTTTTGGGGCACACCAGTAATGAAGTATGAAGGAAATCGAAGGCTTGCCGCTCACAGATATTAGTACAAATCCAGGTGTCTTGGAATTATTTTTTCAACCACAATAGATAATTTTTGAATGATGTGCCTAACAGGGACGAATCCTGGAACCAAAGGAAGCCATCTATTAAATTAATAAATATATTTTCAATTCCTTCAAAACAGAACATAGTTCAATCAGATCTTCAAAGCCAGAACAGAAATGTTAAATGTCTTTCAGAAGCAGTTTCTGCAGAGGTGATCCTGGCAAAGGTGATCTGACAAAAGCATGTGCTGTAGCTCAGAACCTCTACTACAAACTGAAGAGCAGATTCTAATACTCAGGTTCACTTTTATTCTCACCTACTCAAGCAAGCTGCAAAGATTAAATTCACCCCTGTGTGGAGGTACAAGCATGAGGCTGATGCAGCGCACACGTCCCAGAGAACTTAACAAAGTTCAGCCCAGAGCGCGTGCCTCCCCCACGGATGCTCAGATTCAGGCAGTTGCCTACACCTGCACTTTTCCTCCAAGCTCTATCCTGAAGTTCCTAATCGCTATTTTCTTACAGTCGGGCACAACTGCATTTGACTTTGTCAGACTCCAACAACACTATAAGTCTTTTTTATTGCATTAAATTGCTGACCCCAGGCTGGGGGGTAAGGGGAGCGACCTGGACGCAGCCGTTGAGCCACGGGCAGGGCACCCGTGTCTTCACACGGCGCCACCGCGCGCCCACGCAGCCGAGGGAGATGCTCAGCCTGTGCCTCTGCCTGCTCAATCTGGCAGCTGCTCACGTGGGCAGCCCTCCGGCAGCTCTCAAGGCCAAGAGTGTCACGGGGTTTTGCCGGGTCAGATCCCAAATGACAAGTGAGGTTCCCGCTGCAACCCACCCACCCACCCAGGGACATCAGTGGGAACCAGAGACACACATGGTTTGTTGGCATGAGGACTAACCTGTACGGGAGGGTGCTTCTCTGGCCTGATGAACCCAACACGTAATTTTCCCTACAAGAAATTTGTTGTTATTCGGCCTCTCTCAGAGCTGTTCCCCCTCCCAGGTAAACGATGCTGCTGGAGTGGAAACTAGCTTAATCAGCACCAAGTTCTTTATAGAGGAGCGATGAAAACTGTTGGGTTTTTTTTCCCCATGAGTGATAGTTTGCAGCAAAGGGACCTGGGGCTGTCTGAGGGACCATCTGACTGCCTCAGGCCTTGAGTTGGGCTGCCAGTGTGAAGGGCAGCCTGTCTGCTGAAGGACACCCTGGGACATGCACATGTGTAAAACACGCACGTGGGGAGAAGAGACCCAGCACAGGGAGCCGTGAGACGGAGGGCTCAGGGGTTTGTCTTGCGAAAGTCCGTCAGTGGTGATCCCTCCTCTCCGGGTGGGACACAGCTCCACACGGCCAGCTCAGACCCTCACCAGCGTTACTGAACTCGGAGAGCCATGGTGTGCCTTGTGTAGCATCATCTAGACCCGAATGGAGCACGTCATAGCCAGTCATCAAAAGTAATTATTCAAGGATGCCTGAGGCTATAACAATGGATTTAAATACAGAACAGCAAGCCGGGTTAGAGTCTGCGTAACTTAGTTTGTCATTTCCTTCAGCTCTTCTCTTTAAAAATGGATTTTTGTGCTCATGAGAGTTCCCAGGCTGCCTGCTCAGGAACCTGACGCTTGGCTACACTCAGATTAAGGTCAGCGGAGGCTCCAGCACAGCCTTCCCTTCCCCAGACCCTTTGGAAAACCACACATGGGCAATCTCACCATGCTGGGATGGATGGGAAATCCCTTCCCATGTTGCTGTTACCAGGACCACATCTAGTGGCATCCCCAGTCCATAGCACAGCATGCACAGAAAGGCAGCATGACACTGCTGGAGCCCAAAGGCAGCCAGGGACCCCGGCTCCACTCGCTGCCAGACCCCATTGCTCTCAAGCTCAGCAGAGCTGGACCCCAGGTCTTTGCTTCTCACCATTTCCCTGCTCTCTCCTTCCCTCCCAAAGGCTGCCTGCGGGACAGAGAGGATGAGAAAGTCTTGGAGGTGCTAAAAACTCTGAAGAGACTAAATGCTTTTCTTCCCTGGTGGATAGCTACCCCCTGATCAGACTATCCTCACACAGAGGGAGGGTAGGCTGGAGAGATCTGTGCTAGAGGATTGCATAAAACTATTTGGAACTGAAAAAAATTTAATAAGAAATCCCTTCCTGATTAACAGAATGATCATGTCATTCTGCAGATAATTCCCTGGCTTTGCAAGAGGATGGCCTGGAAGCCCTTTCCAGGAAAAACAGCACCACCACCACCACAAAATCCTCCCCAGTCATGAAGCTTGTCCCTCCTCCCTCTTCCCCCTCTCCTCTGTAGTCCCCTGACTACAACTTCAGTCATCAGCTAGCGAATTAGTCCTGGATGCAATCTGCAGCAATGCTTATTTAGGCCTGCAGGCAATTCCCTCACCTTTTAAATGTTACTGGGGAGTGCTTAGAATTCTTTTTTTTTTTTTCTAAAAAACAATTTCAGTTAATTTAATTATAGCTAGGATTTAATGTTTAAAAGCCATCAGCTTAATAAGTACCAGGGATCTGTATCATTGTTATCAGCATCTTGAAAACTGCTGAACAATGCCTGTGCCATTTAGAGGATGCAGAGATGCAGTTGAGAGATAGTTCCATGCAGCTCTCTTCCCTCTCAGCCCCAGAGGCACTCCCAGGCTCTCCAGTCCATGTTCCTCCATCTCTCAGGCTGGTTCCTCCATCCCTGGAGATGGCTCTGCCCTGTGGTACACGTACATGCGCACTCACCTGCTCCTATGTGCCTGTTCAATGCTCACACATCACGTCTCTAAAGGTCAGCCAAACCCAGTGACATTTTAAATTATTTTGAGTCAAAGGTGTCTTGAACTACCATGTTTGACTGTGGCTGAACTTAAACTTGCAACTGGGAGCGAAGGGAGCGTGTGCCCAGTGAGTACACTGTGTGTGCCCACAGCAGCTGGCATCACGCCACACGCAAATCCCTCCAAATCCTTTACCTGACTTTAAGACTGTCACTGGTGTGGGATGTACTGTCCTTCACATTTGTGTGGATCACTATTACCTCTCCTACCAGCTATTAGGGGGCATTTGGTTCTCACATCTCCACTTGCCTTGCTGAGCCATTTTTCCATGGGAAAAGTGGGTCTGACTCTTATTTGCACTGAAGTCCTGAAGGCACAACTCCTTACCAGCCAAAGCAGTTTGGAAATGACCTTCCAGACCTTTCGGGGATAAGTTTAAACTCTGACACAACTAGATCGCCTCCCCCCAAAATACACACACAAGTACACACACAAATACTCTTGCTGGCTGGAGGATTTTCCTCCTGCTTTGTCAAGGTGTAAATCACTGCACAAGGTGCAAGGCAGAACTGAGCTTAGGTTTTGAGTCTAGAAAGAGCCCCGGTGCAGAAATGGCTCTGCTGAGAATAACAAATTATCATCTTATCTCCACTGATGCTGCATTTTATTGCTTCTTAATATTTTTTCTGGGCTGTCCATCGCCTTTTATCATCTCTCCTGCTCTTGATCACAGCTTTATGGCCTGCTGTTCCCTCCCCATTTTTTTTTCCCTGTCTTACTGGTCTCTATTTCTCTCTTCCAAACAATGGCTCTTTGCAGCCACCTCATCTAGTCTAGCTGCTGATATTCCTCAAGGTTCAGTTGCTTTCTGCATTGTTATTTGCAATTTATCTGATTCCAAAACCTGACATTATTCTTTGCTGTGATATACAGTTGCCTGGCTATTGCTAACCATGTGCAAGCATATTATTCTGCATTGACAAATTTTATTTATTTATTTAGCTGCCTTTCCAAGTTTAGAGCAGCATTCACTGAATTACGGATTTTGATGTCTGCAAATCATAACCCCATCACGCAGATAAGACAGAATTCATTACTGCAAGCCCTGCCATTACATGGAAGGATTTAGGTCAAACTGCTTTGTCCTTGGACAGCATCCCTGGATATGAAATTCAGCGTATCTTCCTTCATACAAGTTCTCTCTGGATCCCAAAGAACCAGTGACACCACTAACTTTATACTGGAAATCTTTAGACCCACCAGCTTGGTTTATCAGGAGCAAAACTTTGGCCTGCAGGGAACATGAAAGCAGAGGATTACTCTGCAGCCAGGCAGCTGCAGCGCAGGCGGAGGAGGTCACTGCCTGCCACCGCGGCGGGTGAAAGGCAGCGAGGACAAAGGAGCACGCAGCCAGAAAGGGACTTGCACTACCGGCCAAGCCTTTGGGCACCTTCTTTGCACAGTTAACAATGAAGAAAAACCTCAGCAGCAAACCCAGGGATTTCAAGCAAGAATTGATGTGATAACCAAATGGGATAAAGTTCCTTCCTGCCCTCTGCACTGAGGAAACATCCACTCACTCCTTACAAGCTTGCCAAGTGGGGCTTTTTGAAACAGCCTCTACAAATTAGCAGCTAACAAAAGTATTTTCTATCTGTGCTTTTCATCCATATTTTTCTTTAAAATGTCTATTAAGTTAAACAACAAGCATATACACTGGAGATACTATCAGAGCTTTCATCTCCTGATTTGCAGATAGCAAGGCTGCAGCACAGAGGCAGTTTGTGAATACAGGTCACAGATAGAGTCACTGAGGACACCGCGGCACAGCGTTATCAGTGAACAGAGATGCTGTGGCTTCGCTTCCCTGGGCCTTCATTCCCTGCTAGCAAGACCCTGGATTTGTAAAAGGATTAAAAAGAGTAAAAATGGAAACACAAGGATTTGGAGTCGTCCTACCCAACTTCAGGCACTTAACTGAGGCTTCCAAGATAGAAATCCAGCGGCTAATAGCTGTGGAGCAGTCATCAGAGAGACATCTCTGGAAGCCCTTTGGCTGCAGATGAGCTGAATTACCTTCTGGAAGCGCCTCGCTATTTCTCTTGCGGGCAACTCTGCTCCCAGCTCAGCTGCTTCAGCTAAGTGCCTCTGACGAAGCAGGAAAATCCCCCGGCAGGGTGCTCGTGGGTAGACCCATCCCACAGCTTCACATGAGTTCACGTGAATGGTGCAGTCTCGAGGTGACGCATGCTCAGCGAGTGCCCGCTGCTGCTCCCGGGGGTCTGGGATCTTGGGCCACCCGCATAATCGAGGCCCCCCGACTTCCTCACCACAGGACACAGGCAACGATCTTCTCCTGCCATCCGTGCTCCAGCTGCCTCGACCGTGGCTCCGGCCGGGAGCGGCTGTCGTTTGCTCCGTGCCTGCACTCCGTGATGGGACTCCAGCCCTGTGCCCCAGTGCCCTAATCATGTAATGACTTGATGGATAGCAGGGGTGGACTCGGGGGATTTCTTTCTATGCAGAGCTCCTCGATACCGATCAGCAACAATAGGTTTTATATAGACAAAAGAGACAGAGAGGAATATCTGTAAGGGTAACATCTCCTGATAAGTGGCAAAGCAATATCCCTCCCCTTGGCATTCTTCAGACACACAGCTAAGGCAAGTTTGGACAAAACCAGCTCCCATCGATTGACCGTATGATAGGTTTGCTGGATTATTGACAAAGTGCTCTGTAATCATTCTGCTGTAACAAGAAAGGCAACAAGACAGGCCCGAGGAACGGGGAACAGATCAGATGTTTGTCACATATTAAAGACCCAATCACCAGAGTTGCACGCCCGATTAAAAGCAATAAAGGGAAGCAGGCAGGCTCCGTGCTTGCCTGCCACCAGCTTGCGTTTGCGCAAGGGCCACGGCCATTCTCATCGCAAAGATGTGATGGGGTTTTTTGCTCTGCTGCCGGCTCCAGGAGCTCACAGGGAGGAGAAATTTGGTTTCCTTAGGAGCCTTCCCTTGGTGGGCCTAGTTTGACTGAGCACTAGCATCCTGTTAGAGGGAAATCTCGTTCCCACTGTGATGGGACTACCTGTCAGGCAGGCGAAAGCCATCTGCATTTTAGGATGACCAGAAGCTGTATACCAGCACGTCACTGAGCCCTAAGTCTCGGCAGAATTACTAGTTTAGGTTAACTATGACAATACAGCCTCCAGATCAAAACACTTGGAGAGAAGGCAGAGGAAGCTTGCATTTCCCTATAAAATATTGTGTCAATATACCCACGATAACCTGCTCATATGCAGAAACTATGTAAGTCATGGAGAAGACAGCAGAACAGAGATCAGTATTATGCCTCTGAAAACAGCAAACGATTGACATCAGTTCTGCAATACCAGCAAAGAGTGAAGTGTTTGCTCACCACTAAAGGACCGTCATTCTGTGTGTCTGATAGTTCTTCCAAGCATACGGTATTAAGACATGTCCTGGAGAAAGTCCATTAATGTGCAAGATGTGCAATCTTAATTTTACACAGACTAACAAAAAGCCATCAAATGGTAATAACTTCAACTTCCAGCTTGTGTTATATTTGAACTGGTGACCTTGAGGAGAAAGACATTATCGAACCCTTGGGCTACTTAGTCATATATTAATAACAGATTTGTCACTTCATGTCCAGAGCTGTTGTGTGTAGGTACTGTTAAACAGCCAAGGAATTCTGTCCCAGAGAACCCTGCATTGCAGTGATAAAGCAACTCCCTTAATGTAGATGTAAAATGCTTCTTTAGCTAGAATTCAAAGAACGACACAAATTAAGATTATCATCAAGTACTATCGAGCATGAGGCAAAGAAAATAAAGTGTAATGCAGCTGCTTAGTAAAGAAAGTGGCATGAGAATTTGGTGGTAGTGCCGTAGTTTGCTTGGGCTATATCACAGCTTTTACTTGTTATGACCTTCCAAAGAGAAATTTGAAGACTAAAGGCTCTATTTGCAGGAGCAATTTCAAACAGTGAGGTCATGCTCTTTCTGTACACTTTCTGTGCACCGTCCCATTCTGGATTCACTAAGATGGGTCCATGCTAGGCTAGAAGAGTTGTTAGTAGGTTACAGTAAGCATAGCAAGAAATGCAAGAAAAGTGAGTAGGGAACAAATACCACTAATTTATACTAGCTAAAGACCTGGCTTAAAAATTAAGTAGTATGGTTAGCAATTAGAAATCCTCTCTGTCTTTCTATAGTCATTATAGTGAGACGTTTTCCGTTTTTTAAAGACATAAGTTGAGCTAGCTCTGAAACTGCTAGGTAAGACCATTCCACAACCCACATACAACCCACACATGGATTTTTTGGTGAGAGACGCAAAACAACATAAGAGCAAGGAGATATATGAACTTGAGCAACTCCTTATATAATCACTTACAAGACATACTTTTTGCTTTTTTAATGCACAGAACCTGGGAAAGAATTGGAATATCTTTCTGAAAGGACAGTATGTATTTTTCATAGAGCATCCCGCATCCAAGCCTTCAGCGGCAATCCAGTGAGCCACCTTCAGTGTTGGAAGCAGACAAGCTGCTGGGTGAGACCGAGAGGGTCAGGTAGCCCTGACAACTCAGGTTGGGTGCGTATGCTCAGAGCTGGATGGAAATAGGGCACGTAAGGCTTCACGAGGCAAAGGGAATCAGCCTGTGAACAGGGCTGAGTGACACAGGGACAGCCGGGAGGGCTGCAAAACATTGACGACTCCCAAGAACTAGGCAACCATTTTATGTACTCCCGTTTACAGAAGCAAGTGCCTTGTCGCTAATTTGCATTTCTTATGACAGCCGTCTTGCAGAAAATGTACTTAAAGCAAAGCCAAGCCAACAGATACAGTTACTTCCCTTGGTTATGAACAATTTCACTTTACTGCTTCATGTGCATAAATTCAGAGCAGAGCGAGACCTGCACGGGAAGGGGAAGAACAGTCTTTCAAGAGTCTCGGAAGCAAGCTAATTGGTCTCTAACATAAATCATAAAAAGACCTGTAATTATACTGCTCAGAATTAACACAGAGGGCTTCTAAAAAAGTCCATTTTTTAAGTGAATTTATACTATTATAAGACCTGTCGCTTCTGAGTAATAAAAACAGAGATGTTACGTTAAGCTTCGTGTTATCCTGTTTGCTCAGATGGTGCTTATGCCAGCTGTATCCAGCGGAAAAGCAGTTTTCAATTTATTTTTATTGCTCCTCTCTAAAAGCATTCCATTACAGGAATATTACACTGTATGAAGTTTCAAACCACCATCGGCAGTTTATTTGCTTGTTTTGCTGGAATGGAATAAACAGTTATTCGCAGTAACTGTTATTACAACTTCACACGTGCAACATTGCATTTAAGGGTCAATGCCTGTTTGCTCAGTGCACCCCACTTTTTCTCCCCCAAGGGGTTTAACCTCTGTTTCAAGAAATGAAGTGGGTTGAAACTTTACTTTTGGTTTTATCAGGTTGTATAGAAAGGCGCTTTCGGCAAGCTCTTTTACAAAATGAGATTCTTTAGTGAGCTAGGAAAATTGAGAGAAGGTCTAGCATGGAGCTGTATTAGTTGATCAGCAAAATATTCTGACCAAAATGAATTTTTGTTGTGCTTTTTAAAAAACTATTTTCATAAAAGCATTGGAAAAAGTTTCACTTTAGCTGACACTCTGAATTTGCCAAAATCAGGTCAGAGCCGGTGTGGGTTCCCTGTGCAAGACGCACCCTGTCGTCTCTTGGACTAAATTAATCTTGCCTACCATTAGCTGTCGCAATAGTCGGCGTGGAGCAGCACTCCACGATGGGACCCCCCCGACCGCAGCACCCCACCGGCTCACTCCCTGGGGTGTCACGGAGGAGGGACGCCAGCACCGCCACTGCCACTGCCACCAGCCCTCGGGAGATTTTAAAATAGACGAGCCCTGAGTGAAGCCTCACTGATTGCAGTGGGTTGGATCTTCAGCTTGTGAAGCGCTGAACAAAGTAGTTAGATAATGAGATAATTGTCTTTGTGTTGCTATTGCACAAAGCAGCACCTCTCTGACCTAACTGTGTTTCATGGTCTTCCAGGGTAAGGGAGGTATAGTGCAGCTTGCAAATAAAACCACATATTTTAACTGATTATTTTATAACATCTGAGCCTTAAATAAACCTTCAAACTTGGATAGAAGGTATTACAAAACTTTATTTTTAACCCAATTTACAAGATGTCATTGGAATACCTAACCTGGTCGAGTACGCTATATCCAGCTATTAAACTTGGAGCCAAAGAAAATATATAAAAGAATGCTTTTTTAATGCCCATACTGGGATTCTTTTTCCAAGTTATTACGTGAAGCACAGAATCAGAGCTAGCATACTGTCCTGACCAAACTGGAAAGTTATACTAAGAGTAATTACTACCCAATAAAAAAAATAGAAAAATATACAGCCAGGCCCTCCTTTCCAAGTCTTTAAATTCCTCTATGAACTAATCTTTTCCCTATGGTGTTGGACTCAACAATTTGATATTTTATTGCTTTTAGGGTCAGAAATTCACTCACTATATTATCAACTCAAGGGAAAAAATTGGAAGAAAAGATTTGTGTCTTCTTTGGACAGTAAAGCCAACAAATCTCTTCCACTGCTTGGTTAGAAAATACAATTAAGTGGACTATAGTGGACTCCCTTGAAAGAAAATTGTCTGGATTGAGATGTGAATAGCCTAAGAGCCAAATGTGTAAAAATCAATCCTTCCCAGTCCTTTGGGATATGACTGTTTGGGAAAAAGTTTGCTCTGATTTTCCTGTACTCTGTGTGTGTATATATATGTGTGTATGTGTGTGTGTGCAATTCTTAAAGCAATCAATATAAGTCCCTGAAATGAAAAATTGAAGCTATCAAAGCCTGGAACATCTCATAGAGGAGGAGGGTTTGCACAGTTTTTCTAGGCTGGCTGTCAGATCTAATCCTCAGAATCCTTAGCCTGACAAACAGTGGCTGTGATACAGATTACTTAAGGTGGGTTTAGCTTGCCTCTCTGCCCTGAGCTGCCTTGCCCCACGACCTACGTGCCCTCCGAGGGTGGGAGACCCTCACGGCAAAGCTGACGGACTGGTGCCCCTGCACCAGTACCGCTTGCCGGAGCTCTGCGGGATGCGGGGGGGCTGCGGGCGCTCAGAGCCACAGCCACCCCCAAGGGCGGTGGGAGCCTGGGAGCACCCCCGGTCTTGGCTGCCAGCCGGTTAGATACCAGGAAGCCAGAGTCATTGAAATTATCTAAAGATGGTGGGGTTGGCAAGGCTCTTTGTAGATGAAGGGTATAAAGTTAGGAAAAAAATGATCTAATGGATTCTGGGCAGCATGTACCAGCGTGGAGTGAGGACAAGGCTCCGCGGGTGAAATCCCAAGCCCAACAGGCATCCTGGGGTCAAGGATGCCAAGACTGCACTCTTGCGTTTCACTTCTCCGTTCTACTTGCGAGCACCTAGCACAATCAGCATCAGGATCTAGCCTCTAGACATTGCTATAACGCAAATAATAAATAAGGATAATGATGATGAATGTCAAGAATCCCGTCCTCAGGCTCTCACCTTCAGAAGTGGCAGACCCAGTAATCTCTCTATTATGAGCTTGGACCTTTCATATTCAGACTGCACTTAAGGCTGTGCTGCTTCAGCCATATCACATTTTATGAATCATCAGTTAAATATATGTAAAAATCAATTACATTATATCAGTGTGCCCTGCATCTTAACTGATGCCATCTTTCATCTTCCTAATGATCCAGAAGATCTGGAAATAATTAAAAATCGCTCTTGAGGGTCCAACCTTGTCTTTCTTTTTTCTTTTATGAAAGAGGAATCTTATCCTCCACTAAGATATGACATTCTGAAGCAGAGCAGCAGTGGTTTAATGATGGGATTATTGCCAGGGGAAACAGAGTCAGCACCTCAGCAGGACAGTCTGCCTCGATTCATCTACTCACTTCATTGAATTTTGAGGACCGGGGGCTTCACTGGGAACAGGCAGGGCATTTCAGAAAATGTGGACCAATGTGCATTAATGGGAATTGTTGGACTGGTTTGAAGGAAGTTATATCATGTAGAAACTGTAATGGAGAATGAATGGGGGGGGACAATCACATTTCAGAGGATTGCTTGTTCCCAGGTTGTTCTCTGGTCTCACAGAAATAAGACAAAAATCATAACAGCGCATCCAGGTCTTGCCCTGGTCTCCCAAGAAGCAATGCAGCAGCTCGCCCAGGCATAGCTATGTAGTGAGGACTGGCACATGAAGTGCTCAGGACACCTGCATAGACAGAGCTGGTGTAGAAACAGGAGAACCCTCTTGGAGACTGCAAGATATATTTAAAACCAGTATAGTATAAAGAATGAACTGCGTAAAGGAGACAAGGGTGGACCAGCCTGTTATGTGTACAGATGGACACCTCTCCTTTTACTTCCCTAATTGGCTGAAGCTTAAATCAGACTTTTTTGACATTATTTCATTGCTCTATCAATAATACCACTTTTCTAGTAAAAGCAGTGACTGAAGACAGGGATTTTGCACACTATATGACCCAAGAGCTGCTCTCACAGTAGGTAGGTCTGTGCAGAAGAGAACGCATTCCCCTAAGGATCTGTCTAGTGCCTCATTTGAGCATCTTCCTAAATACCAGCGGACTCTGGTATCCAGCAATATGTCCTTCCCACCCAGGCACAGACAGACCAACCCAGCATCACCTTCCCCATAATTTCCAGGGGGAAACTCCAGCTGCTGTTGATAACAAATGAGGCCAAGGATGCTCGGCACTTCATGTTAGTGCTGCAGAAGAGTCAACCCTTGTTTTGCATAATACAGATTAAATCTGACTGGAAACCGGCCCCTGAGTCTACACGAGAATGGCAACTTATTGAAGTTAACTAGCACACCAGTAACAAGGTCTGCAAACCTAGTGCCAAATTTCCTTTTATGCCTGATATACTTCCCTCTTCTCCCGTGGTTTCAGTGGGATTGCACTGATCCAAGAGCAAAATGCGTGTTATATTCAGACCTGCGCAAACATTTCTTGAGTTTCTGGGTTACATCATAGTGCTGTTACCAACTAGACAGAACCGAAGACCAAAAGACCAAACCGAATGGCTTCCCCAAGCCTATTTTCCTATTGCTTGGATAATAAATATAGTCAGGAAGAAGACAGGACACATACAAATGGCTGGTATCAAAGAGCTGCTCTTTAATGCCAGCCAATAATGTCATGGTCCTCAGTCTTCCTAAATTTAAATGATTAGCAATGACCAAGCTCTGCTCTCTCTTGATGCATCACTTAACCTCGTAATCAGAAAATCTATCCCATTCTTGGTCTTAGATTGATGATGTCACATTAAACTTGTTTTTTTTCACCAGACGGAGCAATCATATCGGAGCAAGCCAGTCCTGAGCATAGCTGCCACGTGCCCATCACAAGCATGATTAATATCATCGATTCTATTGGTAAGCGAGCGGTGCATCTTAGAGCCTACTATATTTAGGACACATTAAGATGTCACAAATGGATTTTTTGCAAAGAATAATTTCATTCATCACTTTAATGTTTTAACTTATTGCAGGGTTTTTTTTTTAATTTAAATAAAAGCAATAAAAAAATTCATTGATTTTCTCTCCTGGAAGAAACTTTTTTTTAATGGCAGCTGTAGCTCTGGTATGGCTGCACAGAGTCCTCCTCCTTCCCACGCAGTCAGATGTCACTTGGCCCATGGACTTGGCTGTGCCACCCCAGTATGTCCTACACTGTACTTTGTGCAGCCTCTTCGATGTTTATTCCTTTAGTTTACTAGCTGGTGGTATTAGCTGTGTCTGATATTTTCACCAATTTTATTTTGATTTTTTTCACATTTCAGGTGGTAAATGCAGCTGCTGCTGTGCCTATTCCCCTTCCTTACTACATACTAAGAGTGTATTTTACCATATCCCTGCCTTTCCTTCTAGTGATTTACACTTTCCTGCCAAAAGATGTAAATTGACTCAATTCTTTAACTTCTTTGTCTTTCTAAAGTGATGTTTGAATTGGGAGCTGCTGGAGTCCTCATTAAATTTGCTTTTCATTTTGTAGCAGGTTATTAAGGGACTGTTTGTGGAGCCTATGAAATATCCATCCCCAGGGGTCTTTAAGTGTTGGTTAGACAAAGATTTGTCAGAAATGTTTACTGGGGTTTGGTCCTGCTTGGGACGAGCAGGCAGATCTCTTGGGGCTCCCTCCGGCCCCATTTCTGCAGCTGGATGAATATCCCGCTCCTCCACACAGCAAGAGCCCAGCCAGCAGTTTTTACTGTATGATTGACTGTCACTTAGAAGGGACAGACTGCCAGCAGATCTAGGTCTTCTGCTGTATTTCCACCAAAGGATGTGTTGCCTTTAAAAACCCTAAGGCAGTACTCTGGCCTTTTTGGCATCAGTGGAAAAACTACCACTTTTTCCCAACATTGCCAGAATTCCACCCGTGTCATGAATCCCTCTCTGCTTCTGCCCAAGCACTTGTTTGCTTTTATAAAAGACACGTTTGTTAAATTACAAGTTGTCTGAATACTTATTTATTTTTCCTGCTGCCAGGCAGCAGAGCATCTCTATTCCTGATGCCAGCAAATGCCAACAGAGGGGTCAGGATGGGCCCCTTCTGCCCACACCCAGCCTGGCAGCACCCCCTCCTGCCACGATGCCAGGACGGCTGCAGGAGCCTCCCCCAGCAGCAAGAGCCAAATTAAAACCCGACAGCTGGATGAACCAAACCGAAGCAGAGCAACGCCCTCCTCAAAACAGAGCACAAAGTCCTCCTGTTCAGAGGAAAGGAAAGTGCGCTGCGTCAGGAAAATGTCCTTCTGGAAGGTCTTGCTGTTTGTTTGACCATCAAATTTTATTTTGGAAACGCAGCTTAGGTTTGCTTCAGAAGATAAATATTTAAAATTGTTGCCAGGTATAAAAGCCTGGGAACCGCTCGGAGTGGCAACAGGAGAAACAGTAATTTGCACAAATTACTCCCTCCAGTGTAACTGCTTCCAGAGAGGTTTTCAGCTCATAGTGCAATGTCTCTGCTCATAACCAGGATCGATCGCTTACCCGGTAGAAACCTGGGAGGTTTTGTTCACAAATGTAAAACTCCATTTGGGGCAATTCTAACAGCAGACATTTGTTATGCAGTAGAATTAGTTTAACTGCACTAAGTTTTGCTTCCTCCTTCAGTGTAAGCATGATTCTCTTAAATTTTGGCTTAAATCTGGAGAGCAGTTCTAGCAGATTGCTTTTGACAGAATACATTTCCAAAGAATAGCTCATAATAGAAATACACTGCTACAATGTGAACTAAGAGATGAGTATTAATCATAGAATGGTTTGTGTTGGAAGGACCTTAAAGATCATCTAGTTCCAACACCTTCCACTAGACCAGGCTGCTCGAAGCCCCATCCAACGTGGCCTTGAACACTTAGGTAATATTAGAAGGGAGAAAGGCTACTGTCATTACAATATTTGTCCCTAAATCTCCACAATTTGTAGACCAATGCCACTCTGACCTATCGGGAAGATTGTGCTGCCAAACGCGATATAAGTTCATCAGTGCAGTTGTACCCTGAGTTTGTCAACCGCTTGACTTTTTCTGCAGAGCTATTACAATGACATAGCATAGTGATATATACATTTATATGTTTGTTTCTTTTATGTTTTTATTCACCCTCTGATAAAAGAAAAGCCAAAGAAATGGCTTTCTTTTTTTTTTTTAAAGCCATCTGGGTTATAAAGCCTGACTTCAAATCAGTAGCGACCTTTTGTTCAACAGCTAGTGATGTAAAAACACATAAAAATGTCTATTTAGAGGTTGGTGGGGAAAAAAGAGTTCATTGATTTTCTTAGTTTGCTAAGCTCCCAGGGTTTTTAAGAGGCATTTGTTTCTGCAGAAGGAGACAGCACTGAGGGTGTGGAAGGGCATTCATTATTTCCAGAAAAAAAAAAAAAAAATTCCGTTTCAAAATGAATGAGATGCCTGCTTGATAGAGCACATGGGTTCCTCCTAGAATTTCACTGGCCCAGTCGTCTTTAAGATACAGAAGGTTTGGTAAATTAAATGTTCCTTGTGCCATCTACCCAGAAAAATACTTCTTTTTGGTGGATGTTTGTATTTTTAAACCTTTGTTGTAGGAGAGAAAGTGTCCTAGGAACAGATTTGTTGATGATTCGCATGAATATTGCTGCTAGGAAGAGCCAGATTCTAAAACATTTGCCAAGAGACTGCACAAAAGAGGATGAGAAAATTAGTACTTATTTCCAAACAACTTTTGGTTGAGTTTGGACATTATTGCTCTATGGCTACCCAATTCTCACACTTGCTGTTGTAAAGGTAACTCGACGTTTGTGTCACAGCAGCTCTTGGGCAGACACCCTACTGTCCCAGGCTCTGTGTACATAAGGGAGGTAAGAGGTAAAAAGCATTAAAGTCAAGACCACAAGATGGACTGAATCAGAGAACAAAAGAAACACCTTCCTCTTAAACAGGGAACTGAAGCACAAAAAGGTAAGGTAATGTGCAGCTTCACTGCCTGTTTGCAGTTGGCTTTCACTTCTCCACCCCAGACAAAGAAACTTTCCATTCACCCTGGCAAAATCTACAAGCTGATCTGCAGGTACAAACCTGCTTTAGGGCTCTGCTGCCCCACTGTCAACATAAGGAAAGCCTAACAGAAGCTAACAATTAACAACCTTATTTAGACAGACATAAGTCATCCAGGGATTTGACAGTTTATGGAAAGGCATACATTTCCCATTGCCTATTTGTCTATTTCCCCGAGTGTTCTCAGTTCAGCTGGTTCACCAATGCCCAGATAATTTATTGAAAGCTCAGCAAATAAATCTAGATTTGAATCTGTCAAAGGCAACCTGTGAAACAGAAGACCTCTTCAGAGCAAGCTCCAGGATGCCAAGTGCTGCTCCGGTCACATCAGTGCTGGCACTGCCAGGCTGGACTGGCCATGGCACCCGCAGAGGGGGAGCTTTCAAAACGCAGCCCTGCTGCCTTCTAGAAGTCCTGGGGCTTTGGAGAAGCAAGAGAAACACTAAAGACTTGTACAAATTGGTTAAGGGGCCCCTTATCCATTTCCTTCTGCGGTATCTCCTGCTTCTGCCAGAGGAGAGTTTGGAAGAGCCAAGCAGTATTACTAAGCTAGAAAACTGCTTCAGGCTAAGGAGGAATCAGCCCAGCGTTTCTTTGTTTGAATGTGGGGTTTGATAGCTACTGAACAGCTATGCTGCCTGGAACATACGCTAGCAAAGTACTGAATTCATACCTTCTTTCAACAACTGGAAAACTCAGAGCAGACAGTAAGAGACTGGATTTCAGCACACAACTCAGGTATCAAGGAGATGTGTTTGTAGTGCTGCAAGTTCTCATTGCTATACAGATGAAAGCAGGTACCACAGCAGAATTTTTTCTTGTTAAATGCATTAACTAAAAGCTTACATAAGAACAGTGTCAGTTTAGCATGGATTCAGAATTTGAATCAAATCCAAACTCCGCATTTGATTCCCATCACTCTAATGCACTTCAGATTTAGGCTAGGCAGAGTATATTAGGATGCAGGTATTTAATGGATGATTACTCAGAAAGGGATACTCACTGGAGTGAGCACACACTCCATTGGAAATATCTGCCTGTGCTGCACATGTGTGATTTGCAGGGGTAAACAAGGGAGTCTTAAAGGAATGAAAATACAGAGCACAGAAAAAAACAGGAAAAGAAATAAAAAAACCAAGAAAATATTTTATCATTTGTTCTGCTTTTGTACATCGCATTGCGTTTGGAAGAAATACATCATATCCATGTCATCGCAAACAAATGCCCTGCAAGAGAGCACAGAGAGCTTTAGCAGGGTTAGCGTGATGAAGGGATACCTTTTGTAGGATGAGTGGACTGGGGCTCCTGCATGACTTTTTCAATCAGGAGGCAGTATCTATATTCAGCAAAAGGCCTCCCAGATTTCCAAATGCATAACCCCAGCTCACCTCCAGTTCGAACTCCTCCATCTTCTCATCTGAACTGATGCATTGAATTGGCATTAATGCCAGACATGGGGGGAAAATCCCAGTGGAGTGACCTGAACTGCATTACAAAGGTAGGAGGATAAGAACCTCTTTGAGGAAGAAGATTAATTAAATATGATAGCTACACCATTGCCCATCTAAGGAAATTTTACATTCCATGGGAACATGCTGCAAAATATTCTCAAAGGTTTTATCTTTCTATGCAGAAATCCAATTTATTAGAAGCATTCTTCTTTATGAAAAGATCTCTGGGCAGGATTTCTGTGTGGGTTTGATAAGTAGTCAGATAGCTAATGCTCTGGATCAAATCTTACCTGGTGTGAATCAACACATCTCTGTGCATTTTAATACACTGCAGGGGTTTCTATGAACCTTAGGTCAGTTCTTTGTCTTTTTTCTAGTTGGGCTAGAGGTTCATGCCTATGAGCAGAATGCAGTATTCCCTGCTTTTCATATGTTTTCAGAGCTAATGTCATTTAGCTCTATCTTTTTTGGAGCTATTAGATCTGACTGTTGTGAAGGCTGGCTATGACAACTGAAAATACTTTATCTCAAATAAGCATAAGACAAAAATCACACAACCCTTGTTGGAAGTGTTTCCTGATAGCAGGAAATCTTTCCTTGGTGTTTGACTCATGTAAAGCCTGTGACCACACAGGACCTCCCTTACTGGGGCTCAGGGTTGTAAAAAGGTGATATATTAGAAATCTCAGGGCTTGACTCACTAAAAACACTTGAGGTAAATGGGACCTCTCCCAGCTTCACTCATGAAGGGTAAATTTTTCACAGCTGTGGCTTAGGAGGCCAAATTTTACTCTGATTTTCAATAAGTAGCTTCCAAAAAAACTTTACCCATAGACTTGAGCTATCCACGCTCAGCTGCTGATTAGGCATCAGTCAGTGGTAATATAACTTAATTTGTCCCTTCTTGGTAGAGTAAAACAACTAATTTCTTTTCAGGTGAACTAACAAATCCAGTGATTTCAGTTACCCATATACATTTTTCTTCAGCAAGATAAGAAAAGACAAGCAGATCTAAGCAAGCAGTTGCTTGAGAAGATCCAGTGTTACTTCTAACTTGGATTTAAAATGCTCTTGCTTTCTCTAAACTTATAGAAAGAATATGGCACTGAAATTATAGCAGATCACTCATGTTTTCTAACAAACCAAAGAATAAGTGAATTTTGTCCCAGACATTTCTTGAAAACCTGCATTTCCTAGACAAGCTCAGTTTAAAAAAAATAAAAATCAATACATATTAGATTAGCTGTATTTCAATTTTGACTCAGTATTTCAGACTTGGCTAGTTTTAGGGAGATTAAACTCACAGTATTGGATCCCTCCCGAGTTTAAGGGTCATGCAGTTGACCCACTGAAAGACCATGGATTATGAAATCAAAACGGCTGGAACACTTTGCAGTTTCAAGGAGGAACTGCAATTGCAACGCCAGTTCATAGCACAGTCTGCTCATTTTCTGCTTCTGAAAGCCTCAATTTATTTTTCCCAGTGCAGAAGGAAGGCACGCCTTTAAGCAGTGAATACTTTGGTGAATCTGAACACCTTGCAGGCTTATAAAGACAGCTAGGAGGAGCTATCTGGAGTGATTTTAGAAACAATAGGAATTTGAAGTGTTCCACATTATAGCAAGCAAAATGAATTTTCAGGTTAGTAGGTAAAGCTTAAAATTCTCTACAAAGGCCGAGTGCTGCCGTACTGGGTTTGCGTGGCAAGGTTTTGGTAGCAGGGGGGCTACAGGGGCAGCTTCTGTGAGAAGCTGCTAGAAGTTTCCCCCATGTCCGACAGAGCCAATGCCAGCCGGCTCCGAGACAGACCTGCCGCTGGCCAAGGCTGAGCCCATCAGTGACGGTGGTAGTGCCTCTGGGAGAACAGACTTCAGAAGGGGAAAAAAACTGTGCAACTGAAGCCAGAGAGAGGAGTGAGAATACGCAAGAGGAACAACCCTGCAGACCCCCAGGTCAGTGCAGAAGGAGGGGGAGGAGATGCTCCAGGCGCCGGAGCAGAGATTCCCCTGCAGCCCGTGGGGAAGACCATGGTGAGGCAGGCTGTCCCCCTGCAGCCCAGGGAGGTCCACGGTGGAGCAGATCTCCACCTGCAGCGCGGGGAGGACCCCACACCAGAGCAGGTGGGTGCCCGAAGGAGGCTGTGACCCCGTGGAAGCCCGTGCTGGAGCAGGCTCCTGGCAGGACCTGTGGACCCATGGAGAGAGCAGCCCACGCTGGAGCAGGTTTGTTGGCAGGACTTGTGACCCCGTGGGGGACCCACGCTGGAGCAGTCTGTGCCTGGAGGACTGCAGCCCGGGGAAGGGACCCACACTGGAGTAGTTCATGAAGAACTGCAGCCCGTGGGAAGGACTCACGTTGGAGAAGTTCATGGAGGACTGTCTCCTGTGGGAGGGACCCCACGCTGGAGCAGGGGACAAGCGAGGAGTCCTGCCCCTGAGGAGGAAGGAGCAGCAGAGACAAGGTGTGGTGAGCTGACCCCAACCCCCGTCCCCTGTTGCCCTGCGCTGCCAGGGGGAGGAGGGGGAGAGAACCGGGAGCGGAGTTGAGCCGGGAGGGAGGGAGGGAGGAAGGGGGTGGGGGGGAAGGTGTTCTAAGGTTTGGTTTTACTTCTCATTACCCTACTCTGATTTGATTGGTAATAAATTAAACTAATTTCCCCAGATAGAGTCTGTTTGCCCATGATGGTAATTAGTGAGTGATCTCTTCCTGTCCTTATCTCAACCCATGAGCCTTTCATTATATTTTCTCTCCCCTGCCCAGCTGAGAAGAGGAGTGATAAAGCAGCTTTTGGTGGGCACCTGGTGTCCAGCCAGGGTCAACACACTACAGCTGTGTTCAAGATATTTCAAGGTACTTGGTTTTCTATCACCAGGTAAAACCAGTGGAAGCTGAAACTTGTCCTGTTGGCATTCAAGGCATTAGAAAAGAACCTGTTTCCTCCTCTGCACTCACAAAACTGCTCGGGCTGGGGTATTTCTGATCAGGGGGCTTCACTGATGTGCATATTCAGAGCCTGGTCCATATTCCAACTCAAAAGAACCACAGACAACATGCTGTTGTCCATGAACAGCCACAGTCTTTTTCACCTTTAGAAAAGTGGAGCAAATGCAAGGCTTTATAGAAAGTGGCAGGTTCTTAATTATTGTTATAATTTATTTAGTGTTTACTGACAAGAGCTCAAACCTCCTTTGCAGAAGGTGCTGAACACACAAGCCATTTTAAAATAAGACAGCCACTGCCTCTAAGTGCTTCTCTGAAGAAGATGGACGCTAGTGAGCTCAGCAAATTATTTGCTAAAAGTAACTGATCAAATCACTTTTCCTTCCAAGTTTCTTTCTTCTCTCAGACTCTCCAAGATCAAGTCTTGGTTTTCTCATATGCATCTACTCTCTCACACTCTTTAGCAGTATTTTTTTTTTTAAACCAATGGTTCAGTCATTCAGGGTTCTGCACAAATATAAACTGTGTTGATTATATTGCTAATTTATGATATTATTCTTGCCCTATGGTTGGGTGTAACTACTGCTGGTATGAATAATTTCTCTGACAACATTTAAAATTAATTTTCGTTGAAAGTATCTAAATGCAGTTTTAGAAAAGAAATGCCAGACCCACAAGTTTGATTACATGATGGGCTGATCAAGAACCTCTGAACTTCATGTCAGCCTGGATGATATTTCATTAATTTGTAGATTTTTAAAGCCAAAATAGACTGAAATTATTGCATCTAACATCCTATACAACATTGGCTGCAGACTTTCATCCTCTCTCACCATTTCTTTAAAGTTATAATCTATAGCCAGAAAATTAGATGAACATGAGAAGCAAAACTCTAGCAGGTACCCTGGGAATCACTGACAGTGACTCACTTGTATGACCTTCACTGAGTTGCTCCTGTTCCCCATGTCTCAATTTTCCAACCTGTAAAATGGTCCTTTCCCTCCTCTGTAAGGTGCATTGAAATCTTTAAATGAAAACTAAGAAGTACTGCTCCTCCAAGCCTCATTTGTCCCATTACAGCCTGGTCTTTACACTCTCTGCTCCCAGCTACTAAGCAAGCTCTCATCCCATGACACTCAAAACAAAATTAGGCCAAGGTTTTGTTCTCCAGTGGACATGCTGTAATTAATAAATTACTCAGTGGAAGAGAATCTGAGGAGGAAAGTGGCATTATGGCATCTTTTTCTGCCAGGCTGACCCAGGGAAGGAGCTCTGACCGGGCTCACCGGCTGTCACTGCCAGCAGGGCAATTCCCACTGCAGTGCTAGTCATGCAACATGGCTTGAAATGAACAAAAAACCCCCGCAACACTCAAATGCTTTACTTGAATTACTTTCCTCTAAAAAAAAAAAAAAAAAAGGCAAGAAAGAGAGAGGCAGAAATAGTCTAACTGCATTTCACAGCACACACCATTATGCAAAAGTGTATTTAACCTGAATGCTACAGGGGTCACTCCCTTCTCTAAGTATTTGCATGGAAAGGAGTTTGGTTCACCCTAAGTCAAATGTGAACTTGGCCTCACCATGCAAATGTATTTAAATGAAATGTATCCAAAGCTGCTAAATTATATTCACAGGAAATAAAGTCCATTGGCTGCAAGTGGGTGCTTTGTACTCTTGATTGAAAATTGTTTTCGTGTGACAGAGAAGGTGCTTAAGAGAGTAAAAAAAGATCATTCAGTGAGTTAGAAAATTACTCCAACCTCTAGACCATGTCAAACTAAATATAAAACAAACAAACTATGGCAAACGAATGAATAATTTAAAGCAGCAGCTTATATATCACATCAGAAAACACAGTTGTGGAGCCTGGCTGCTTTGTACTCACCGGCTCTCTCCGTGCACACAGACGTGGGCTCCTGTGCCGGAGCCACTCTCCTCTCACTCGGAGCCTGCTGCAGGCACAACAGCATCACAAATCTGTTTTTTCCTAGTGGTTTCAGCAGTGGTGAAAGGCAGCAGCCCCAGGCTGAGTGCGGCACTGCCAGGAGCCATGCCTGCCTGTGCACTTGACTGTTACTGACTACAGACCTAACGATTTCACCTGCATTTTGTCCTTTCCTCACACCTCATCGTCTATTTTTATCCTTACTGCAACAGCACAGTCAGCCTCCAGAGCCATTACAGAGAGCCTGGTGCTTCCCAAAACCAAGCCAGCCCTGGATCTCCTGTTGGACCTCCTCAGAACTACCCGGAGAGCCCCAGGCAGGGGAGGCTGCTCCTGCCTGGCACCTCTCTGCTCAGACCCTGCAACCCTGAACTGACCTGGTAAAAGGGGAGCCGTGCCGCGTATTTAGGTATATAGCCATGAGGGTATTTCAGGGCAGAGCCAGCTGATGGTCACCTGAGCTCAGGGGCAGCCAGGTACTGGGGTTCCAGCTGGGAGCAATGGTGTCCTGCTGGGAGGACCCCATCCTTGCCCGCAGCTCTGCGCACACCCTCTGCCACAGGGGCACTCTCGCTTCCAACGGGGCGATGCAAGCGCTAATTACATGATAACATCGGCTCTGTCTCCTGAGCAAAAGAAAAGCACGTGGTGATGAATGAGACAACTACCTTACATCCAGCCTTTTGGGTCGCACGGGGTGACTGAAGGCTCCGCGATCCATTAAGTGTTCGGTAACCCTGACTGCCACTGTGCTCTGCGGAGTGTAACTGTGCTCCGGTTTCTCCTATCCCAGCTGTCGAGGGTGCCAAAAAACATCAGGCCGCTGCTCCCTGCACTTCATGAGATCTGCTGGGGCTTGGCAAGGTGGGCTGCGGGGAGAGGCAGGAGCCCGGCGCAGAGGGGAGGAGGAGAGGACCTGCCCCGGCTCTGCGCTCGGGGGCAGCGACGTTTGCAGAACCTGAATCCCACCACGCTCCCCTCTGTGTTACAACCCAAATCATCTCCTCTGTGCTTGTGTGGAGTCCAGAGCCCTGGTCCACATCAACCCAAAAGCTCAGATTTTTATAACTTTTGCTCACCACTAAACTAGGTTAACTGAACTGCTGACCTAGCTGTGAAATGCTCCACATCTCATAAATTACCAGCCCTCACAACCCATCTCATAATATGAGAAATGCTGAGGATAACGAATATCTAAGATAAACATCTAGAAATAAATAATCAGTAAAAACAACATATAGAATAGATGAAGTAAAGATATAGAGTAAACACAGAGAGAAGGTTAATTTTGTTCCCCTACACAAAGGAACATCAAAAATAAACAGAAAGGGGACATATCTAAGGAAGGAAAAGCATAACTCAAAGCTTGTTGAATTCAACAGAAAGATCCCTCTCTGCTTCAGCAGCTTTGAGCCAGACACGAAGATAAAGGAAAGACACCAGAACCTGGGCTGGGATAAAAACATGCGCCAGATGCCAGATTTCTTCTGGTAGCTGCCGGGGTGATGGGTCACTGATGATGGATTGCAGAGGAGGAGCCAAGAGCGATGACAGAGGTCTTCTGGCTCAGGGCCAGGGGCTTTCAAGAATTTGGCTGAGTTTAAAGGCAAACACGCGTGCAGTGACTGGGGTAACTTGTCTATGCCAATCTGTTTATCAGGACAAAAATCCCTGAATGAAAAAACACAATCTCTATTACATGCTTGTGTGTAGCATTAATAATCTGTCAAAGATGACAACATTCCTGATTAGAAAAATGGAAAGAAGGAAGGTCTTTGGGTAGATTTATTCAGCTCTGTTAATCCAGACTTCCCATGGTTTGCTCAACATTTACCTAATATGAAGTAAATGTTCCCTAACAGGTGGTGCCTGTGAATTAAAATGTCACCTAAAAGGGAGAGTGTGGAGGAACTGGCTGAAGATTCATGTCCTTATTAATTAGATGCTGGAAACAGTATTAATGCACATAAATATTGATAAGAGCAGACACAGAAATCAATTTGTAGATTCCTCTGGAATGGGGACAACGGGCTGCAGTACCCGGCAGCGAGCACCTGGGTACGCAGCAGAGAGAGGGGGAACACGGTCCAACAGGGCTCCGCAAAACCAACCGACCTGGGAGGAAGGTGGCAGTCAATGCTGAACAAAATGTGGAAGAACGGGTGGTAGGAATTGCCCAAACCTGGCAGCTAGAGCTGAGATGTTGCTGCAAATGATGTGTGGTGTGGAGACAAACATAAAACCCCAAGAACAGCCAGCTAAAATTAAATGTACACCTCTAATACACTCTTCATTAGTACAAAGCCATAAGACCATCAGTTTCTGTCAACAAAACATTAAGACAAACTGATCTCTGTTCTTATATTTATGTTCTGAAGGAAAAGAAAGCTGTCTAAAAAGCTTTTAACTTCTCAAATAAAACAGCTACCAATTTCTGACCAGCTAATAAAAATAATTCTGGGTCTAAATTTCCCCACAGAAAACCCCTCATATTTTGTTTTAAGTATTTCATTTTGCAAATAGATTGTTTACTTCAATAAAAGCTAGGGAGGAAGTAAAGAGTAAAGATTAGAATGGACATTTAAATTAAGCTATAACTATTTGGCGTCCAATCTGTCCATAATAATAAGATGAGAATCTGCAGCTTCAGGAACTGTAGCATACACAGTTGCTGAGATTATGAGTCCTCAAGCTTCAGGTTATGAAACGATGGAGGTCAGGAAGCAATTTTCTTGCATATATTGCTGACAGGCTAGAGACATTGCAGGAATTTTTGCATATTTTTTGAAACATCAGTTATAAGTCACTGTCAAGAAGAAGATCCCAGACAAGGTAGATATTACTTTTTATATAAATGAATTTCAAAAGAAGAGCCTGCTTCTCCAGCTCTCACTGTGACAAAAGTCCTACCACAGGACAAAACCCTACGAACTACAAAAAAACAGATCACTGAACTAGCTAGATGCTTGTAGAGCAGCAGCAGCAGCTGACCTGTTTTCCATCGAGCAGAACTCAGAAATGGGAGGTACACGAACAACTTCAGCTTTATAAGTTCAAGGCTACATACGCTCCCATCTCCTCCAGGGAATTACATCACTCGGATGGCTTCGTGATATGAAGCTTTGAAAAACAGCCGAGCCCACGGCTCTCCACGGGCTGTGGTAAAGCCAAACCGTAAAAGCAACTGAACATGGTGTAAATGAGGAGCAGGCTGCTGCAGCCCGGCATGCGCAGCAGCAAACACGGCCCCACGGAGGCCCTGCACAGCCTCTCTGGTGGCTCCAGCCAGCTCTGGCAGCCCCACATCCCTGCATCCCTGCATCCCCGCATCCCTGCATCCCTGCATCCCCATACCCGTCCAGCTCCGGAGCAGTCGGTGGCACTCAGCTCTCCGAACAACAGCTTTCCTTGCCGTGGTAGGAGGTTGTCCACATGTGGCTGTGACCCTTCAGCAGTTCTGCCTGTGAGCATCTGCTGGGCTTCGGTGGGCAGCCCCCGGGGAAGGCTGAAGATGACCTACGACCAGCTGGGAAGGAAAATGCTGGGGTTTATACCTGTGAGCGTGGCTGTTTCTTTTTCAGCAAAATAAACTTTATCACTAGAGTGGAAAAAAGATTATAGCCTTACTTCACACCGGTATTGCCTAGTCTTCTTCTCATTTGGGAATAATTTATACCAGCACTTTCAGCAATGCGCTGGGACAGTGTGTGCCTGTGTGCACGGAGCCAAAAGTCCTGCCAGCATTTACCCAGCAGAGAAACCCCGATCCAGCCAGCCCTGAGAGCAGTCAGGACCACGGGGAGGAGGGACAGGCACCCCAGGGTCGCACCCTTCGCAGTCTTCACAGAAACATGACATTAAATTATACCACCAAGATGGGGGGGGATATGTTTTTGCAAGAAAAGGAATAATGGTTTATAAAAATAAATCTCTCTTCAAAGTGAAGTGAGTCATTCACAGCAGCCTCTTCAACATGACAAACAGCTCATATAGCAAAACAAAGAGTAGATCATTCAGTCTCATTACCAAGACTGAATGTACTCTCTGAGCACTAAGAGGCACTTATGATTTATGCTTGTAAAAATCAATTGCATTTTATTGATTACCAAGATTAAGAAAAGAAAAAAGTTTGGTTAAACTTGGGGAACGGTTATATCTTCAGGTCTGAAGTTAAACCTATCTGGAATACTGACAGCTTCCAGGCTGCCAGGCAAATTGATCAGAAGTGTGGGCAAGTGTTTTATATGCAGAGCTGAACATTTCATATGGCAATATCAAAGGAGTTAACTTTATTTTTGCACCCACTAAATTTATGTCAAATAAATCACAAAGTCGAAACCAAGGTCATTTATGATAACAAGATGGCAGAAATTCACCCAGCTGCATAGAGAGAAAAAAAAGAGATTTTGGCAGTTTTGGTTCGCATTTATAGTATTTAAGCACTTAGAAGCCTCATTCATAATTGGTGCCAGATGCT
This sequence comes from Haliaeetus albicilla, assembly GCF_947461875.1. NCBI lineage: Eukaryota > Metazoa > Chordata > Aves > Accipitriformes > Accipitridae > Haliaeetus > Haliaeetus albicilla. The sequence continues at coordinate 1,862,898 of NC_091508.1, read as the reverse complement.
CTCAATACACATAGGAAAAGACAGTCTTTGTTCCAATAAATGCATATTCTAAAAAAAGCTAGGCGGTCAAAGGCTGCAGAAGTGAGAAGGATAGTTTCCCTGTTTGATAAAGGTGATGGCATGCCATTAAGTGACTCGCTGGAAATCTCGCAACGACTGTGCAGTGGCCGCGGGACGGAGCCCCCGGTCCCTGCCCTGCGTGGGCTGTGCTGGCAGCAGCCTCCCCACCCCGTGGCAGAGAGGTTCCCGAGACCACGGGAACCGGGGACCATCCCTTCGGGCCGAGGAACACGCGTGGTTCTGGTGGGAAGAGTGAGCCAGGTGCCACTGCATCTGCCAGAGCAGCTTTCTCTTGTGCTGTGCATTCATTTTGCTCCAAGGCTGCTGCTTGCTTGTTAGTTGTTAACGTAGAAAGTTTAGTAGCGTACAAAAGACGTCTCAATGATCAGCCCCTGCTATCTAAATTAAATCTCGCTGCTATAAAATTCTGGGTTTCTCACACAATTTCTGCTCCTGAGAATGGCTTCTAATGTGGAGCAGAGTCCCATGAACAGTATGAACTACAAGGTCACAGCATTCAGCAAGTGAAAAAAATCAGCAAAACAGGAGATTAAGTATTAATTTCAGGGCAAAGTTCCATTTATTTGAGATTACTCTACGCTGTATGTATGTAATACCATGTTTCAGTAATTAAAGGCAGAATGATTTATACAGCTGCAGGATGTAGAGGAGATGTTGTTACTGGGCTGGGTACAGTTGGCTACAGCAGATCAAACTAAATTGGAACCGTTTGTCCCAGGGAGATGCTTTTTGGCTCAACCCAGTGTCCTGGCCAAATTCCAGCGCAGGCAATCTCCCTGCCCATCTAACTTCCAGCTGACACATCCACAGGGCTGGGGACAGCTCACTCTCTGTCCTGACTGGAGTGTGCCATTGCTGTGTGCTGCCAAAGAGAGCTGTGTCCCATTTTCAGGGGCAGCTACAGTTATAGGTGGCTGTGACCCCAGCAGCAGCAGAGAGGCTGTTCAGTGGGTTCGGGAGCAGTAAACTTCATACTAAATCCGCACTGGCCTCTGCCAGGCAAGTGGGGGAAATCAGAACTGCCTGCCTCTGGCCACCTCTGTAGTATTTTCCCCTTTTATCACTACACTCTTGTCTTTGGGGGCTCCTCTGTACCTAGTGAATGCCGGCGCTCTGGGGGTGAGGGACTGTGGGCACAGTCCAGCAGCAACCGCTGTCTTTCAGACCTGCGATACACCACGAGCAGCTGGGATCAGGAGCTGGGGCATCCAAGGCACGGCTGGAGAAAGAGGAGTTATGTCTGGGGATCAAATCCATCCAAAGGATGGAACATCACAACGTGAATCTCTGCTCGATTCAGTCCCTGTTGACCTTCATGTCCGTGATTGTGCGTAACGTTTTCTTTCACGTTTTTTTATGGAGCTGTGTGTCGTGTCAGGATGAAGAATATTGTTTGTGAAAGGCAGTGTGGCAGTAACAGCATTTTTGGGCTGGGTGAGGGATCTTTGTAGGAACAGCTGTCAAATCCCAGCCCGGCAGAGGCTGCAGGATCCGTGTGTGTACGAACAGCTGCTGCCTCACACCCTGTTGCGTTTCACTGATGGGTGAAGCAACTCCCTGGTGTACACTGCACGAGGTACAGAGGGTACTTCATGACAAGGCATTTTATAGAAATTTCTAAATATTGCATGTATACAAGGACTGTTGAAATAAATTGCAAATAATATTTTCATGTTTGTGCATTTTGCAAGTTCAGAAACAGTCAATTCTATTTGCATAACATATTGGACATTTTTCACATTACATTTTGCATATAAAGTGCTTCTCAGTGCAGAATTTTATAATATTATGGACATATTAGCCATTCAGGTAGGTATAGTTAGTGCTGATACTTACGTAAGGCTCACTGAAAAACTAATAGACACACTGCCTGATGAACTGAGCACAGGCTACTCAGCAGTGGGTGAATTATCCAATAGAAAAATGAATCATTCCTTTAGAACCAAAATGATAAAACATCACTTATTTAATCAAATGTGCCATCAACTGAACCAGGTACATCAACTAATGAAGCCAGTGGATCCCCCAATGAGAGAGATGAATCACCTGCTGGAAATGTTTGCTGTACTAGCCCAGCGTGTTTAGCTCTTCATCTTGATACAGGAATCACAACCTCTTTTATTATCAAAGCTAAAAGTTTAGCAAGACTTTAAATGCTGATGGCATATTTATATGGCTAGGAGGAATACACAAAGGTATGATAATGGAATTAAGGAAGATTGCCAGGACGTAAGGCAACCTCAAAATATTAAAACATATTTCCCGTAAGTGCGTGTTATTCCAAGGCTGTGGGGTAACCTGCATTTTCCTTTTAAGCACTTTTGACAGTGATTATAAAGTTAAGACACTGGCTGCTGAGGACAGCCTGATTCCACTTTTTGCATTAGCTGCTGACCTCAGAAATACTAAATTTTGGTACACGAGGCTTATACGTATGGGTTTACACACTGCCTTATGAAGACACAAGCTTGCACTGAATCCCCTGCAGTTTGGACACTTTCTTTGAAACATCACTATTTTAAATTGCACTTCTTTTCAATGTTTCTTATAACTTGATAAAACTACTGTACAGTCTGGACATCTCTTTTAACTTAAGCAAAGCAACCTGATATCAAATGTCCCAGGTACAGGTTTCGGTTCAAAAAACTAGCTTCTAAATGTGTCTGGCTTGGGAGTAGGAGCTATACACACGGGTAGATAATGTACGGACATATTTTTCCATCTCCCTTTCATTTACTTAGCTGCTCCGCATCTCAGCATTCAAATTGATTAACATCACCTGCTGACATTAATTAAAGTATATAGGATGTAATAAGACTAATATGTTTGAGTTCTATCAATCACAGAATCTGGTGAGTCAATATTTGAAATGAATATATCACAGAGGGGAAAATCCTCAACATGGATCTGAAATTAAGGAGAGAGGAGAGGGATTGCATAGTACAGGGTACGTTGATAAGCACATTTTGGTGATGACACGAGTGCATCGCTGCATACGTCCTGTTCCAACACACTGACAAACGTGGCCCATCCTTAGACTAATTTGAAAGCCTCGTGGTGTATTTTTAGGATATCAAGACTAGTTACAAAGCTGTAGATAAGCCTGTAACTCTGAAAACCAAGGAAATCTGGGGGATTTAAGACTTTGAAATTTCTTGCCAGGTGATATTTCCCAAGAAATATCCACTTACTTCACCTCTCTCAGCATCTGGCATCTCTCTCCATGCCGAAGCTCACACCGAAAGCTGTCTGGTGGTTCCCAACGCAGAGAAAAGCTCAGCAAGCGGTGGCCTGTGCTTCCCATAGTGGTACTCAGTTATCCTGAATTAAACCCAGTGTATCTCCTCCTCCGCTCAGGTTCATTGCGAATTGATTGACCATGAAAACCTGCAAGAAAGAAGCACAGTGAGACTGTAGAGAAAGGACCAATCCTGGCACTGGTTTGATTTGTACTCCACACACATCTTCCGTGTTTAGCATCTTTTCAAATAGCATGAGAAGGTGTCAGCTGAGCTGCAACCCTGCTCTGGGCCAGGTAGGCGGCATTAAAGCATCTCCAGTTCGGGCTAGGCGTCCCCCAGCTAAAGGCCCCGTTTAACCCAGTGGTGACAGCACAGCCAGCCTGCACTGCCTCGATTCTCACCCACGGGTGCCGGTGTGCTGGTGGGGAGGACACCTGCAAAACCTAAAATACTTGGAAAGGAAACCAACTCGGAAAAGATGAGCCGGCATCCCCCCAGCTTTGCCCAGGGACAAACCCTCCACCGCATGTGCGGCAGCTCTGCAAGGTGCTCTTGCCGCTGACTGCAGAGCTGTCAGCGCGTGATTTAAACCAGCCGTCCAGCGCACCGCTTCCAGCCCGCCAGCCCTGTCAAACTGCTGCTTTCCAGACATCACGGAAGAGAAGGTAAAAAGGGCGAAGTCACAGGGAGCCTCCACCACGTTAATGCCAATCCTCCAAAAGGAAAATACTACCTCCACACACTCAGTGACCTGCTGTTTGTTGTGGTGTGTGACTCCAGGACCCCCTGACAAGCTGCGAGGAGAAGCTGGGGCAGGGAGAGGGGAAAGGGAGCCCTAAGAAAGCTGTGGCCATCTTGGCTTCTGGCTCCACCGCAGATTTCTTTGCCGACAGGGCAGATGCGTTTTGCTCTTTGAGGGCACAGTGAGCCTGCTGCGGGCACAGCAGCGTGATACCCTGCGGCCGGCACAAGTAGCATCGACAACTGACAGGAGGGGAAGGAGGGAGGGAGGGAGAGCCTTGGGAGGGCTGGGGAAATTAGGAGAGGACTTTGCAAGTGCACTGCCAACGTGTGACCAGCTGCAGCGTACCTGCACCCACTGTCTTGTGTACATGCTGTCTTAGTAACAGAGCTCTTTTTGCATAAAATATTTAAATAAAATTTTATCAGCCATTCAAATCATTAGCTACAAAGATCCAGACTTAACGTACAGCGAGGACACCGTGCATTAATATTTATTACGCTTGATTTGTTTAAGGAAATACATCGAGCTTTTTGGCACAGGCAATTTCTATGGAATCAAACTGTGAAAGACATTAATCACTGTCAATGATGTGTGTAGGGTACACACAGCCTATGGAAGTGAAAGGATAATTAAGTAGACGTTGTATGATGCTTTAAAGACCGGAGAGTGCTGCTGGTTAGGAATTGGCAAGTGTCAGGTGGTTGTGATCGGAAACCTGCTCTGCCAGACGGCACGGCAGGCAATGCCCGTCAGCTTCGTCTTTTGGTGCTGCCGACGGATGCAGGCAGCCAAGGCTGCCTCTCGCCCCGGACTGACGGCGCCGCGCGCAGGGACGGTTCATTAGTGACACTGACACGGAGGCGGTTGTCACCCACCAGCAAACGCCGATGGAGTCCCAGCAAAAGGGGCCGAATCCGGGCGGATTCCCCGAGGCCAGTGGGAGAACAGCCGTATTCACCCCGCAGAGCACGGGGTGCATGCACGAAGGAGGATAAATGAAGCTATAATGTCCATTTGCAAACAGAGATGAATTGAACATCATACGATTAGGTTTGCTTCTGCTTCGGTACCCAGAACAGAGGGCGATTTGAGTGGCTTTGTGCTGTAATAACTATAATCTGCTCAGGTGTCTGCCTGGCCTGCAAAGCAGAAAATGTCACCATAATCCGAATGACCCATCAGCACCATGTAAATACCTCAAGGTATTTCCAAGTGACTTGTCAGGAAGAAAAGAAGGGGGGGCTCATTTGCACTGGTTAAAGGCTTGGGGCTTAAATCAGTCTAGAGGTAATTAGCTCCTCTGTACCTATGAATGAATTGTGTCTGTTATTCTTCTGTCACAGGAAATTATCAAAAGATGCAAGGACAGCCTGTCACACCTGTGACAGTCAGTGCTGCTGGGTTTTTTTGCAAAAAAGACAGAGTCTGTGCTACTGGTGGGTGTGAACCAAACTCTCAGCATCAGGTACCCCAGAGGGGCCCAAGCTGGTGTCTTTGCAAAGAAGTGGTTCTTAAGCAGACTGTCTGCAACACAGTAATTTTAGTGCATTTGCAATTGCAAATAAAGCTCTGTCCACACGGATGCAGAATGACCACTGAAATATTATGTTTGTTGTTTCCATAGCAATTTTGTAGGGGTTAAGGGGGAATTAGAGACACTTTCATTCTTCCCTCAACATTTATCTTTTTATTGTGGTTTAAATGAGAGAGTGCTATTAGGAAAAAGAAAGGTTTTGAGATGTGTATGTTCACAGGGGCACTAAGGTTTAAAAAGAAAAAAGTGTTAATAAAGCAATTTTAAAATTTAATCGGAGAGTTTATTTTCTCCTTTGCTGCCTTTCCTCCCCTGGGGATAAGTTTCTTTCTTGTCCTGCAAAGGATTTAGTACAAAACCTTTTATTTCTCTGGAGCCAGCAAGAGACAGTCAGAAGTGTTAGAAGAGTTTAGCAATTCAGAGGTCAAAGAAATGATGGCTGCTGACCTCTTTTGTTCTGAGCCAGTGGCTTAGGACAGAATACAAACAGATGAGGGACTTCCATACTCTGAACCCAGCACTGCTGTAAGGTTCAGATTAATTTGGATAAAAATAATTTTCACTCTCTGTTCAGCTTCTAACACTTCCCAAGCTCATGGAATGAAATGGAAATGAAAACCCCAAGTAAGGTGAGAAAGACTCTTTCTGCACATGTTGGGGCTGACCCCAGAAGGAAGTTCTGGATATCTTATCAAAACCCCAGTGAAGGTGAGATTTCTGGCTTGATGGTCAGGCTCAGATGAGGTCCTGATAAACAACTGAGTGTTTGGTTCAGTATCTGAGCCTCTTGAGACACAGCCTGCAAGCCTGCAAGCTCCGAGTCCATTGCAATACCACCATCACTAAGCATTGGAAAGTTTCTCCTGTTCTTGAGATTTAAAATGCTGATTTTCCCTCACGCTTGCCCAGCCAAGGTCAGGCAGGCAAGTCACAATAATAAACACGCAGCGAGATAATTCCAGTGACTAAGCTAACGCAATCTGTCAGTGTAGGGGACAGAAAGCTCTCCCCTCAGAGCGGTCGTTTCGTGGTGCTCCTTTGATGTGTGCCCCCGAGACAGGCTCTGCCTCCTCTGCACTCCAGTGATGCTCTGGCAGTTCTGGACCAGCTTTTTGGTGGCTGCGGCTCCCTGTGACACTGATTTCTGTATTTTAAGAAAATGCAAACTGCTGTCAGACTGAAGCATGGTCCTGCCGGTGAGCAACCTTATTTTATGGCTTTAGGGCACTTGCTTCTGCTACCCTACACCCTGTCTGTAAATCATATTCTGAGAAAAATTGCTACTGGTTTTATGCCATAACTCATAAATTACTAGATCCTGTATTTTAGATATATTCCTCCATTTCTCTTCAAACTTTTATAGTGATGAATTAATTAATTAAATTAAATAAAGCTTGCACTGACTTTTGTGATAGTTCTGAGTGTTCTGCAACTTTGGAAGTGAGACTTGGTAACTACTGTAACACTTTGTGTTTTTTTCTACTGACATGTTTACACAGTTTTGGGATAATGTTGACATAAAGAAAGGAACTGAACAATGCCATGGGAGCAGCCGCTTCAGCAGCCCTTATCCCAGCTGCTCCTCGCCTGCAGCCAAGCATGGAACTGGGTGCAACATCTGGAAGCCTGCAGCAAAATGGGAGAGAGTTATGAAACATGAAACAGGCTTAATCTGGAATCAACGCTAGTGGTATGGGGTACCAGAGTTTTTAGGAAAACAAAGCAGACTTGGCCTTTGTAGGAAAAAACACAAGCCAACAGATAGACACAAGGTTATGCAAAATTAAACTAAATCATTGTATATTGACCCTAGCTTTAAGGTGACCAGTTCCAATTCACAATCGTTGATGTGGCTGAAGGCAGTCTGGAGTGACCTTCTCAAGGACCACGTGAACTTTGAGATATGCATATTTCACACAGAGGCGAAGTAAAACGCAGGAATGCCAGGATACGGAGTGTAGTCATTTAGCAAAACAGCATGGTAAACTGCTGCTTAAAACTGTGTTATAGAGCAAAGCTGTTTGGGAGACCTTGGAAATATATTTCTGGATAGCAGGTAAACCATGAGTATGTTTCAAGAGTTTAAAATTACTCTCATTAACTCCTTAAATGGGGAAAAGTGTCTGGAGTTTCAATAATGTGCCCAAAGGAGCAGTAAGAAGTAAGATTTAAGAAAACTTGAATCAAATCTGACTTTTATTTCAACTTGCCTATGATCAGGGAGGAAGGAATGCTTTGTGGTTAAGGTAGGAGAAGGGTAGTAAAAAAACCCCTAAAGTGCCCGAGAAATCCCATTTTAAAAGTGATGCTGTCTTAGGGAGGATCAAATCCATTTGGCGTCCACTGAGATTTGTAAGGACCCGATGCTTTTTTGAAATGTGGGATGAAGGATAAGGTTTGGGCTGCTGAACACTCAACCCACAATGGTCAGGGCTGGATTAGCCTGGATGCAAAGTGATGCCGATGGAGGCTGATGGCAGCTTTGCTCGGGTGGGTCTGCAGCGTGCCTCGCAGCACTTCCCAATGCAGGTCACTGGGTGTGGATGAAGAGCAGTGCAGAACAGGGATGCCTGAAAGGAATTTACTTAAAGTCTTTAAATCAAGCCAGGCCAGGATTGCCTCCTCTTAAATATCTGCTTTAGTTCAAGCTGTGAGATGTAAGCTTGATTCAAAAACAACCAGCTGAAACCCTATAGCCCATGCTAGACAGGGGAAGACTAATTGATCATAATGATCCCTTAAGAGGTCGAAATCCAAGAGCGGGTAACTATCAATCTGTTTCCTAATGGAAAGGTGTGCATGCCATTAAAACACCCTTTGTGCTAGCCACTTTTCTCTCTGAGTGGTTATGCTATACTAATCACTGCAGTAAATAAAAACCCTGGGTGATAATTTCCGGAACCATGTGAAGGTGTTTAGGGAAAATGAGCACTCTGCTACCCACACCAGACTTTTTATTTTTTGTCTTGTTGAATATTGGAGGTTTTTACAGAACCAGCTTCACTTTCTAAAATTTAAAGAAAAAGCCATATCCCTCCAGCTGCTGAGTTAAACAGAGTGTTATTCAAATTATGTAGGGGAAAAAAATGTCATAACATAATGAGAATCAAATGCTGGCTTCAGGCACCTTCATATTTGAGGACTTTAAAAAACAATAGCAACAAAACAGTTCAATCTTTTATCTGCCAGTAGAAAATGGTCATTTAAATAAACATTAACTAAGCTGAGGAACATTGATGTTGCGGTCGCAATTTGATTCTCACAGACATGTTAAAGTCTTATTCTTTTTAATAGGAGTCACTTACAGAGAAAGACTAGGTATGTTAAAGCCCATAACTGCTCCTTTCCCTTTGCTGCTTCTCTCTGGCCATTTGCTCGTGGCTCTGCTGGGGGGGCTGTGGAGCCGGGACCCCCAGTGCCGGGGAAGGGCAGGGGACCGGGGCACCTCATCTGCTGCCAGAGATCGAGACAGCCGGTCAAAGCATTCCCTTATCTCATTTGGCCGGTGCTTATATGTAGGGAATCAATCTTCCAAACCTGTTTTTGTTTGCTTTTGCAAACTGCAATGTAGAAAAATGGTGGGTTGTCTGGTTTCTGCTACCTATTTCCCAGCCCTCTCCTGCGCAGGCGCGTGGCGGTGGGAGCCCCTCCTGAAGGTCGGCGCTGCAGAAGTCACCACGAGGACACACCACGCTCAGGCTCAGCCTGTCGCCGGCAGCAGGAGGGTGTCTGTGCCCCCACGTCAGCGTTTCTCAGCAGTGTCGGAGCGCCCGAGACGCGGCGGAGGAGCCGCAGGCGCACACAGAGGGCTGGCACCTGGAACCCAACCATCGAGTATCCCATGTCCAACAAAGCGGGTCCAAAGGCAGGGCTCGGTGTGTGATGGCGGTGTGGAAGGAAAAGCGCACACATGTGCACACACCAGAGGCATGCACACCACGCGACTCCTGCGTTCAGGCCCAGCACGTTTTGTCTGTGAAATCAAGAACAGCAAGCGAAGGTGGACACCAGAAGCCTAGGAGACAGCTGACAGTGAGACTGAAAGGAACTGAATTCTTGAAAACAAAGAACAGTCAAGATCTGTAAGCAGCCCCACAAGGAAGGAAAGAAATTATTAATATCACTAATTTTATTTGCAGCAGCTACTTGAAGTCTAACCACAGGCAGGGAAGCCACTGAGTCAGCTCTGCACAGCACAGAATCAAAAGGGAACCTCAACGCAAACATCTTACTCAAATATCACAGGGAAAGGCTTTCCACGGTACTTTGCGTGTTTAAGCAAACTGCTCAGAGGCTACTGAGGGTTGAGTCTTACTAACAAGCCCCAGCACAGAACCTCCAGCCACGACACATGCAGCTATCTCCGAAATCAAGTCCTGAATTTGAGGGAATATGCAATAGGGAAAGAACAAAAGGATCCTTTGATGTGTTCAACCACATGATGTTTAGCAAAAAATGCAAATGTTCTCTCATGCTAGAGAACACTTATCAATATTAAGGCATACACAGAGGAGAAGAAAGAAGGAAGAACAAAATACAACACTTAACAAGAGGGTAATTTAGCCTGTTGGCAAGCGCTTTAAGTCTGGTTCATGAAAAATTACTTGCACAATTGTTTTGCAGGGTTTCTGGGCTTTTATGCATAAATCATAGTATTGATTCAATGTGAGTATCATACTTACTCAGGTGTACAACTGCATGTGGGCACAGTTAACGCAAGAAAGGATTTAAGTGTGGAAATTGGAGAGGAAAAAACCATCCCCCCTGTTGCTCCTACAAGCTCAGCTACAATTGTCAAACAGCTGGAACGCGTGCAGATTGTTAATTAAAACATGGTGGTGACCACCTTCTGCAGCAGTCTCATGAGAACATCCAGGCAGGAGATAATGCCAAGCTGAATTTTTTTTATCCACCCATTTTTTTTCCCCTTTGAGATTGCACTTTCTTTTCTGATAGAGAAAAGAAAAAAAAGAAAAAAAAGAAAAAAAAAGGCGGCACTGGAAGCCCAAGGATGGCCAATTGAAAGAGAAATAAAATCAATTGCATGTTACAAACTACAACAAATATTGTGGTCAGGGTGACGAAAGGGAGGGAGGGAAGTGTCAGGAATAACCTACGAGGGCTTGTTTCATGGTATTCATATTTACTAGCCACACTTCTGTTTCTTAAAATAGAGGGAAGGGCTCCTGCGGCATTACCATATGCGCAAGAGGTACTCACAGAGGAGGGTCAGCAAGGATGCTGTGCCAGCCAGGAAAACTGAAAAAAAGGCAAAGCCCTGGAAATTAAAATAGACACAAAGAATCCGCATCACTTGCACAGACATGTAGTAATTTAATCGCTTTCTATCCTGATTCATCCCTCAATATCTTCTACATAAGCACATTATATTCAGCATTCAAAGACGTCCAGCTGGTCAGAGGCCACAGCCTGGCAAACTCTCTTCCTTGCCCCCTTCTCCAATAGCATGGAGATTTAAAACAAAGGCCTAAAGAAGTTCAAGGTAAACATCATATATGCAGTTAAAACTCAGAGTTTCAGAGACCTTGCCTGTACCATGGAGAAATGTGGATAACGCAACACTAATCACCCTTTCTAATGAAGACTCATTTCTAATTTGCCTTCCGCTTGTCTTGCTGTCATTACTATTATTATTTACTCATGATAACAACAATATTGAAGATGGTAATGTGGTCACACCACGGAGCCACATTTGTGACCATGACACATCTCTCCCCAGCATGGTAACAGGTCTGCATCCTGTCTGAGCAGCTTTCATACTATCATTAAAAAGCTCACACAACTTTCCCATTTGGCAGACAATAGGAAGTCATTCCTGTGGCTAGTTATTTCTATTCCAGCCTATTTTTTTTCCGTCCTCTTCCCCTTTGCCAGCCATAAAACTTGAGGAGTTTTCTACTAAAGCTGCAGCAGCAAATGTGTTCAAATCGTTGTGTTAAGCCCCAGCCCACCCAGCCTGGGTTCCTTCTCTCCAAACCCAACTTCTGCTGCTCGCAGCTGTAGATCACTATCAGCTGCTCAGGGGCTGCTGGAGAGCAGCCCGATGGGAAAAGGTCAGGTTTTATGCAAGAAGGTTTAAACCCATAATCAAGCTTTTCTTCCAAGTACGTCTCTTGCACTAAAATCTTAATAAATATTAATTAAGTGTTCAGGCTATCCTTATTTAATTTGATCAATTTGCTTCTTTCCAATCTAAATTAAAAAAGTGGGGTAGAGTAAGGGAATTATTTGTATTATTATTATTATAAAAAATAGCTATCTGTGCCAGTGTCTTAAATCAAATTAATGCTTTTCTTCTTGTTCCAAGGTTACAATGAAATTAAGTTTTATTCGAATACCTAGCCACATTTACTGCACTTCTCCAACGGTTGAGAATTCAAGCTGTAGCAGTGCTACTAAGCAGGCTTGATGGGGCAGGAAAGGATATGAGGTTGAAACAGCATGTGATGCAGTGCTGACATCCATCCCAAATTCCCATCCTCCCTGTAATAAAACTACACATTTATTTAGAGCTTTTGATGAAAGGCTCACTGAGTGATCCAGAAACATTAATTCATCACCACCACCCTTGGTGTAGGTGCATATTATTGTCCTTATTTGACACATGGTTCAGTTCAGGCCCAGAGCACTTGACCGAGACGATGCACGAAGTCGTTCGCAGAGCTGGGTGCACAGCGCGTGGCGCAGCCCCGTCTCTTGCTCTTGGCCATTGTCCCTCGGTCCCTCGGCCACGGTGCCTGATCCGGGATGTCCCCAGCCATGTCTTAGGCCAGGCGAACCGTCCGGAGGACAGACAGCCTGGTGGTAAGGGTCACCACGAGGGTGTCCTTGGAGCCATAGCATCTGACCAAAGCCTCAACACATGCTTGAACTTAAAACTTAACTCATGGCCCTTTCCTGGATCTGGGTATTTAGATCTCCAGTCAACAAAACACAAACCATGTGTCTTGCGGTAGGCACATGCTAACCGCCTTCACACAATTAAAACCGTGCATACGCTTTAAGTAAGCTATGCGTTTAGTCTTGCTGTTTCAAGGACTACACAGAGAAACGTATGTTCCTGTATGCTTATTCTAAATTAAAAAGAGGGGAAATACCTACAGGTCACCAGTTTTTTCCTAGCAAATGCAGTATTATTCACTCTGTTCAGTATCTGCTGCTTTGGTCAGTCCCATATTAAATTACTCAAGATTGACAGAACTTTCACTATTTCCCCTGGGAGGCTCTTTCACAAGCTATTGGGCTTTAGTGTGAGAATTTTCCCCTTTATATTCACCCTTTTTTCCATTTGTTTGGTATTATCCGATTATGCATGGTTATATCTCCTGGCAAAGTGCTCCTTCCCTCCTGATCTTTGCACTGGTTGGGTGCCTGAAGATGGATGGCGCAGAGCAGGACATCTTCACCCGCTGGCATCTCAGGATCAGCCTTAATCTGAACTAATCAAATGATGACAGCCCCTCTGAAAAGAGAAGTAATTACGCAGTATAGATTGTATGTATCTCTTAGGACATGAGGACTTGGATTTGATTATCTAAATTCTCCTTAATGCTTTATGATGAAGTTAAGGATGAATACTGCTTTGAAAGCAATTCAGCCAGAACTCCCCCTTAGAAAGAAAGGCCTGAAACATGCTACAAACAACCAAAGTCAGCAAGAAGAAATTGTCAGCAAGAAGAAATTGTCAGCCTAAGGTTCCTGTTCAGTTGTCTAAGATACAATCGCAGAAACTGATTTAAGGTAGCTGGAAGTGAGGTAATACCCCGCCGAGGTAAAAACAGGTTGAATGGGCCAGATCTGCCCGCTCAGGTGGCAGAAAAATAAATAAATAAAAATAAATCCCACATTTTTTGGAAGTATTTAGTTTTGGTTTCATTCTTGACTTTAGCCAACAAAAGGGAGAAATCAAAAATTTTAGTAATTGACATCTTCTGTGGCCATCTCAGCTGGCACCCACAGGGAGAACAAAATAACCCACAGTTGGGTCTGACGGCCGCTGATTAGACAGCCTGTTGACTCTGGTCAAGCACATACGCTCTTCTAGGATCTTCTGGGAAAACTGAAGTTTTCGCTGAGCATTTTTTGGCCTCCAGACTGAAGGTTTCTTTCGGAGACCCTTTCCACTGGCCTTTCCTTTGAAGCAGATCCTCGCCAGCAGCTGAGCACAGCCCGAGACACCACCCACCGCCCCGAGTACCATCATGATTCCCAAGCTCCTGATACAGAGGGATTTTTCATGCATTTATTTGATCCTAGTTCCAGCCTCCCACAGAACAGGCTTGCAGTGCCAAGGTCCTGCTGCTGAGGAGCCCCTGGCATGGAAAGGCTCATTCAGACTGGGGGTCACCGCTAATAACACTCGGAGGAGCGCTGCCCTCCCCTGCTCCCCGTTACGTCTTTGGCAGGCAGCTGGAAAGAAAAAAGAACGAGGTATATTTGGATCCTGTTTAAATATTGATCACAGCATATTTTTGCTAAAACCAAAGTCTATCGATTCGCCTGCAAGTCTGCAGCCTGAATACTTTGCTGAATGTTTTCCTGGAGATGGGAGAAGGCTCCTTGAGTTATGATGTTAATAAGAGCGGCACAGGAGGAGTCCCTGATGTTCAAACCGCAGCTTCAGAGAGAACATTTTTCACTGGCAGGGGCCTCTGGACACTCTGTGCTTCTTAATGTTTCTCTATCAGCTGTGCTGATGAGCCTTTAATATAAAGGCTTTGGAAACGAGTTAACTGCAGCTCCTGCAGCTCTCTCCAGAGCCTGTTTCTGTTGTGATTTCAGGCTCAGGGCAGACAGCCATTTTAGAGCCGTGAAGGAAGAGCCAGCATCGATTCTGGCGTTGGGGGTCTCCTGGTCCCTGTGTCTTGCACGCAGTCCCTGCTCCAGCATTCTACTTAGGCATGTAATTAACTCAAAGCGTGTGAATTTTGTCTTCGGCATCACGAGGGAGATATTCGCTGCCCTGAGCAAGTGCTGAAGGGTTGGGGCTGTGCACAAGCATGCTGCAGCGGGGCTGAGATGCCCCAGGTCTGGTGGAGAGCCCCTTCTGCACGTGGGTGGGAGAGCAGCCTCGGTGCCAGCAGGCATGCCATCTAGATCACTGTGGAAATCACAAGTGATAAAATCACAGAAGATAAAAGCAAACCCCACAGGGTTTATATATACATATCTACATATGCTTTTGCATTAACCGCTGGCAATAAATAAAGAAAAAATCAGTTATCCCAAATCGCTACCTAGCCTAACCTGAAAACACAACAAGGCTTTTCTGATATCCAGACTAAATCAGGCAGCAGCCCGATGGGACTGGCCACATCCCTTTCAGATGGAGTGTGCTATCTTGCTATCAAGAGTATCGAATACAAAACAAGCCACCCCCCCACGTCCCTCTATTGTACTTGACAACTTGCACCACGCTCTGCAAGGGGGAGAATAAATCCTCCCTGTCCCATGCAGCGTTTGGGCTACCATGAAGCATGAGACTTGTTTAATCTTATTATTTAAGGGACAAATCTCTTCTGCACATCTGTGGCTGCAGAGGTTCTCAAGGGAAAAGCCAACTTAAATTATGCCCTCGACAGTACTGTACGTGGGAGTGCAACCTGCCGTTACAGCACAAGAGAGCAAGTCTGAGGCTTCAGTCATATCTGACATTGATTCACTGTTCTTAGAGCAAAGCACTTAAATTCTCCATTTCTCATTTCCCAATCTGCAAAACAGGAATAAAATCACCTACTGCTCTGCAAAATCCTGGGGGTATACCCTGTAAAGGGCTGCATGCCCCTGGGTGAATGATACTGTTAGAGATGAAAGTATTTTGGGGGGTATTTTAAGAGTTCACTCTCAGAAATGTCAGTGATTTCTGAGTTTCTGTATTTGTGACGCAGCATTTCGTTGCCCCGTTTGCAGGAGAGACTAAATTGCAAGGACAATCACATCCACTTCTGTTACCAATCCTAGGACAGGATATTAGGTTTAGAAGAGAGAAATAGAGCTAAGGCTTCTCCTTTTTCATCAAATACTATTTGTTTTGGTTTTCTTCCTAAAATAACTTAGGACTATTTAATAGAAGGGAAATCTGTGATAATCTTTTAGCAATTGCTGCCAGTCTCAAAGAGTATCTTTTTATGCAGAATTTTGTGTTTTACCAGCTACTGTTTTTTGAGGACAGGAAAAGTTTTTCCTTTATTTTCTTTTATTTCTAAGAGTTCACTAAAGTTGACAAATCCAAATCACTGCCAATACATAGTCATTCTCTTAAAAAAAAAAAAAAGAAAAAAAAGAATGACATCATCATCCATAATCACATCCATCTTTCATCCTTTTTTCATTTGTCTCAAATAAGCAAGTTTGCCAGCAAGAACTTTTTTTGGAAACAGGCTGTCTTAAATGAATTTTGAAGACTATTCTCAATAGCAGATTTAAAATTAATTGCAACACATCATTTTAAGGCATGTGTTCAGCAATCGGCTTGCAGAGTTAGACCATGCAGTCTCTGTATCTAGTTAAAATACTGCGTACTCTGTATATCAAGTATTTTCCACCACCTGGGCTCAGGCCGGCCATCCGTTAGCCTGACAGCTGTCGCCCTGTTTCTGCACCCCTGCATCGCCTGCTCCGGCACGTCAGGAGAACACATCGCCAGACCCCCTCCCTGCTGCCTGTCTTGCAAACATAGAGGAACAGCTCAAAACTCAAATATCCCCTCTTTCCTGCTTTGGAGTCTGCAAGGGCCTTATTTTCTAAATGGCAATGTTATCAAGAGCTGCTGTGCTGGGTCAGGCTATTGTAACAGTCTCATCCAGGCTCCCTCTCCAGGAAAGGCTGGACCAGGTGATGGTTTGCGGTCCCTTCCTCCATGGGCCACTCTACAGCTCTCTGTCAGCTAGCAGCTTGTCCTGTTACATCTCCAACTACCCAAATCTAAACGTGTATGGAAGAACAGGGCTCACTATTATCTTCTTACAACGCACATCCAGCTTCTGATTTAGAGACTTGTTCACCCAGAAATTGCAGCCAAACTGTTTTGTTTAATAACCACTATTGACTTCTTTGTCATGAATTTGCCCTATTCCTTCCCGAACTCCTTTCCACCCAGCATTCTCTATAAGATGGCAGTGGCAGCCAGTCCTACCCTGCACATGTAATTATGGATCGTGTGACAAATGACCTCTTCTCGGTTGTTTTATATCTGCTGCCTGAGAATTTCCCTGGGTGCTCTCTTGTTCTTGCCATGAAAGAAATATAAAAATGAGTACAGTTCCTGTTGCTCTTCCAGAGACAGGCTGTTGCTATTATAAGGAGTGGTACTGAGGACATATTTACTGCTCTGTCTCACAAAGTTTGCTAGGTTTCATTATGAAATATATTCAGCCACACTTGTGATTATACTCCAATATGTTTCTAACATACCGCGAAACTGTAGATGGTGTCAGAACAGGCTGATTTTTAACATATCTTAAACATTTTTTTCCCTTCATTAAAGTAGAATAATTGTCACAGCATAATGTAACTTAATGTCAAAATGTAGCACACAAGCCCATCTCCCCTATCAAGGTAATTACATTCTAAATCTATGGTCTGCGTTAAGTTTGTTTTTTCAACATATGCAAGGCAGCTTCAGGAGTTATTTAAATGTGTGTTTTTCCAGAAGCATGCTGGGGAACAGGTACTTCGCCAGAGAGAGCTGGGCACAAGGCGGCAGCCTGGTCCAGCCGAGCACTGGTGGGATCGCGGGACACAGCCTTTCCCTGCTCACCTCCAGCGGGACTTCAGGAGCGCTCAGCTTCTGGCACCAGCGGTCTGAATGCCTGGGATTAAATGACACCGAAGGGAGTACCCGTTAAAGGGTGATTTTAGGTTTCTGTAAATGATGCCTTGCAAGGAGCCTCATTTGAGAGCTAAGAACAGGGCAGCAGCGTAAAAGCAGCCTAGACAGCCCACTCAGAAATGAATTTTTCCATAATTAGGCCACAAAGTGGAAAGTCCTCTTAATACCACATTACTGAGTACCTGAAAAGAGAGGATAAAACGTTTCTCAAGGGTCCACCGAACCTGGAAAAGCAAATCACTGAGGCCAAAGAAAATGAGATTAAATTGAACTTCTAAGATGCAGTGTGTCTATTGACCTCCCTCATACCAAGTGCTTTCTTCATGTTCCTGTTCTTAAAAAAGGGGAAAAAAATATCCAGGAGAATGCATGCTGTTCAGAAGATAGCTAGAGGCTGAGTTGGATTTGAATTTTGATCAAAGTTTTTCTCATTTGACATGCTTTTCTGTGTCTGCATTCCCAATCTGCCTTTTTTGCTTAAAATAATGCTTCCCGTATAAGAAATCTTAGCTGCCATACATAATAAGAAACCCTGGGCTCATGAAAGCGTAGTTTCTGCTGTCTGGTGGTCCTTCCCCAGAATCCAGTTTACTGGAAAAGGAGCATCAAGAGGCCTCCGCCTCCTCCCCGTGCTCCAGCGCTGTTCAGAGCGTGCAACCTGGCACAGGCACCCTGCACCCCGTCTGCCTTTCTGCACACCTAACTTCTCCACAAGTAAGAAAAAAGCCGATTTACAGCCAATAGCACAATTTCCCCATTTGTTACTTTCCCTTGAGTTGAAATAACACAGCCCCCAGTCTTCCTCCTACTCTTCTTTTTGTGACACAAAGAGAAGACGTATGAACACCAGCAAAGGAGTACGGTGGCAGAGAAGCCATCTGGGAAGGGCCCTCTCCAATTCCCATCTACAGGGATTGGCACTCCTGCTGTGTCAAATCTGCAAATTGCTTGGAGGAAACATACGATACAGTCCGGACTGTTGATGCAACTGTTTTATAAAGCATCTTCTTTGTGGCCTGTGCCTTCATACATCCTTGTCATTACACCAAAGACAGTAGCACAGTAACTTAACAGTTGCGTTAGCCAAGGCCGGAGGCAATATTAAACAAAGACAAACATCCAGCAGTCAAGAGAACGAGACGGAGGATGCGCACAGCTGACTTGCTTTTTGCTGTTGCCGTTCCTGCCGCGGCTCGGGGTGCACCCCGCTGCCCTTCAGCGTGCGTTTGACTTGGTCCAACAGGCTGTGGTGGAGGGAGGGGGTACACATGGTTCCCAGCCCCGGGAGCTGGGACGAGGGTGCTGCTGTCCCCGCTCCCCATCCCCGTGGGTGCCACAGTTCTCACCTTCCAGCTCTGCTGCAGGGGATCGGGGCGCAGCTGCCCCAGCGCAGGCCGTTGTGCATTAATGTCTCTTTCCCTGGATACCACCCGCAGCGTGGCGATGGGCAAGAGGTGCCGGAGAGTCTCGGTATTGACTGAAGAGTGATTCCGCAGGGACCAGGATTAGTCCGGATTAGCGCATCTGCAGCCTCTTGGTTCAATCTGATAGAAGACTTGTACGCTCAGGCATGACTAGTGCGTGAGATATTGGCTTTCCCACTCAGGTTGTTCACGTCTCATTGCAGAGGAGAGCTGTGAGGCCCAAAGCATGAAAAACACGTAATATTGCTCCCTCCAAACACTGCAAAGCCACTGCAATATTTTAAAATATGGATTATCTCCAGCTTCTGCTCCTCTTGATGGTTCTACCTCATTTGTCTTGCTACTCTCATTTCCTTAAATGCGTGTTTTCTTTACAGGCTACTAACTACAGAAAACTTGAAGCAATCAACTGAAGTTTATGCATCGACATATCACTTCATTAGCTGTGAATTAACTTCCAAGGGGGCGGTGAACTTCAATGAAGTTGGAAATTGAATCATACCGTTGTGTTTAGGGACATCCAGGAGTCTAAAAGAGGGCTGTCCATCGGAAAGGCTCCTTGACCAATTTAAAAATTAAAACACAGTTTGATCAAGCATTCTTATTTCTTTACGGTATCCTTCCTCTTTCTGAAATCTTTGCTCTCTGTGGCTCTATTCAATATGAAATGTTTCCAAATTTTCTGAATTTCAATCACTTTTTGATTCCTTGCAATGACGATCTCGGTGCCGTCAGAGGCATTAGAGAATTGGAGACAGAGAGCAGCAGCAACAAAAGCAAAGCTCTGCAGGCATTCCTCCCAGCTGTGGTCTCTCCCAACCCCTGTATCCCCTCTCCCATGTTGCATTTTGCTGTGGCCATTTCTTGGCCATCTTCTTCTTTTCAAAAGCAGCACCAGACCGACCCTGCTGTGCCACCTAATTGGAAACCTGCACAGAGCACTGGGTGCGTGTGCCTGGGCACGCGTGCATGTTGTTTTTCTTTCTTTTTCTTTTTTTTTTTTTTTGAGATGTGAGTGACATTGCAAATGCAACTTTCATCTTGGAAACTCGGAGTGTTGCCATAGAAATTGCAGCGGGGGAGTCACTGGGTTGTTAGCTCATGCCCTCCGGGATTACAAGTGCTCGGCAGGGGCTGGTCCCTGCTCCGGTCCCTGCTGCCCCCCAGGACGGGCTCCAGCTGGGCTGAGCTCCTGCCCGCAGACAAAGAAGAAACCACCTTGGTCCACAGGCTGAATTTATGAGCAAATGTGCATGTGTGTGTCCACATTCACTGACAGAAATTACAGTAGCTGTTGGTATAAGAAGCCATATGCCTGCTCGGGAAAAGCAAATCTAAATAGCTAAATGAGTGTTTATTATAATAATCATTATTATTGCAGCCTCTCCTTGGGACACCATGCAGCTGCATACTTATTAGTAATTGGCAGCTCAGCAGGCCAGGTAAGCGGTGTTACTCCCATTTCACAGATGAGCAGTGAAATGTGTGAGAGTAACCAGAAGCACTTCGGGGAAGCAGGGAGCGGAGACCAGGACTGCGGTGCCCCGTGGCCCTGCTTGGTCCCTTGAGCCAGAGCTCTTCCCCAAAGCTGAGGCCAGATCTCAAGATTCCCAGTAGTTCTTTCCTACTGAATATGCTGGAAACCTTGTCTTTTCAGAATGCACTGCTAAAAATGCAAAATAAATGCTTGATGCCACCGGTCAGTGACTCCTGGTGACAGCTGGGGTGCAGACCCCTCGAACTAAGGAGCCAGTTAAGAGGCACCAGAAAAATTGTGTTTGTTGAAGGAATTTGGCTCACAAGCAGCACCCTCCTCTCCTTTGACTCGTCTGACAGATTTTTCTTTTGAACAACTTCGTTTCTTCATGGATTTGTTTATTCAGAAAGGTCAGGATACTACATTGTACTCCACATTATCTCTTCCCTGCATCCCCTGTCCCCACAGTAATCATGCCTTCAGCACCTTTCCTGCAAGGCTTTGACACTCCCAAATCCAGCTGAGACTTCTCGGGACTTTAATTAATGAGATAACAAAAGGGAAAACACCCAAAGAGTGAGTCCCTGAGTTGAAGACTTTATCTGCTCTTTGCAGCTGCATCTTTTTTTCTCCTTTTTTTTTTTTTTTTTTGGAGCTGCATTCCAAGTCCGTCAATACTGTTTCCCATTAAATTAAATAGCTTATTGACTGGTGTGAGACGTAGCCACAAGGCCGATAGGATCCGAGCGCAGTACTTTCTCAGTGCAAACAATCACAGGTCACTGCACAGTAAATCAGTTGGTAATGGAGTTTGAACTCTGAGAATCAGTTCTGTGTACCCTTTTTATTTGTTTTTAATTTGTATCAATGGTAATTCTGTCGGTTTCAATTTATGTGATGGTAGCAGGTTGTGGAGCAGCGGAAACGCTATTTTTCTTCTCGTTAACCATTGAGTTCACGGCGCCGTGGCAGCCAAGAGCTTCTGAGCTCACAAGCATTAGGGTTTCTTGGCACCAGCAGAATCCTACGCCGTTTTATTTTCCTCTGGCTTTCTTCTCCATCACTGATACCATCAGAATTGGTTCCTCCCTGGAAGCGTGCGCTGGCTTTCCACCGAGATGCCACGTTACAGAGCTGTCAGGGGCTGCGGCGCCAGGGCCGGCTCCAGCTCTGTCTGCAGATGCTCCTTCCCTGGCAAATTCCCCTGGCTTCCAACTGTTTAGGGACTTCCACCTGGATCTGAGAACCAAGTATTCATTAATGACTCTATGAATTTCTCTCATCCCTTTTTGAACCCATTTATACTGTTAGCAACTGTGATACATGGTGGCACAAAGCACCACAACTTAATTATGAAATATATAAAAAAATTACTTCTCCTGTTGCTTTAAACTTACTGCCGGATAATTTTGGCAGGTGTCTCCTAATATTTGCTATGCGAGAATTAATAAATAATCACTCCTGACACACTTTTTTAAAATCCTCATCCATCACCTCTGCTCCAAGGTAAGGGTTCTGGTTCAGCAGCCTTCTCCGAAGCAAACTGGCCGGTCCATACGACATCCCTATTGCTGCCCTTAGTATCTTTTCCCATTTTGTGGTGCCCTTTTGCTGCTGGAAGACCTGAACGGTGTCCAGTACTGTCGCCGTGAGCATGCCAAGGATTTATAAAGCTGCATAAGGTTTCTTTTATTTGTTTCATTTTCTATTTCTTCCTCAATAATTCATACAGTTCTTGCTCTCCTTTTTGCCTTTGCTGAGGCTTCAGCTTATGATTTCAGAGAACTATCCACAAACACTTCACAGGCAATTTTTTGAGCAATAATGCTTAAATCAGTGTCCATGCTGCTCACTGCTCGTACACAATCAGGGCTCTGTTTCCCATGTGCATTATTTTGCACTTAAATTCACTGAAGGTGACTTGCTACTTCTTCTCAGACATTCAATTCACCAAGGTGCTCCAGGAACCACTCCGGTCATGCCTCTTAGCTTAACTGGTGCTGCTCTGCTTCACCCGTACAAGCACCACGGCTCTTTGCCTGGATCCAACTTCACCAGCCCGAAGTCCTGGCGCAGGGGAACCACCAGGTTGTCAGAGTCCCCTTGCTCCCACGCTGCCTTCTCCCCTTCCACTGCAGGATGCTTTGCCTCGCCAGCAGCCAGGAGGGAGCAGGGGAGCAGGCATCGATGGTGGGGTTCCTCCCCGACACCTGCCTTTTCCTCCTGCTTTTCTAGGTCCTTCAGTCCCTGCGTTCCCACCCAATAACAATTTTTTCAGGAGCAGCATTGTTTGTACCTATGGAATATCCACTCTGGTTTGCTTCTTGCTTGGTGGTCAGACTGAAGGTTTTAAACAAAACCAAATATAATCCATCCTCAGTCAGCAGTGATGCAAGTTTGCCCCCTCATTGCTGATGCATCCCGCTCTCAAAAGCCTTTAGTGCTTAATGGATTCATTGAAGTGATAATATGAGGTGACTTGCATGTCAGGTTGTTAAAACAGTGATAAGACATTGCACTAAGACAACATTACCGCTACTAACTGCATTATAATGGTCAGGGAACGTCTTGTGATATTCCCATATACACCAAATGAGTTTGCAGTGTCTGGGACATTTGTTAAACCCGCTCCCAGGACGAGAGGCACTGTTTTGCCCAGGCGTGTGTTTGCCTGGCTTTACAAAGGGGATGTGCAGAACACGTCTGTTTGCAAAGTCACATACACACACGTTTCTCCTCTACAATATTTTGCGAATCTACACAGACGTGTTAGGAAAACTGTCACTTGCATAAACTTCCTTGCAACCAGAGTGTGATTTTTTTTTTCAGAGCAATTAATCAAAGGCTAGAGTGGAACCAGCTTGACAAAAAGAAAAAAAACCAAAAATACCCTGGACTTACAAAACATACCAAGGAAAAACTTGAAGGAGGCAGAGAGGTGCACTGAGGAATTTATAGCTATATATAAGTGTTCACATTCCCCACATCAGCTGCAGGAGCTGTCCTAGAGGTTTGGGAACAGAAAGCTCCCAAGCAGCCGCCGACGCTCCCAGCCCATCCTGCTCCCCGCACCCCAGACCCCACTCGGCCACTGTGGGTTTCTCCAACATTTCATTTTCCCCTCCTCTTTTTTTCCCTCCCTGCCACATTGTAAGTGATTCTGGGTGATGTCTCCACGTTACATGACGTCTCGTCGCCGTGGCTCTGTTTCGCAATACAGCTGATGGCGCGGTGAAAGTGCTCCCAGGGGCTGGCACCCCGGCACCGGGCTGCACCCCAACACTGCCCCGGCTGTTTGCTCCCTGTGCCGGAGTTTGCTCCCTGCAAACAACGTGCACCTCGCGTTTGTGCCTCATTCATGAACAGCATCCCTCGCTGCATTGTGTACAAGAGTGATGACACACCTTCACCGGGAAAAACAGGTATCCTTAGCACGTTAGTCAAACAGAACTAAAATCCAATATTTGTACGGCAAACTGTAATTTTAACGAATTAGTCAGCCAAGGTAAACCAACAAATGAGACAGGTAAACAGCCCAGCTGGAGCTGACTCTGCCCGCGACAGCAACACAAACGCGTTACACACACCTTCCTCCCGGAGAAGACAAAGCCAACCACCCAGATCTCTTTGGAGGGGCTCACGCGAGCAGCGGCTGCCCCCGGGCACACACCGACTCACCACGTCCCTCGCACCCGCTCGGGGTCCCACCGCCAGAGCCGGGAGCGCTGCGTGCCAGCCGCTCCAAACCTGCCCCATCCAGTGCAGCTCAGGGCACAGGGAGAGGGGTTTGCAGGCCAGCAGGTAGCATAAACTGGAATAAATCGTTCTTGTAACTGAATACCGCCTTTTCTTCCCTGCTCCTGCACAGCAATTCAATCACAGAGAGAATAACTCCACCACCACGGCGAAGGGAGCTTTTGAGGCTCAGGCAGGAGGCGTTGATGGGCGGGAGGAGCAGGGAAGGCACCGGGCGTTTTTTGTGGGCTTGCGTTTATCTGTACTGACCTGGCAAGGAATGCAACAGGAGGAGATTTAAGCAGCTAATGAGCGTCTGGAGTTTGCAAGGAATACTGCTGTTAGCATTACTGCCTAAAACTCGGTGTCTATAAAGATTTTGTAGAAGGACAAGCTTGAGGTGGGCTGAACCATCCAGAAGCGGAGACGCTTCTCCTTACTTTTCATTCCTTCTTCTTTGCCACCCATTGTGGGCTCAAGGATCCAAGTGCCCCCCCTCCAGTGCCAGCCTTCCCTCCACTGCTGGACAACAATAAGAAATACTCTTGAATTACACATGAGCTACTGGCCACATGGGATTTATTCAACTTAATCTAAATGAGAGATTTTCTGTGGTTGTACGAGCGTCTCCAAGCAGACCAAGGAAGCTAATAGATTTTGTGATCACTTCTATCACACAGCAAACAATCATGGGTCACAAAACTATAAATCAGGGGCTAATGGATTTTCAACGATGTGCTTTGGCCCTTTGTACATTTTTTAATTTGCTTATAATTTGTATTGATCTTCCCCCCTTTTGCTCCAATCCCTCCTGTGTCAGCAGGTCAGAAAGCATGCCAAGAGGAGAATAATCTCACAGAAACACAGAGAAAGGTAAAAGAGGTGTGCAAATACATATGCATGTGCTTTTTAAAAATGGCTGAGCCTAGCTGACGGGGCTCCGAAAGCGGGAGGCTTGGGGCAGCGCCAGCGGCGGAGCTGCACCATCTGGGGACTTGTCACTCGGAGGAGGGTGATTTTCCCGGGCCGGGAGCCACGCAGCCCTCCGCGCCTGTGGGGGCTTCACCTGCCAGGGAAGGATCTTGAAGAAGCAGAAGAAAATGTTGCGGTTTAAATCCTCAAACTACTCTCAACCTGGAACTCCCCCAGAAGCGATAAACATTTGCTTATTTACTGGTTTTGCTCTGGCTTGTCTGCACCAATTTACTGCTTGTTCATTGTGATCACATCAGTATTTTTAATTTCTTAATGCTAATCAGCAGCGAGTTTCAGCTTTCCATTAATTGCAGAAAGAGAAGATGCTTGATAGGTAGACACAGGTTGCCTTGTGCAACCCAAGCAGGAAGGCAGCGGGGAGAGGACTCAGCTCTATCTCACAGCTCAGTGCTACCCATGGGATGGTCTTTCTTCTCTCTCCTCACCTTCACTCCCAGAGAATAAATCCTAGATAGCAAACGACTGATTGAATATCCATGATAAACCATTTACAGCTCAGTCCTAGCCATGCAAAGTGCTGTCAAACAGTCCTGAATAAGAAGTGTATTAATAAAAATCATGATCCGCACACAAACAGAAAAGGGCTAAATTCTTCAAATAAATGACTCACAACAAATAATTTGGCCAGCTCTCATGATCGGCTTATGCCCTGAAGCATGAAGATTATCAACCCCATGTAATTTTCTCCTAGCTGATGTAGCTGCAAAGACTATTCATATTCATATAAATGTCTAATGTCTAATCCTCTAATCTAATCCTTTTTTTTTTCTGCTTGTGCTAAAGCTCCACAGCCTATACTCAAAAGCCCTCTGAGCAATGGAATTATTGATAAATTACTGCAGAGAGGAGGAGCACAGCACAGCCACCAAACCCACCAAGCTCTGCCTCTTCTTGTAGAGTTTTTATTCTCCTGTTATGAAGTCGGGGTGTCAATCTGCAGGACAACTGCAGGTATTTTTCCTCCCTGACATTTTTCACGTCCTTGCCTAGTGTTGAAGTGAGGTGATTATCCTCCACTATGGCTTTCAGAGAGCTTCAGGAGTGGTAGCATTTGATCACCATGTCAATTAAACTTCATCTCTGCAAATAATGTAGGAGTCTGTTGGCCATATTATTTATTCTTCCTGAGTGAAAATCTCTGGACCCTGAACCCGGCACAAACATGATGTTATGAGTATCAGAAATGAAGTTTGTCCTTTGTCACTGTGTCGCTCACAGAAGTGCTTTGGGCCAGCCACGGTGATGTCCTTTTGGGCTAACCACAGCACGAGCGCACAGTGAGGCACTTTGCATCTTGCATATGTCACAGGCTAAAAGGAGAAGAGAGATGTTCAGCATTTAGATTGTATGCGTTTGCCAAACTTAAATAACGTATCAGAAACATGGCTAAGCATCCCAGAGCAACACTTGCTGCTGCCTGCAGGCTGGGACTTTGGGAGGAAGAGTCTTAGGTCAGAAACAATGAAGTACCTACTTTAATTGCCCACTCTATATAGTAACTGGTAAGATGTACACCTATTTTATACCACCATAGAGTAGAAGGTGGCTTATAAGAACTCTCAATGTAATTTCCTTCTCTTTCTGTCATAGTTTACATGTGACAATTTGTACTTTTTATTTCCAACATTATCAGATTACTGGGATGACAACTGCCTGCTTCATTGCTATTGTTTTCACTATATCCACGACAATCTAAAATTAATGTACTTACACTGCCTGGCAACTCTCCTTCGCACAGCACAATCTGCCTTTTGGAGATGGAGCATGCAAAAAAATTCTTACAGATGTATTCACGCAGGAACCCACGCGTACATGCGGACTGCGCCTTTGGTGCTGTCTGGGCTGGGACGTCCAGGCAGGGTTTGGAAATGAGCCTGTTCGACATTGCAAAGTTTCAGCCAAAAGGGACGAAGACAGCAGGACGATGGACCAGATCATCTGGTAAGCAGTAAAAGCGCGGCTCCCATGCCCCAGCTTATTTATGCTGCAGCCTCTCTGCTGCTGTGTGTCCAACACCGCATTTATTTATGGACTTTTAGTTTGCACACACTCTGGGGTAAAGATTTGTACCACGTACAGGAATTATAAATCCAGACGCAGTTTGTGGCCTCTGAGCATTTCTATAATAAAAATTATAATTCTGGAACTGGTTTTCACTCAGAATCAGGCTTAAACTCATCAATCCATTATCTCACTTAGACCAACAAATAAGCATCAAACGGGAACTTCTTTCAAATCACTGTGGACTTGGACCAATTTTGAAACACTGCCCTAAAGCAGAAAGACTTAGTATCCTATTTATTAGTCCCCTGAGGCCAGCCAGCTTCTCCATTAACTTTTAGCTCAAACTAATAGCACATTCATAAGCAATTTTGTGGGTGACTGTATCTCAGACTTTAAGCTGCTATATTTTTTTTCCCTTAGAAATTATCTTTTTTGCTTGATGATATGGAATTATTTAGATGACAACTCACATTAAAAGAACCTGTGCTCTTATAGGCAAAGACATTTTTTCCCAGACAACACTGCTATAAAATTGTTCTAAATCTACTGACTTCAAGGGACAGAGTTTTGCCATGATTAAAAAGGAAGACTTTTTCATTTGAATATTGCCCTTTTTAATAGCTTAAACAGGCATTTCCACGTCAATAGGTTTTTAGCTATGTTGTCAGACGAAACTGTTCTGTATTATAATTCTTTCACACACTTTTCACAGATACTGAATGTTTTGCAAATACAAATTACATTTAAAATGTTTCTTTCTGTCCCTGTTGTATGTACATTTGCTGCTGTTTAAGCTTGGCTATGGACAGAAAGACAACAGCTCCACTTGCTTCTAGAGCTCTTTTTCCTCGGTTCCATCTGTGGCACTCAGTAACGCAAGAGAGTTTTTGTGTGTATTTGTGTGAGAGAGTTAACATATGCACATGTCCTTCAAAAATACATATCATGCTTGAGTCAGCATTGCCGACTCAATATAATGCTTTGGTAAATTTGTTATGAGAAATTTCACCGTTAATCCAGAAAACAAATGCAGCTAAGGAGATGGACACCCTGCAGTATTCTCACAATTTCAGACAACAAATTCATTTATTTTCCTATCTGCTGTTTCTGCTCCACAAACATAGCTAATGTGGTCCTTTGTATTCCACTTGCTCATTTTGGGGGAAGTTTTGTTTGAGAGACTGCGTGGTTCAGAGACATTGGTAACGCAGAGACAGAGCCTGGCCCTGGAGGTCACCAGCTCACAGCCTGGCATCTCTGCAGTGCAGAGAACAGTTTTTACAGGTGGTGACTGCTCAGTGCCTTGCAGGAAATCATTTGGCACTTCTGATTTCAGGTCCAGGAGAATACGTCCGCAATTGCCTTTTAGTGGACCCTCATTATCAATTTCAGCAACAAGTCTAAAGGTTAAGTCCCAACCCAGGCAAGCAGTTTCAGCCACAAGCTGAAATTTTACATGTGCTTATATGCTAAGCTCACCATAAACTAACTGTATTTTCAGCTGATCTCCTGACCCAGGATACCTTTAGTGAATTACATCTGAATGAAGAAACGATGCTGAACCCCCATCCTCTCCACAGCAATGTGCATCCTTGCTCAGAAGGAGATGGGCAGGTAACACAGTACGGAGGGGAAACGCTGATAATCCATCACCGAGACTGCCATGGGGGCTTGGTGGTTGCAGGCAGAAGAGGCCATCTCCCCCAGAACTATGAGTGTTTCACTGCTCCCCAGAACCAAGTGATATAAATCCCTGACTATGAGCAAAGAAGCTTTTCCTAGCTGAACTAAGACCCTGGCTGTGTCTTTGCTGTGGGTTAATATGGCTTCTGTGGCTTAGACAGTAGAAGAGGACCAGGGAGATTGGGTTATGATGTTGTTTCCCTTTAGAGTGAAGCTTTCATTCCACAGAGGTCACATATAAAATTAAGTTTAGGTCTGAAAGTGCTCTTTCCCTGCACATCCAAGCCGTGCTGTTCTTGCTGCCTCCCAGCCGCAGGCTCTCGGCGATGGGGCTGCTGCTGCCGAGTGGCCGAGGAGGCAGTTCTGCCATCCCGTGCACAGCACCCGCCGCAGGGGAGCTCCCTTTTCTGCCTCCCCCCTCAGCCCTCAAAGCACTTGCATATTTAAAGGTTACAGACCTGCTATTATGCACTCTGTCTAGTTAAGATGAAAATGTGTGCTGCCCTGATAACTTCGCCAGAATGGCTTTATTGGCCACTCCGTCCCCTGCTGATAGACTTATTAGCCCATACCAACAAGGGGGACCCTCCTCTCACGTTAACTGTCCTAAGCACCTTATCAAACTTGAGCCAAGCTGAGGATAACAATCTGAGACCCGATTCATTACCTACTCGCTCTAAAGCTGTAATAATAAATAATCATGAAAACACTGAAGTGGTTTTGGTGGTGCTAAAACCGAGGACTCCTTGCAAACACAGCCTATCAAGAACAGCTCTGAAATCTGCTTGTTTAAAGCTACTCTCCCTTCTTGCTTGAGGATATCGCAGGCTGGGCAGCTCCTGGCATTTACGTGCTGCACCCCAAGCACCCCAACATGTGGCACAGCCTCATCCCTGCAACTGATGGGGAGCACTCGTCATTACAGAGGTGACGGAGAAAGAGCCCAGCTATGCAAAGAGAAACCCAACGCAGTGCATCCCAGAACAAAGACAATTCAAGCAGTGGAGAGGAAGCATCTAAGAATAACTGCCGACAAAAGAGTAACGCTGGACATTGACACTTTATCAGATTGACTGCTGAAGATGAGTGAGTTAGAAGGAAAAGCTGCTCACACTGCAGCCTGCTGATACTGGGAGAAATGCCTGGTGCACCGTCTAGCATGAACGGATGGAGAGAAATTGTGTCCTTCACTCAGAACCACAATGGCAATTCTTAAAAGGAGGGACAGAAAGGCAGTTGTATAGGCAGAACCAGTAAATGACATCTAATGAGCTCCGAGTGGGGTCTAGAGCTCTTGTCCAAGTTCAAAGGAAATAACTACTAGAGAAGATAAAAGCTGCCAGATTCAGGTCCACTAGTGGTGCCTTCAAAACAGGTCCTTTTTGCACAGATACTGAGGGTTCATTGTCCTGCAAAGCCAGCAAAGACTGCAGGTACTCGGCACTTCTTGTATCAACTCCTTAACTTCCGTCCCTGGGTCTGCAAGAGGGAGAAGAGCATGTTTATAGGCTGGAGAGCTCAAAAGCACTTCAAACAACTGAGAAGGCCAAAGCTCACTGACAGTTTCTTGGGCACTTTTAAACATCCTTCCAACTGTTTTTCAAACACTGACCTTTGACTGTGTAAGGAAATAAATAGACACATATATACCAATGGCCTATACGAAAAATAAAAATGTTGACATTAATAAATCATTACAGCATTTTTATGCCCAACAGCAAGCACAGACCTTTTATCCCTTATTTCTAGCTTTGCATCTGGCAACTAATCCTGTGAAAACAAGAACAAATTATTTATATTCTTTTAGTGTTCCATAAATCAAATATTGCTGTAAGGACTGAACTAATATTTTGAGAATTGAATATGGGATTTGGTCTGGCTTGCTACATGCACTGAATCTTAGACTGCTGTGATATGAAAAGGACAAGAGATATGAAACCAGAAAAATAAGGAGTCCAAATTGTAGGCAGCAGGAGGAAATAATTTACTGTAGCATTGGCCAGTTTGGCTTTGTATAGTGAGAGAGTTAGGAAATGTAGTTATTGTGCCTTCTGTGTGGTACTTTGCTTTTAAATGCAGATAGTGGGAATCTATCAAAACATTATTTGTTTGCTTGTTTTGTTTTCCCTACGTATGAGAAGACATCGATATAGTTTAACCACAAAAATACATCCATCCACCCTCTGCACCTCCTTTATTAAAGAACAGTCTAGTAAGGAAAAAAAAAAAAGCCATATACAGCTACTTGTGTTTTAAAGACGCAGCAAAACCAGAAGCTACAAAACTTAAACACGCCAATCTGATTTACATCCCGACTGACAGTCTGTAAACCATGCTACGGCAGATGGGTACTCCGAGCAGCCAAGTTACAGCCACCTGAAAAGCAGGGTTTATAAAAACACCGACAGACCTTTAACTGGAGCTGTGTGAGCTGCGAGTGCTTCTATAAACAATATTTTATTGATTAGAATAGGGAGAAACTCCGGTTATTTACAGCAGACTTTTTCACAGTGTTTATTGATGTTCCTAAGGCTCAAAGGGGAAGGAGAGAGACCTGGCGAACATAACAAATGGACTTGATGTAATACTGAACTGCTCCTGTAAAACAGCCCTGTGGAAATTAGTTAGCGCGCAAGCCACAAAGCGCACCTTCCTGCTTGCTGGGCAGCACCGTGGGGACCCACACACTTTGCCTCCGACTGGGCTGTCCTGGCCAGCACTTCTCTGGGTAACTCCTGCCCGTGGCCAGAAACGGCAAAGGCTTTTTTCCGTCCTCCCCCTACAATAAATAAATGAGCAGTACAAAGGAGGGAGTGTGTTGCGTCGCACTGTGATCTCCAAGCACTGGTGTAAAGCAAATAGAAAATTCAGAAGTGGTGGGAGGGAATGGGCTCTGCGGGAGCCGCCGCCACTGACCACCACCAGCAGCAGCCTGTGGAAGAGCTGGGCTTTTCCATAGGAAACAAACATTATTAAAACTAGAAAAATATTTTGAGGGGATAGTGAACTTCTATCCTTTAGAGAGCAGGATGAGCTATCAGCTGGTGGAAACCTACCACCTATCTCACACACACCTCTGGAGCATCTCCTCTGAACAGAGCTGGTACCAGCAGGCTGGGACGAGATGTCCCACGTGTGGATTTCCCGCTCTCCTCGTGCACCTAATCTTGTGTTCACATGGACAACTGGTGGGGGAAGGCCCATATTTTTGCAAGGTATGTGCTATGAGCCTCACTGCAAGGCCTGAGCATTTATTGCAAATAACTCTGGGAGGGTGATGATGCCCTGTGCATTTGCACCCAGCTAGCTTTGTAATTAAAGGCTCTCCCAGGTACCTTAATGCCAGTCTGCAAATATGTCATCCTCCTCGGAGCTGGGAGTAAACAATGCAGCGAGATGAAATGCAAACCCACCCATCGGAGGGTCCTCATCAATGATTTTAACCTCCTGACCCGGAATGAAAGAGGTAATTTAATCACCGTGGAAACTGGGTAAAGGCCTCTCCCCAGCCAAAACTGTCACTCTGGTTAAATTGGGCTGAATCATCTGCCTCGGCTCTGTGAGACGGACAGGACAGGGATAACACAGCCTGTGGAGGAACAAGCTATCCTTAGCATGATAATGATGCATGACAGCTTAAACTTTGGGTCAATCCTGGTGCACGAATTGTCAAATATTGTGACAGCAGAAGCAGCTCTCTGCACCCCTGTGCGCCAGCAGAGAAGTGACAACATTTCTGTGGATTTTTATTATTTCTTCTCAGCAAGGACCTCAGAAATGCAAATGTTTTTGCAGCTTCCGTGGGGCTGCAGGGGAGGTAATTTGCTGGAGGCTCTTGCAGGAAACAAACCCTGGTTGTTCACAATGTTGCTGTGAAGGTTTTAACCAGCCCTGTTCACAGTGGATCACTTTGAAGGTCAGGGATGTACTGGATGTACTGGTCCTCTTTGTAAAATGGAATGAGACAGAATTTTTTCAGGCAATTACAAAATCCCACCTCTAAATGAACAACCCTATAGGTTAGTATTAACCTTAGTAATGTAAGTATTAGCATTAGTAATACTGGAGTGCCTGGAGATCCCTGGTGAGAGCAAGGCTTCTGCATGTTAGGGATTGTACGTGCACATCACGTTGAGATATAATGACAAATTGCCTTTTTGCAGCTACAAATTCAAGTTCACAAAGACTAAATCACTGCCTTGTGGTCAGATGAGGAAACCGTGCCAGCATCAGGCATAAAAGCTTCGTCCCACATAACTGGACCACACAAACACCACCAACCCCACCGCCACATAAATCTACTCTTTGGCCAAACCATCTCTGGGCGGTGGCGTAACGGCCCCTGATAAACCACCTGCATCCAGCGAAGACACGATCTGCTCATCCCATTGCACCGTATGAAACCACCGTTTCATGGAATGGTGGCACAGTCTGCAGTCAAGTCAGCAGCACGTGAAACGGCAAGCATGAAGGTTTGTTTAATGATTTTTAATTAATTTTAATTACTTACAATTTTTTTGAGCAGTAGCTTAACCTCGCTGAATCTCAGCCCCTCTGATCACTCTGGGACTTCTGCCAGCTTCCTCATTACAGATCAGTTCCCCGAACGCCATTTGATAATGAAATGGGTTTTAAAAGAAAGGGACAGAGAAAAAATCAAATACCTTCAGCAGAACCCCAGGGAGCTGGAAGAGGATTATGATTTGGCATAGAGATAAAATGATAGTTTGGGGGCTTGCTTTATGAATAACGTGTACCTGTGTTGAAAGTGTCCTACTTTTAAAAGACAAAAGTTATGGGCCTGTACGGACTTTCTACCTTCACGGCTTCTTGCAGGCTCCCTTCCATAGGGGCAAGCAATTGAGACAGGCAGGAAAGGCGAAGGCTTACACCTCGCACAGCCGAGGAGGAGCAGGTACACAAACCTGCCATGGGGACACGCACCCAGCCAGGGGGGCAGAGATGGCGTTTCCTATCACACCCGACCCGACTCGCCTCAGAGCATCACCTGCTGGTTTCACCCCGTGAATCGGGGTCGTGCCTCCAGACACCCCTGCCCAGCACAGCTCCCACATCCTCCGGGGATTTTTCCAACTGTATCACACACTTTGCCCTCCCATGACTAGTACATCATCTCCCCTGTCTCTCTCCCAGCTGACCATTTACCAGTCTCCCCAGAGCCTCAGGGTTATTTGTTACTTTTCTACAGAGTTCACTCCTTTTGCTCTCTCTGATCTCCTCTTTACATCGTCCTTCTAGCTTTTTAAAAAATTATTTACTTATTCTCTGCCAGTGGGATACTTTTCCACCTGTATCTTGATCAGCGTCCAAAAGATCCTTCTGCACCAAAACGCACTTGCAAGCTGCATCTCGTTCCCTGTGAAACTCTGCATGGGCTTTATCACAGTGAGGGTGCAGATGGTGGAAGGTGCTGGTAGCACTGGAGTGTGCCTTTTTTCCTGTTTGTTTTCATTAACACACACTGCTCTGGTTCATGATTCAAAACTTTCTCCCTGTGGCTCTGATCTCAGGCCAGCTGATCTCCTGCCCAGCAGCCCTGGGCAAGCTTCAAAGGATCTGATGTTTGGGCAGGGTACAGAAAGGAATCTGTAATTTTTGGATGCTCTGCTAAGGCTTATCTGAACCTCGGTGCAGTCTCCAAATCTGGGCTCCAAGTCCCCTAAGAGCACATTTTCATTAGAGATGGTTGGATGTCCACAGTCAGAGCTGGAAATTCCTTTAAAAATGTAAGTCCTTTTGTGGCCTTGCACCTTGGTTTGTGGGCAACAAGGAAGTGGAAAGGAAGAGAAGGATGTTTTTTTAGAACACATAAAATGTAGAAAATGAGCAAAATGTTGCATATATTTATTACAATTACTGCCTGCATCAGGCTTTACCAGCAGAAATATTGCTGTTACCACGGTCACCGCTGGCCTGAAGGGCTCGTGTTTTCAACAGGCTCCTGTTGGTACATATCAAACACATCTTCGTGAACACAAATTGAGCACGCAGGGGTGGCTGGGAAGCCTCCAGCACTGACGTGACCCTTTCCAGCTGAGGATCTGCCCTGAACTGAAGCCGAGATGAGCATGAGTCCCTGCAAGCAGCCCAGCCGGCTGTGATGGCAGCATCCCCTGCCCAGGAAGGTGACAGGAGATGCACCGCAGCCATCACCAGCAGGAGCTGGAACAAGCATCAGAGAGAAGCAGGGACTGTGAGCGAAGGTGAATGGGACAGCAGGACTGGAAGTATTTTCTACCTCCCAGCCATTGGAGGAACGTGCATAATTCATAGGCCATAGATTGTATATATCTTATTCATGAAAGTTTAAACAGACTGGTTATTACTATTGACCGTTAAAAGGCAATTTTTCCCCCATGTGTGACAAGGACTATTGACATTCCCATATCCTCAAAAAAACCCCGTAGTTGATGTCCTGACACTTTCAGAGTCTAACGTCACTTGTGCACACAAGCGTTGAGGTATCTGGGTCTCTGAGCTGGCAATGAGTTAAAAAGCAAGCTGCATTAAAAAAATTTTCTGTCTACTTTCATAACTATTGACAAAATGTGTCATTACTGCACTATTAAAAATTGACAATCTGATTGTATGCTTTTAGACCTAATGCTTTATTACTAAAGAAGTGAGGCAGGATTTTCTGTCTGCCACAGGCAGCATGGTGTTGTTTAGCATGAGCTAAATTACTTTGCTATTGCAACCCCACTGAAATAGTGCTGTCAGCATCCACCCTGACCTGCTGCGTGCATGGATGTGCATGTTTCTGCCACTGAAGCTTTTCCTGGGGACTCCTCTTGGGGGAGGACCACAGGGCTGATGTGCAACAGAGTGAGCAAGGGCGCAAGACGGCCCAGGGCAGAGACTTCAGGGCATCTGTGTGCTCAGGACTTCAGCTCCAAATCTCAGTGCCATTTGGAGCCTGGAGCCCCAGAAAGGTGATGCTTTGAGTTGTCACAGGGAGAAGCAGCTAATGCTAAGACAGGGAGCCTGATTTTTCTTCTCTCTGCAGCCTGTAAGAAAATTAAATCCATGCCCAATGGGCCTAAACACTTCTTGGTAGCACTGAAGTGCAAAATTGAGCTAATACCTTTCTGATGTTTAAACAAGTACTCGTGATATTTTTATGCCAATCTAGAAGCTCTAAAGCTTTTGGAACTGCCATCACAAACTGAAAGTGATGTAAGAAATAAAAGGAAAGGAAAATGTATTTATTGGTCATAGGTGGTTCTCTGGATAACACAAAGACACAATGTTACACCAGAATGATTCTTAAAGCTTCTACCTCAGCTGCAGAATTCACTTTTGGGATGCATATGGGCAGGACAGGATCAGAGGGTGCTGGGTCTGTTGGGGTTCTCTTCTTTTCCCTACTGAAGCAAATAAACAATCTCTTTCTGCAAATGCAACAGTCTGTTGCAGTTCTGACCTAGTCTTCATCTAGATTAGAGCAACTGAAAGTGTACTTTTAGCATTTACAGCATGGGAAAAAACAGCAGAACTAATTAATAAGCAAAGAGTGGTCATCAAAAAGGTGGACACAATCTAGAGAGAAAGAAAAGAGCTTTGAAAGGTTATTAGCTTCATTCTGCCTATTGCCTGTTCAAGCACATATGGGAAAAATGATTGTTTCCCTCTCTGACGTTTACACTGAGTGAATCAGGAACAGATGTAGGCTGGGCACTGCCGACTCCAGCAGATAAAAGACAATTACAAGCAAAAAATGGAGCTGCTGATAGCATGCAGCTTTCACTTGGGATGTTCAGTTTAGCTACTGGGAAAAAAAAAGAGGGTTGAAAACTAAACTACTGACAGCAGCCGTCTCTTACTGCAGACCTGCTGATTCAAGCATCACACAGTTCCTTGCAGACGTATGTAGAAATGTTTAAAGGCTCAATTTGAGCCATTTGTTTATCATCATTTTTGAGCTCTCATTAAAATAATCTGTTCTGATTGTCTGTGGGAGCTATTTTTGCTCCTCTAAACAGTTGCAAAAGACAGTACAGATTAGAAAAGGAGAATCAACCCTGTGTAAGCCTGTGACTCATCAAATCCGGGCTCCTGTTCTGTGCTGGCTTCCGAAGCAGGCAGAAGACCCCGTAATGTGGCAGAGAAGGGCAAAAGCCCTGTCTTGCCCTCTGTGAACAAGAGGATTGAAAAATTTTATCTTTGTTGATCCATACACAGGGGATATGGGTAACTCTGTAATACCTACTTGCAAGCTACAGGCAGAGGATGCTTTCTGGAAGACCAGGCTTTCTCCCCAGCCCAGGGAGTATCCTGCTACACACACTAACTCTGGATGAAAAAGTCTTGCCTTCCCAGGCAATTATTTTATCCTTGCATACAGAGCCCCAAGCTGGAAAGGCTGAGCACTGACAGCATACGGATGTGTAACCAACCCAGAGAAAAGGTGGTTTGCAGGAATTTCATAAGACTTAAACAGTGTTATTTATTTGCTATTCAAACCATAAGTAACCCAGAAAAGTGCCAGGAGTTATAACACAAAGTGTAACTTACTTCTTCCATTCCTCCCTCTGTGATTGCCCCATACTCTGCCATCATTAGGTATTGTGGTGTGCCTGCAAGACCAATTTAAATTCTTTTATCATCACCTCTGGCCTAGACACTCTGAGCTACTAATTAAAATGTACGGCCTCAGTCTGTGAGGCCTGAACCCGCACTCGGTGCTCAACTTTTTTGCAGCCAGTTGAGCATCCCTCCAGGTGCAGGTAGGCCATGGAAGAAGGCAGCATTTTCAAGGGAAGCCAGAATCTGTCATTCCGGTCAGGCTTGAAAACGAGCTCAGGAATTCCAGTGCACATGGGGTAAAAGTCCGACCCTGCCCATGGGTGCTGAAATTGGAGCCCTCCCAAAACAATTCCTGCCATTTCACTCCTGCCGGCACGCCCCATGGGAGATTCGGACCCATTGGCTGTATCTCCTAGGTTCCCAAGTGATCACCCAAAACTCTGGGCAATTTGAGTGACAAGATGCCCAACAACCTCTCCCATTAATATACAGGGGTCAGCACCTTTTCACTTCTTCAGCACAAAGGATTTAAAAATCTTACTCTTTCTTCTCATCGTTTCTCTATAAAGTTGCAGAAAATGCCTTTTGTTGTAGTGCCATGCTACAGTGAATCTGTTTGTTCTTTGGGCATTTAAATGTTCCTATCATTGACATTTTTAAAGCTATGAAAAAGGATTTTAATTGGCTGAAATGCTGATTGCCATAACAACTGGCTAATGAACCATCTGTTAGCATATGTAATATTTATTTATACACTTAAAAAACGCAGCTAAAGATCAGGGTGGGCTCTTTTTCAAGGACAGGGGCAGCTCACTCCCCGTGCAGATGGGCAGGGAAGGATGGGGGTGAGTTTTATGGGCTGCAGGGCCCACAGGGACCACCACGAGCCTCTGGTCCACCCCTTGTACAGACATCAGCGAGCTGTGAACTTGTGCCCCAGCCATCCCTGCTGCAAGTTTAGCAGCTCATGATGGGCAACCAGGAGGGGAAGAGCCTGCTCAGCAGCACAGGGCTGCCTTGCTCCAGGACACCCTTCCCTCCTCAGACGCATAGAGCAGCATCGGACAAACCAGGGAAAACGCAAATTCAGGACCAGTGTCTTTGGGAGCAGCACGTATTGCCATCCTCCTCCCACCCATCTCTCGGGGCAGGGGGACCCAAGCCCAAGCGCTCAATGGTGACGTGAAAGTTCACGTTACAGATGACAAATAGATGGGAGTTCCCCTAAAGCATTTCACCAAGCCGCTTTCCTTATGAGGAGTTTGCATTTTTAGAAAAAGCTTCTCCCTGGCAGCTCTCAGCTCCCATCTGCCAGCAAACACCCAGCCCATGTGAAACGCCCTTGCTTCACATCCTGGGGTCTGATCCTGACCTGAGCTAAGGCAGCCGGTGCTCCCCTCGAACAGTAATGGCTCTTGGAGGCAATAAACCCTAATAATTTCTTAAGAGAGCCCAGGCCCACAATCCCCCTTCACAAATTCAGCAGGATGATGCTGGAGGTTTAATGGGGGGAGATGTATTTTTAGACTGTTGATAAAGAGGGAGAGAAGAAGGGAGCAGAGAAAGCCCTGTTCCACAGAAGTCACATGCATATGCAAAAGGAGCCTAATTGCCCCTCTTTAGAAACTAATCATTCGGGATTTTACAAGCCACATTATAGAACCTGACATGCTTATTTTTCCTTTTATTATGTTTGTAAGCAGTGATCCTATTGAAAAGAAAATCAAACCCTATTTTTACCAGTCACAACCATCTCCCTTTTTCTTTCTGCCTGCTTTATTTTATTTTATTTTCCTTTCTTTCCATCAGTTGAATAGAGCAGCATTTTCATGTGTATTAATTGCCCTGTAAAATGCCCTCAAAGTCATTAGAATTCCCCATTCAAAACTATTATCTGTGCCATTATGTCTTTGCATTATATTTATTTAAATGTGCCTCTTCTGAATTAGCTTATTTTTAACAGCTAGCCATGCCTGAAATATTGTTCCAGGCCAAGCTGTTCTCAAATCTTTATTTTTTTTTTAATGATAACTTCATACAAGCTCTTGATGCTTTATCCTGAGTGGAATCACAGTTTTAGGCTTTTAACCCTCCTTCCTTTTTCTATTTCAGAAAGATAGGCAATAGCCTTGTAGAAATTTTTTTGTGAACCCACAAGACTTTCTTATACCAGAACTGCAAGATTTACAGCTACAGTTCATGGCTGTCACACCAATTTAAATCTGTTGATTGCGAAGATGATTAAAAGAAAAAGACACCACAATTTCCTAAATGTAATGCAAAGTTGCTCTCCCCGCTCAAAATATCCACACATGATTTTCCATCCATTCTGAAAGGTAATTTTGTCAATACTTAGAGCCCACCACAGCTTGAGTGGCTGGACTTCTGGAAGAACACGAAGGTGAAGAATTTGAGGCAGCACTCCCTACCCCCAAGAGTTGCTTCGTGGAAGTATTTCTTGCTTGGAAGGGAAGGTCCCGGCGTGGGAAGCTGGTTTTCTGACCGACCTTCCCTGCTCTTTGGCCAGTGCCATCCCGACACAGTCTGTGCTTTCCATGCCAAAAACCTTGCACGAGGCTGGGACACCTCTGGGCTGAGGTCTGGACCCACGCATGGGAAAGGGTGCTTATAAAAATTAGAGCCCAGACACTGAAATCGGTACTTCACCCCAGTATTTCCCTTTCCCTGCCATCCGCTCGTCAGTGTTATCCCCGAAGGAAGGAGCCAGACCAGCACCGCATCAGCATCCTCCCCCCAGCTCCAGGCAAAGCTCTCCTCCCGCTTCACACCATTTTCATATTTTAATTAGACCAGCCGTTCTGCGTCTGCCTTCATTAACCGACACCCACAATTATTGAAAGTGTGGATGTCGAACTAGCACAACCCCCACCCCTAGCCCCCCCCCCCGCCGAGACCCAACTGCTGGGCTCCGTCCCCGCTTTGTGCTCCTTGTTTAAACATTCACGACAGATCCTCTCCTACGGCAGATACATTCACACCTCCGACTGCACAACCGGCCGTCCCTTTGGTCACGCAGGTGGTCCTCCCCGTCTGCCAAACCACGCCGCCACCTCTCGTTATTTCCCCCCCCAGAGACCATTCCTCCTTTCTTCTCCTGTCATGCACTGGGATAACCAGCAGCTCCGGCTGAATTACTGAAGTGGGCAGCATTAACCTGCGGTCTTACCACGGTAACTTCCCTGCCTGCCTCTTTTTGCCTACACTTTGTGCTTTGAGGTCAAGTTTTTAAAGGACATAACACCCCCATTGGTACCCTCCTGCCTTGCCGTGCTGCAAGGAGACAGCCAGGGACGTTTGAAACTGTTGCCTCCCCCTGGGCCGTACAAAACCCTTCCTCTGTGCACAGGGAAAGAAACAAGCGCTTTGCTGGAGCATCTAAATTTATCCCGTGCTAACAACGAGGCTCGGACCAACACGTGCAAGTTCTCAGTCAGGATCTGGGGTAGGTCATCTGCCCCAGTCCAGTGCAAAGCAGAAACCAAACAAAACACGGGTCCCTTTGCCACACTGCCCGTCCGAAGGGATGGAGCTCAGCCCAGGCTGCAGTGGGGACGGAGAGCTCACACCAGGGTCAGCCAAAGGAAAACACTCACAAGATCTCGTTTGAAAGGAACCCAGCAGTTTTCCACCCAGACCATTTTCCTGCCTCCCAGCCACAGCAAGTCGGTGTAAATGGGCTTTACATCCAGGCAGGAGTGCCAGGGAGCTCGCAGGGTGCAGACCGCAATGCCCGAGCAGGACTGCACGCTCCTCTGTGGCTGTGCTTTGAAGCTGCATCTCTGACAACCACGTAAGCAGGGGAGAACAGCGCCTTGTTATTTTTTATAAACATCTTTTCTACAGAGCATCAGCAAAATCTCTCAATTTTAATCCCATCCCTCATAACATTTCTTTTGAATATTTAAGAGCAAAACCAGTGCTCAGATCCTATCTGGTGTTATATCCTCCTTCATTTCCTTTTACAGCATTCAGATAACGCAGTGACCCATACAGGCCAATATAGGTCTGTAAAAAGATAGACGGATACTTCTGACACCAACAGAAAGCCTCTGCTTTACCATCTAGCAAGTATTCCCCCAAAGGCAGCTAAAGCACAATTGCTTTATTACACCACCACCTTCGTTATCTGGCAGAACAGCAGCACATCGGGTTTAACCCTTCCGAGGATGACTTTTCTGGCTTGCCGTCTGGATGCACTCGGGAGCAATTCAAGTCAAGTTTCCAGTTGACATCAGAGCAGCTTACCCTGTCTCTGGGGGAAATCAGCTCTGATCCAGACCCACCAGGTTTCCCACCATCATAAAACAACAAGGTTTTTGCCACTAGATGGAGTTTAAAAAGCCTTGCCCTTTCCCAGCCCATGCCGGTACCTCCCGGGTTTCAGCAGGACCCACGGCACGAGCGATCGGTGTTTGTGGTCCCGACTGTGGGATGTGAGGTGGGGAAGGGTGGCGGCGATCTGGAAACTCAAGGTTTGGCGTCTACTTGCACATACATGAAAAGCAACAAAATAAAATGCGACGCACAGCTGAGCGCTCAGCCCCATCTCTGCCTTTCTCCGAGGACCAGACGTGGCGTGTTCAGCTCCGGGGCAGAAAGGGACACGCACACCCTGCAGACATTGACTGCCCACGCCGCGGTGCTCGGCAGCCGCAGGGGCCTCACAGCCCGGGAGAAGAGATTTTCACCAACACAGCAAACGTGGCTGGTCCAGGGAGCAGAGACGGGGGCCAAGATGCATCCCCCAGCCTGACCTGAGAGCTGGCTGTGCCCCACGCTGCTCTGCAGGGCCACCCCGACCCGGCAGCTGCCACAGGATTTATATAAAATAATAAATATCATCCACATTGGGAAGGATATTGATCTGCAGATTTCACTGACATTTACAAATAAATGATGTATTGCAGTTTTCATTTTGCTTGCTGGGCTGACCCTAATGGCCTTTACATAATTTACTTTTGATTAAAGAAGTGCTTTGACGCAGAGAACTAAAAAAAAAAGAAATATATAAAAAATCAATACAATTATGAGATCAGCTTTAAAACAATGTGTTATGGCAGGAAAAAAAAAGTCAAATCCTTTGAAGATGCTTGTATTAAAGTGTGATGTCTAAAGACATTTCAGAGATCAACAGATTCTCTACTTGCCGAGAGTTGGAAATTAGCTAAGTACACATTACAAGTTTCAGATTGATTGAATTTAAGGCCAGACTCTGGCAGCAGGTTCAGCAATGGTGACCCCTTCAGCCAGGTCCATGGCAGCATTTTATACTCATAAATAGACATAACTCACTTGCATAAGAATGCAAAGGAGGAGCAGGCTCCACCATTCACTTCCACATATTTAAATATTTAGCAGTGTGGTATGCAATGTAAATAATGTCTACTGTAGCTAGTGGAAAAACAGCTTATCTAGTTTAAGAAAATAGGGGGTTGCATTAGCTAACGTAGTGCCATATGTTCATTAAAATACCACAATGTGCAAAATAATCGTGACAGTAAGTTAAAGTAATAATCTGGTTAACAATATCCAAAAATATTTTTTTGGCAACCGAACTGTGCACATCATGCATAATTAATGAGTGTTCTTGCAATTAGTATGCCCTTGCACAAAGGAAATGACCACAACCTGTTTGCATTTGTGAAGCATGACAAAAAAAAAAAACCCTGTTGGTTTTTGGGTTTTTTTCACTCCTCCTTCTGATCAGCTATGCCACACGACTCCAACATATTTTGTCTTCTACGAAAACTGGGGAGGAAACTGTGTTCTTTGGAAACACAACTCACCGAGATGGCGCCAGACTAATCATCGATATTCCAGAATAATGGTGTGTGCACTGCCTGCCCTATTTTCTTTCTCATGTACTCTGAAAGCTAATAACATTGAAAGGGGGGAAAAAAAAAAAAGAAAAAAAAGATGTAACTCTGAGCGACACCATGGCTGTACCACACTTATTCAGAGAGGCAGGCTGACTGCAAGCTGCAGGCATTTTGTTTTGCTCTTTTTGCATTGTTTAGCAAATTCAAGGCCTGACAGAGGAAAAAAAACATCCAAGTCTGAATCCATGGATGGGGAACTGAGGATCCTGCAGTGCCGAAGTTAACAGAAAACTTGCTTTTGCCATCAGTGGGCACAAGATGGAGTCTTAGAAAGTACCGAACTGTACAGAGACGGTTACTGCGCAAATCCTCAAACTCTTATTGCAATCCCCCACTGTGGTCCGGAGCAGCCTGTCCCTCCGGGCAGGACTGTGGAGGTGCCCAGCACCCCGGCACGGGCCGAGCCGCCGCAGCGCCCAGTCCTGCTGCCGCCCTCTGCACCCGCACCCTGACGCCAGCTCCACGCGCCTCTCCTGCTTGTGATGCGGTGATTTAACTTGGCATCAGGAGACAGGAGAATTAGGCTCAGTGTTATTTATAATGAATGACTTTGCATTCCTTGAGTAACAATGCTTACTCATCCTGTTATTTTTGTTACCCCAAGAATCTGTATTCTGTAAACTCTGCATGGATGTTTAGGAAAGGTAGAGCTGTTTGTAATCCTATCTTCCTCAGCAGAAGTCATGATTGCAAAAAATCCCAGACAAAACAAAAGCCCCAGAACTACATACATAAAATCAAATAAATAAAAATGCAATGGCACTGACTGATCTGAAGAAAAACAATCAACTGTGAGCCAGTTTATTCAATCTGCCTAATGTAAGAAGGTTGCAAACATCCCACTGTTTATTCTATGACTTTTTTTCCCTTTTGGCAGCAATAAAAACAAATAATGCAGAACCACTTGCTATTCAATTTGAGGTCTGAATGTAACAGAACAACCAAAAGCCAGTAGCGGATGGGTGAAAGGCATTTGGCCCAAACCCTTTTTGCAAGGACTCCTGCAAAATTTACTCTTTGTAAACTGCATTTAGGAGGAGTTATTCTCCCTGTGATACCCCAAGATTCGCACAAAGCTGCTGCATTTTTTCTTGATTAACCATTTGAATGATTTTTTTAAATCTTCCAGACATCGGCTCCTGTCACACCTTTCTCCGCTAGATTAAAAAATACTTTGTACCTAGTACTTTCTCCCTGTGAACATATTTAAACAGCACGATGAGGTTGCTTTCTAATCTTCCCTTTGATAAGCTAATCAGATTGATCTCCAGAAGCCTGTCACCGCGAGGCACGTTTTTCAAACCATGGAATATGCCTCGCACCTTCTGACAAAGCAAGCGCCTGTCCCAGGGGACGAGTCATCCTCCAAGTTTCAGAGACAGGGTGGAGACCCTCAAGGCACTTCACGAATATATTTGTATCATGCCGTG
The DNA here is from genome assembly GCF_947461875.1 of Haliaeetus albicilla. NCBI lineage: Eukaryota > Metazoa > Chordata > Aves > Accipitriformes > Accipitridae > Haliaeetus > Haliaeetus albicilla. The sequence goes on along the minus strand of NC_091508.1, from coordinate 1,818,249 downwards.
GCTCAGACTAATGAGTGCCTTGGCCTAATCACCTGAGAGCATCTTGTTTTGAAACCAGACAGATGACACTGAACCCGAGCAGTTATCCTTAGAAATTGCATCTATTCTTTGAACTGGCGCAAAACCAATGAGAAAGACTGCGCAAAGCTAAGCCCTTACGCAATGCCCGCTTGGGCTTTCAAAACTGCGTTCAGATAGCACTAAAAAAAGGCTTCATGAAAGAGTTGCCCACAGGAGAGTGCTCTGCCCCCCCAGGCGAGCGTGCCCTCAGCAGCGCTGCGCCCAGCCTGCAGAGCGGACACCGAGGGGGGCAGCAGCAAAGGGAGCTCCTGGGGGCACGGTCCGTAGTTCGAGAAAGACTACAAATCCAGAACAACCCGAGAAAGGTGTTGCTAGCCAGAGATAGGCAATGATACTGAAGTTATTTGATAATATTCTCTTTTTCGGTCCTTCTGTAAAGCAACATTTTAAAACAAAGTTGGTCAATATAAAAAAAATTCCAAGAAATTACCTCTTTTCACAGCTGCTATTCAGTGGATCTTAGTGTGAAAAATGCATAAGCTCTGGGATAACTTTGTACCCCTCAGTTGTCCCACTGAAATTAATTTTGAGGTACACCTGAAAAACGCTGTGCTGCTCGAGGCCGTACTGGGCAGACAAGCCAGGGAAGCGGTGACATTTGCGGTATGCTGTGCTGGTCTGCCACAGCCTACACAACAGGATAGCACACAGATTTTCCAGGATGCATTTGTGGTTCTAAACACCTCCCTGGCATCGTTAAGCCACAAATTTGTTCAGAAATCCTTGCATTGTATCCCAGAGGAGATGAAATACAGTCACTTGCAAGGGAGAGAACAACAATAAAAAGAGAATGAATGCTCCCTAAGTGCTTCCTAAAACAAAAAAATTTGATATGCAGCCTGTGTACCCACGCAATTATGAAGCTCCTAGCTCTGAGCTGTAACAGATGGAATTTTTTTCCCCTGTCTCTCTTTGGTGATAAGGTGAATGGTTTCCTCAAGGGAAGAGTAGACAGAGTTGCTGAGTTGGCAAGGCTTGTGCCAAGCAGCTGGTTGCTGATAAAATTATGGGTCTGGATAGGCATGGTCTAGGAGGGAGTCATAAGGGCCTTTCTGTCCCCACCCTTTCCAAGGAAGAAATGAAACAGGTCATGGATATATTCATTAAAGCACGTGAAATGGGAAAACAACAGAGTCATGCTACAAAGTTACCAGAAAATGATGCAGATTTTCTGTGTATTTATTAATGTGGCTTATTTCCTTTGGACCTTTTTGTACTGCAGCTTATAAATTCAACTTGAGCACTTGATTCCTGGGACAACTTACAGCCTCACCAGAGAGGGGAAGGAAAACTAACAGCTTCACCAGGAAACAGAGGAAGGAAAAAAAAATGACGATGGTACAGTTTTGCTCTAGAAGGTCTCAAAGCTCTGTTTGAATATTAAATCAATCCGTACTTACACAACCTTTACTTGAAATAAGCACATATTAACCTCATTTTACAAGGATGAAAACAGAAACATTGAGATAGTTGGCTATCAGTCTCTAGGAGATAAAAAGTTTAAGTATTCGCATCTTTCTTGCATATGCATGTCAGCTTCTGCCTGTGAGCTCACTATTATCACAATTCAATGTGCAATGCATGCATTTGCACTTGCAAACTGGGCTTCTGGACAAGCATATACCTGATTAAATGCTCAGTTAACATAGGTAAATCTTTGAACATCTATGTCTCCCCCAAAGCGGAGTATTGTAAAACACATTTATAAGCATTCACCAACATAACTTAATATTAACACAGTGAAAGTCCCTCAACCTCACCCCTCCTGTACAGGGAAAGCAGAAGAGAAGAATGCAGAGGAACTTGTGCAAGCTCCAAATTAAAAGCAATTAGTTCTGGCTTCCAGTCCTTTCCCAGCTAAGATCATTAAGCCACACTCCTTGCATCAAAGATCAGAAAGCAGAGTATTTACTCCAGGTAGCTCCTCCCAGGTATGTACATACAAAAAAAAACCCCAATAAACCCAGCTAAGCTTTATAAGATGAACGATTCTTAAAGCTTCTCTTACTCCCTGCAGATGCTCCCTATAGACCTGGTGATCACAGCAAAACAGTTTTTCTTTGATATACTGGGTAACACCAGAACTCCTTTCCTATGGCTCCATGCACTGAGCCCACAAACAATACGGGGGGCGGGATGGGGGTGTTCAGGTGGAGATTCTGAGACCCCTGCGTAGGCTGGCAGGGATCTCCCTGCATACACAGAAGAGGGCTCTTTCTCAGCAAGACAGCCAGCTGGCAGCTCTGAACCTGAGCTCGGCTTAAATGGCCAGTGGCGGTGAGTTTTGCCAGCGAGACAAAGCTGCCTCTCCTCCCCCAGGTCATCTAGGTTTGAATGAAAGACTCACAAATTTTAACTCTATAAAGCTGGTAGAAACAAAGAGAACAAGCACACACATCCTCCCTCCATACACTCTTTGGAAAAGAAAACCCCACATACATTGATCAGCTCAATTGCTGAATGAGCCGAGGTTGATCTTTCCAGAAGAAACTGAAAAATTAACTTTGAGAAATGTTAGCAGACTCTTTTCAATGGGCTGAAAAAGATTACACCTATATTAGCCACATAATGAATGACATATAATGTCCATCTTCTAGTGGCATTTGTTTTGTTCGCCTCTTCTGTCTCTGCTGTTCTGTTCTTTTCTGAAGCCAGAACATCTTGTTGCCTAATGCTGTTTTCATGCAGTATCCATCCCAGTTGCTCCTCCATCCATCTCTGCAGAGCAAAGGTTTGGGGCAGTTTAGATAAGTACCAGCACTCCTAAATGTTTATTCAAACCAGGCCACCCACCATGCTTCAGAGCTGCCTGTCGAGGGGACAAAGCTGCAGTGCTCAGAGCAGAACCAACTACTAAAAATCGGTCCTCCGCCCGCAGGCAGAGCCCTCTCTGTTACGAGGCATTCGGTGGATGGACCAGCAGCACAGGCACCGACAGCACACCAGCACCCAATGGAGACACATGCGGCAAAGTGGCAGGGAGGGGACTGTGTCCCTTGGAGAAACGGACTCTGCCTTCACCGAGAAACTGTTTGCAGTCTATAATGTCAGGGGCTCTGCCCTCCATTCTTTTCCCAATCATAACACAACAAAGCCGTCTGGATTTCTGAAATGTCACTGTGCCTACCCAGAGACCTGGCTCAGACAAGGTAATTATCCCTTCCTGTCACCCTTTCTTATTCCGACTTGTTTGAAAAGAAGTGTTTTTCCTAAGTCTGTCAACCAGTGTCCTAGGAAATGCTTCTGGCTTCCAGCTCCCGAGGTGAAACAGGACAGCTCCAGAGACACCGCTGCGCTGGGACGCCCTGCTGCAGGCGATCTGCATGAGGATGAACATGTACGAGCTGCTCAGTCTCTTCCCCATGCTACCGCAGGAAAGCATGGAAGAAGGCCAGGGTTTTTAACACCCGTACAGGTCAATCCCTACAGCAAAAAATCTCTACAGATGATGATGTTCATATCCTGTTCAACACCCGGATCCCGTGGCAGGGAGACCCAAAGAACAGCAAGGGAGGAAGATGCCCAGTTCTCATGGATTTCAATAGGATAAGGGAAATAAACTGCATGGAGCTTGCCTGAAAAACATCTCGCCTATAACGATCATTCAAGTTATTACTGACCATAGTGATTTTCACCTATTTATTTACAGCAGGGTGTTCCTCAGTTCTCTAGCAGCAGCCAAACTGAAACCCACTACTTGTTTCCCCTTGTGTAAGAGCTACTGGCTGCAGTCTGCTGACACAGGACAGAGTATGTGCTTGATTTAATCATAACACCAACAGGACTTTTAATCCCAAAGAAACAAGAACAGCAATGCAGAAACAGATGAAGACCAGATTTAGACTTCAGACATGACTGACACAGGGAAAATAAAGGACTCATTACAGAAAGCATGCAATTAATGATTGTGAATGTGCTAGAGGTATTCCAGTTCTGGAAGCATGTTTAGGTAGCTATCAACACATAAGAATTAAGCCAATTACTAAAATAAGATTACCTCTTGCTTTCCTGCCTTGCACACATGGTAACAAATTAAACTGAGGGAGAGGGGAGGTGGTCAGTTAAATTCTCATCAGGCCTCCATAGTAACCTCTGCTGGCCTTTCACGCTGAGCATTGGGGATTTGATATTAACCACAAGCATGTGGCTGCTTTTCTGCTGAAAAAAAGCACATTTTAAAGGGGAGAGATCTTATCTTTCATTTTATATAGATCAGTTCTGCAGCACCTTGATATATTTATAGTTTTAATACATAACCATAAATGCCCCCTAAACAAGGGATATTGCACCTTTAGATTACTATTATTGCTTTATTGCTCATTGTAACCATAAATTAACAGCTTCCCCCAGCAATGCTGAAAGAGTACAGAATTAGATTACAATGTACATACACAAGAGCCTATTAAGGCATTGCTATTCCATAAAAGTCTTTATGGTTTTTAAGTGTACACCTATAAGTGTTTCAATTAAAGAACTACATGCTTGCCTAGTAATTGCCCTCCCATTTGAGATAGGGCTTTGCAGCAAAAAAAAAGAAAGAAGCAAGACTAAAAGGTGGAAAATTGGAATATAAAACACCGAATATGAAACTGCCATAAAAAAACCCACATGGGTTTAAATTATGCTTATTAGAGCCATTTGCATGGTTTAACTCTCACACTCTGGTTGCTGTAAGGAACCTGTTGTTTGTTTCTCTGGACAGAAAACCCTCTCCTTCTGTGTCATAAGTTCTCAAACCTTGCAGGAAATCAGTCACTGGGATAAAATGGCTTTCTTTTGTGGAGAACAGCTGCCACCATAAATCACTCTAGAATGACTGCAGAGGTCCTTCAAGGCTGGACGACATGACAGAAATATGAAGTCCAGACTTGGGATTCCCAGAGCAGAAGATAGACACCATGACAAGAGCCGCATCCCTACCTGTCAGAAGGATGACATCTTGTGGTAGGATGGGTCAGAGGACCAAGAACTAATTAAATACAGTAAATTAAGCTAAATTCAACATATTACAAGGAGAACAGGGCTTCTTGCAGACATTACAGGTGGAAAGGAGAACTTGATTCAACTGCACTTTGGTTTTCATGACTTTAAACTGCAAGGAAGAAATTTATCATTTGTGCTTTGGTAATTGCCTCCGAGTCCACCAGGCAGGGAGATTTTCCTGTTCATTGCGGAGCCTCATGCGAGCTCTTCTGTTCCCCGTACAACATTTATGTGCAGGTATACTCATTTGAAAACTCAGCCTGGGAAATTGTTTGAGGGGGCCTTTGGGCTTCATTTCAGCCAGAACAGTGGCTTTTGCGGCTTTTCAGCCACACGCTATAACACAGCGGCTCTGAGGGGCGCACAAAGATGAAGTTGAACTTGGAAGTTTATGGAGACGGAATTAATAAGGAAACTTGCTGTATCATCTGCAGAGTCACTCTCTTGCTTGTGACTGCTCTTGAAAATGGCCTCAGCTCCTCTAGCAAACATTGCTTTATTGCTAACCTTGGAAGAAATTGGTATTTGCATGTGTCGTGGTTTAACCTCAGCCAGCAACTAAGCACCACGCAGCCGCTCACTCACTCCCCCCCCATCCAGTGGGATGGGGGAGAAAATAGGGAAAAGAAGTAAAACCCCTGGGTTGAGATAAGAACGGTTTAATAGAACAGAAAAGAAGAAACTAATAATGATAATGATAACACTAATAAAATGACAACAGTAGTAATAAAAGGATTGGAATGTACAAATGATGCGCAGGGCAATTGCTCACCACCCGCCGACCGACACCCAGCCAGTCCCCGAGCGGCGATTCCCTGCCCCCCACTTCCCAGTTCCTAAACTAGATGGGACGTCCCATGGTATGGAATACACTGTTGGCCAGTTTGGGTCAGGTGCCCTGGCTGGGCATGAGAAGCTGAAAAATCCTTGACTCTAGTCTAAACACGACTGAGCAACAGCTGAAAACATCAGTGTTATCAACATTCTTCACATACTGAACTCAAAACACAGCACTGTACCAGCTACTAGGAAGACAGTTAACTACATCCCAGCTGAAACCAGGACAGTATGTGAGAAGACTGGGAGGGGGGCAACTGCCATCAGAAATGTAATTTGAGTTCTTGCATCCTATGAAGATTGCCTGGCATCAGTGACAGTCTTTGCAGCATTTCTATGTGCAATTCTTCAAGAATTAAAGTGTGGGATGAAAGGTAGAAATGGGTAATGCTCGATAAGCAGCAGACATTAATTAATGCTACATTACAATGGAATTCAGCTGAAATAATGTATGGAGGCCACATGACTAGTAAAAGGAAATTCATCATGGTTAATGTTATTACACTGAATGTCAAAGGAAGCAGTGATGATTTGCCACTTACTGTATAATGTAATGTAATCTAAATGCAATTTTGGTTGGATAGCCTTGAACATCCATATTAAGCAGAACTGGCAGAAAAAACCAGGATTCAGTCCTACTCTATGGGTAGTCTACAGTATCCTTAACTTACCAGCTTCTGAGTGATGCATCTGTTTGCCAAGACATGACAGGACAGATTTTAAAGACAGGTATACTGCATTTGTTCTCCCTTTTTAAGGTTGACACTAACGTTTGGGCATACTCGGATTTAGCAGGCTAGGGTCACATTCCGGCATTATTTTGGGGTGACCTTGAAGAAACACATCAACTTTTGGCAGCTGTTTTCTCCTCTCCGTCAGACATTTGTATGTCATCATCCTTACTGGCAACCTTCTTGATCTACAGATTTTTAAACTTTTTCCAGTAGAGGTTCAGGTGCCCATCCAGTAAACTTTAAATCTACTTGCAGACATCCGGTTGGTTTTAGTTAACATTGATGGGACACTAGGAAGCAGTCTACGGCCCATGAGAGTCAAAGAAGGGTGACTAGTCCAAAGGAATCTATTAATCTCATTTATCCTCTAGAATAAGAGCTTTTCCCCTATAAAATTACATCTATGTCAGATTTTTATTGATATTTCTTCAACACAAAAATGCTTCTCTCAGTTTAATATTTGTTTTGATTGTTTAATGCATTCCAGAGCAAACCCCACCTACCTATGTTATTTCTGTAAGGCATACCAACCAGCAAGTCCACTTACACAGAAAAGGCCTTTTGCATGGAATTGTGCATGATTTATATTTTTTCTTCCCACAACCAATTACGTGTTGGGTTTCAGTAAAGACTCTTCGGTAACAGAAGTCTGTTCAACATGTTTTTGTAAAATCTTACTAATTTTCCCTGCTACATGATACTACAACTTTTAGCATGAGAAATATAATTCTGTAGAGATTGCCTGATGTAATATTATTCTAAACCAGTGGAAGCCATCATTATGCATTCCCTTTTGAAATAAGAAAAATATACAGGGAATTTTTTTTTCTTTTAATATCTATAAATCAGCATTCATTGCAGCACTATAGATTCTAATTCTTTAAAAGAAATAGTGTATAACACTTGCAATTTATTTCACTGGAGTCCCACACAGCTGTTCTACTGCTGTTTTGTCATTGAAATAAAAACATTGAGTTTTCCATTAACTCTAGCTTACATTTATGAAAAGAAATACACTTACGTATCTTTTAAAAGATTCTAAATAGTTATTATTTATTTATACAACCCTGGAAGTGTGCTAGGCATTTCACAGGCACACAAAGAGAGCTGGCAGTCTAAACAGTAAACAAATAAACCCAGCAGAGAAGGGAAGGAGAAACAAACCTTCTCTTCTCAGTATTGTTTGTGTCTTCTACACACTGCCCTACCTTTTTTACTTCATCCAAATTTTCATTTTACTTGCAAGTGCTTCGCATCTTTTCTAGCATCATTTATCTCAGAGGAACTAGCCCTGCTTTATACCAAAGCAGGGGCCACTTCAGCATGGCAGGTGGGAAAGAACTTTTGCATGGCGGCTCCTGCAGTAAAAGCATCCAGTTACATTCGAAGTAGCTGAATAATACACAGAGCTCAATATATGCAACCGAGACAGGTACTGCCCAGGCATGGTAAGATGTGTCCAGGAAAGACACCCGTGAAGCGGCACTGCTGGGTGACGGGCTCGAGTCGGGCACTGTTTTACGTCCCCCAGCCTTGTGCCCCCTCAGCCTCGCAGCTCAAGCCCCGCCAGACCCAAGGGGGTCCCGAGACCCTCAGTTGGCTGTTGATCCTGCCAATTAGACAACCATGGGGAGAGCTTTGCGGTTCAAAGCAGTTGTTTCTGAAACATTTACCATTGTATGGGGAAATAGGGGCTTCCTTCCACTGAACGAGATCTTTGTAAGTGCAGGTAGCAAAGCCAAACTTTTAATGTGCAAGAGTTTCTAGATACCCAGCATTTTTGTCATTAACCTTTAGAATGAGCTTACACTTAATTAGCTGCCCAAGCAGGGATGACTGGCTTTGTACACACAGGTTCCTACCTACACGGACAGTGCTCAGTATCATTTTCCTTTATGCTAACACCATATTTGTAACAGACCTAAAGCTGGCTTCTTTACCCAAAAGCTTGTCATCTTCTCGCAAGTCCCCTCCCACCATCTTTTATTTGACCAATTAAAGACCAACTAAACTGACTCCTCACATACCAGATAAATAAGTAGTAATGAGCTCTTTAGCTACTTCTATTTACTAAGAGTTTGAATTTACAGACAGAAATGAGAAAGAAAAAAAAATCAGGGAGAGGCTGAAGTTCCAGTTTTGGGAAGAAATTTCCATCTCTTTCAGTTCAGAAAACTCAGAAGCATCTGAATGTTTATTCAGGCCTTACTTCTAGACATGGCAGCGTACCCATACTTGTTTCTCACACAAATATATTAGTTTACTTAGCCTCCACAGCACAGCCTGAAATAAATCTTCACACCCCACAGCTCAAAGTGACTATCACAGAGGCGGCTATTGACAGATCAGTTGTGTACCAGGCAACAGCAGTGGTCTGTCAAGGCATCTCCTGGGTGCACGATTTCCAATTCTTACCCCAGTGCACATCTGCGGCAAGCCATAGGAACTGCACTAATGTGAACCTTGGGCAGGTCAAAAATGGGCCTGAAAGACTCGCCCCAGCTCCCCCCCCCGCACGGTGCCAGGTTGCGGACATGAATCAGCAGAGTTCTCGATGGCATCTGCACTACGAATTTATGTGTGTCGACTATTTGCTGTATCAGCTGCTTTGCTGATGCCAGTGACAGCTATGAGCACAACAGATTCTGTAGATAAATTATAGGAGCGCAAAAGTCATCTACATGCCAGTTATTTCAAATATCAACAATAACGTTTTGGATCACCTTAAAGGGGACAGGGCTTTCCCGAACCCCCTGTGACTTTGCAACCAAACTTCACTGGAACCACCCATCCACCCAGTGATGTCCACAGTGGAAGGCGTTACTGTTTGCCACATTAACAGGTGCTGATAATGAGTTTTTGTCAATGCTGCACAGAGACTTTTCCAGAAGGACCAAGTCTTTCCATAGCTAGACAGAGCAGCCTCAGGAACCAGTGCCCCCATCCCGCTGCCTTGCTGCCAAGTCCCAGGGCTCAGGGGTCTTTGTGGCTCACCCTGCAACACCCGTAACGTGCCAGATCATCAAATCTGACTCTTTAGTGTTTAGGGCTATTTATTAGCATCTGTGCTCAAGACAATCTGCCTGTGCCACAATGCAAATGAAGAATCATTATTTTTTCACTCCCTTCCCCATTTAATTGTTCTAGGTCTCTTCCCCACCCTGCTGTCTGCAGCCCACAAATGCAAAGGGGAACTCTGTAGAAAATGAGCTTTTTTTCCCCTTTCCTTTGAAGGAGCTAACAAGAGCCAGGGTGACATTTACAGAATAATTAAAGGCAACATTGATGAGCCCAGTAGTTGCAATTTTTCTTTTCAATTGAAGAACAGTTTTTAATCCATGTCATCTTTGGTCACCAGCTTTACAGCCTTGACAAGTAATTTTTACAGAAACACTACTAGAGGTTGTAAACTTTAATGACCTTTTTCTTTCTGGGTCCTTGTTTTTCCATACCTGTAATTAAGCAGTACTACATATGTGTGTGTATATATATATATATATTTAAAGGATAAAAAAAAATTCATATTACTATAAAAATCATCACTGTGCTCACCACTACAAACTTTAACAGCCCTGCAACCACAGATTCAGCTGTGGCCAACAATACAAGAAGAGTCATTACTGTAACTAAATTAGACCGTTTGTTTTCTTTCCCTCAAATCGAATTGTGTAGGAGCTGCTTTATTGCAAAACAGACATTAAAATTCCAGCTAGACCTCAGAGAGAAAGTAATTTCTATTTTATCAGCACTGTAAAGCTGTCTTTATGTTCTGAAGCAGGAAATATTGCAGGGATATTTATAGCTTCAGCACCAAAGCCAGTTTGAATAGAAATGTTACTGCGGTCGGCAGAGCTGTCACATTGCTCAGTGGAGCAGGGAATTTTAGTGAATTTGTGAATTACCGTTTCAGTCTTGACAAGTCTTTCAACGAGGCTGGTGTGTGTCTGGAGCTGCTTTGTGGTTTCAGGATAATGATTAAAGACTTGGATCACTTTAAGAGGAGATTTAAATGGTATCTCAGAGATAATCAGTTTCTGTCAATGAGACCCTCTAACAAAGACCAAGGTTTCCAAACTTTGCTGTGCTCCAGCAGCAGCAGCAGCTCAGCACTGGGCTCCCTTTTGCTCCTCCTCGTCCATCTGCTTCTTGGACAAGTTGGGTGCACAGCTATATTGCACAACTAGAGTGCACTGTATATGTCTTGCAGCACTAGGAATGCATATACTGCATTGCTGCCCAATATTTCCACAGAGGATTAGCAACTTTTTCCTTCCCTCACCTTCCTGGTACAGGCAGGAATTATGCCCTATAAATCTTTGTCATTGTCCTCTATAGTGGATTTAATACTGCCATTATACAGATGAATAAACTGATGCATGGAGAGAACGGGATCATTTGTCTTAGCAAACTTTCTAACTTTGTGGCAGAGGCAGGAGAGTACCTTGGATTTTTCAAGTATCTGTGACCACCCTCGCCTTTGTAATTAAACAGGGTTACTAACAGCCTACACTGGGAGAAAACGTAAAATAAATACCTTCACTCCTTGATTAAACCCATCCATTATTATATATGTGGTAATGGATTGTTTCAGCAATCCACAGCAGAAGCACTGCAAACGCACTGCAGAATTTAGCCTAACAAATGTTCCTATCATGCTGTAAACAAAATAATTTGTATTGTGGTGGTAAAACACATCCATAGCCCAGTAACTGTTGAGAAGGTCAAACTGAGCCTTCCATTGCTGTGTCAGTTGTGGATTTTCAGTGTTTCTTAGAGACAGTGGCTCTTGCCAGACACATGAAACCAGCTAGAAGGTGTTTGAGGAGCTACTGCTCCTGCCTCTTCTGCCCTTAAAAAAGGCTAGCAAAGCTCTGCCAGATCCAGTTTCACCCAATTTCACATCTCCACACCTCACATTGCACACAGCAGACCAAGGCTCTCCAGGTCGCCTCATTTGCAACCTTCTGGCTGTCCTCACTATACCCCCACCACGCTGCCCATAGGTCACTCTTCAGGTACAGAAAACAGCAACTCACTCCAAATGTAGCAGGCTAATTCACATTAGCCAGGTTTCTGTCCCAGCAGCACATTCACACCCATCCCTGTTTGACTTTGCCAGCCAAGGCTGCCTAGGCAAGACTGAACTACAGGGTGGCAAGCACTGAATTGTACACAAACACAAACGATTTAGAAATCAGGAGCACAGGTTCTTGGTCTGAACTTGTCAGAGTCTTAACAAGCTTGTAGAAAGACCTTGACACTTACACTTCAGCTTTTTTTTTTTTTAAGTGACTGTTTTATTGAGCAGATTTTGATCATAGTCTTATTTCATGGAGCTGAGTAGTGAAAACCAGTAAGTAGAGAGAGCTGGTGAAAAAGATCCTGTCTGTCCAAGACTGCAGAGCAGAAGCAGCAGAGTGTGTTCCTAACACAATTCTTTCAGCCCTTAAAATCTTAATCCAAGACAGCTCAGGCCTCAGGCAGATCTTGCCTCATTGAAATTAAGTGATCTAATTAAAGTAGAGTCTTCGTAACACCCTGCACCACATGTCTGTACCAGGAGACAAGCAGGTGTCTATGCATCTGGTTCAGAACCACCTTTTCCATGATGCATTGAAGACTTCTCTGGTTTTGTGAGGACCAGCAGCAGAGAATACAATGATCTTCTGAAACATGAAGTATCAAAGATACCCAAAAGAAAAGCCAGCATGGGGCTGGATTCTGTTCCTATGGGCCTCTACCTGCAGATATCCAAGGACTTTGTTTCTCTCTAACAATAGGGAAGTGCACCACGAAGACAGGATCTGCATACAATATTAGTGCATTATTTTCTAATAATCTTAGGCACCTCACCAAGACTATGAACGCTATGGAGTTTCTGCCACTGAAAATGAGAGACAGTAGCTCTCTCTAAGCTGGATAGTTTATCCATAATTGAAATTTGTAGTAGTGCATTTCTCTCCCCCACATCTATAAATAAAGCTGGTGTTTTGGCAATTACTGATGTCTGCTGTCATTTTGCAAGGCTGGGTTTTCAATGAAGCATGTGGTGTTATAGGCTAATGTCGTGGTTTTCTCATTTCTATAGTTCTCTAATTCTATATTTTATGAAAATTGAGCTACAGTTTTATGCACAATGATTCTTTCTATTTTTTAACCCCCTCTCCCCCTCCCGAAATGGGAGGGGCATGAGTGATGGAGGGAGAGATTTGGCTGAGTGTATATCTTGGGGAAGGGAGTAAGAAAATGACACAGCTCCACACAGCTGCTTTCTTGAGGGATCTCTACATAAAGGATGGGGACCTCCAGCACCCTCGAAGGGTGGCAGTGGAAAGGTTCCAACAGAAGCAAGAGGAAGAACCCTTCAAGAAGGTAGAGAAAGGTGTTTTGAGTCTGAGTAAAACAGATCCCTGACTCCAGGTAGGGCAACAGCTACATTTGTAAACATTATTTCGGATGGGTTTCAAATTCTGAGCTTGATTTGTCACCTGATTTGATTTTTGTTTCAACTTACCATTTTCCTCCCCTTCACCCTTTATTCTTCTGCTTCTTTTTCATCATCCTTCTTTTTCTTCCATAAATCTGTGCATTTTTTTTTCTCTTCCCTGTGAACTTCACTTCAGCCCTAGAATTCACCTGTACCTTCCAAATCCTATTCCCACTAAATCTCATTCCCATCAAAACTACCTGTAAACCATCCTCCCTGTCCTCTTCTCTGAAATGTTGGGGTTTTTTTTTATCCCATGCTCCTTTTTCTGTGTATCTATTTACACTACATTTAATTGCTTGTTAACATCACAGACCTGCTCCAGTTCTTACTGAAGTCAGTGAAGACTCCCATTGCTATTAATAGGCACTGAATCAGAAACAGAAGCTTTGTACCTAGAGGTGGTAAATGTCATTTAGAGCTGAGGGTACTTCAGAAATAACAGGATCAGGCCTGATGTCTCTGCATAGCTAATGCAATCAGTCCTTGTAAAAATAAATGCAGAAGCATTGCCTTCTGCTGTAACAGGCCTTCAATGGACATATGTCTCAAGGATGCTGATAATAATCAGCTCTTTGAAAGGAATTAGCTGGCTTTTCATTCTCTCCCTCTTTCTATCTCTGCTTCACAAATTTTCTCTTGTGTTTAGTAGACCCATTTATAAAATATAGATTCCAATTGATTCCCAAGGAGAATGAACACTAATACACTCTAGTGTCCATCTGTTTTGTCCCCCACATGGCAGAGAAAAAGATTTATATAACTTTTCTGGGTATGCTGCTGACCTGCAATTGAGTCAACAATCAAGTCACACTAAATTAAACAAAGGTATATTTCTTTTCCTGGCCTACACAAGAATGCTCTGCCAGTCTGCCTCTGGGGGAAGGCATGCCTCTCCTCCCTTAGGTCAAGAAAAGCCAAATTCATTTGGAGCAGAACTAAATTCATACACAAAGATCACCTGAGCAGCTGGATACCATTTACCAATGGCAGTTTTGTGATGTTTCAGGGTATTTGAGATAGGACCTTATATACCCATACAGGAATGTATATATACATAAATATACATGCATATCTATGCATGGCTGGGTATAAACACATACATGTCAATATACATGCTTGTTCCACCCACTTCCGTAGATGCCCTTCATAATTAGGTGAACTATTCATCTTTAATAATGACCAGTAAGCTGCTTTGCTTTCAGCAGGCTCAGTAAGACAGCATGCCACAGAAAGAGCTTTGAAGAATGAAAAATGAAAGACGCCACAAAACATCTCAAGATCAATTGCTGTAATTATTCTTTGAATAATTTTTCAGCCATTATTCAGGCCTTGCATATTTACATGAAAGGCTATTTTCAGGCCAACCAGAAGCTCTGTAGCTTTAGGATTTACAGCTTACTGTGTACGAAAGACTTAGCATTGCACCCTTAGGAAATTCATTTGTAGATTGTTGTGAAGATAAAGAAAAATAAAGGTTCCTTTAATCTTAATGTCCTTTATATGCTACTCATTACTGTTCAATACATTTTCTAGGAAGTCTGTGACAATGACAGACTCGATGGCTTACAACTATACAACTTCTTTTCCCCGTTTCCAATAGTGACATTTACAAACTGCCAAGTACCCAGGACGTATGTACTAGGAAGTAGATCCTCATCCTTTTTGCATTAATTCAAGGTTCAGAGTCTCACTGCACTGCCAAGGCAAGGGATAACAAAAGGGACAGCAAAAGGTTCATAAGCTCATAAATATGTGACAAGCTGTCTTGTCTTATTGCTCTTTTTAGCACACTGTGGTACTGAAATTGATAGCATAATAGACTTTCTCCCAAATACAGTGAAAACCATCATGAGGTTTTTCATTTTTATCAGACCTAATTTTTATGCTGACAAAAAAATTATCAGTGAAAGGCAAAATGTGAGCTGCTTGCTACAGCATTAATTTTAAACATCTGGAATAGGATATAATGTATGCAGATGTTTTGTAATGAAGACAGGTTACAAGGAAAATAAAATATATTGTGTGTTGCCATTGCTCGTTAATATAAATTGACATCTGCTGAGTCTGGAGGTAAACTCTATGTTCTCCTGCCATCCAGGCTGGAATAATACTCCATCTGCTATGTTAATGCAGCTGAACATCATTTGTCCCTTAAGTCATCCTTGATAGGTATAGACCTGGAAAAACTATTTGAGATGATATGGAGGTTATGTATTGGACTTGCCTAAATATCTTCTTACACTGCAAGAAAAACTACTGAAAAAATATCAGCTTAGGCTGTTTAAGCCATAGTGGAAAATTTTTTATCCACATACAGCTTTCATTTTCAGGCACTCTGAACATAATTTTGAATTTATTTCCAAATGAGCTATTTAGTAGCAAACAGTTGGAAGCTACATTCACAAGTCCAAGAATAAAATTCTGCTCAAACCTATTATACTCACTGGTATATAATGGGCATGATGAACCCAAATGCTGATTTTTCACACATGGAGGCATTTTCCACTAATTTCAGAAAAATTCTTCCTTTGCAATAGAGTAAGTTTGTGGTCTTTGGCTGAAACTTGTGCCAGCCATAACAAAGATAAGGAAATTTAAAAAAAAAAAGTCAGCCTTGTCTACATTCACCAAACATGAGCCTAGACACATTTAGAATAGGAAAACTAAAGGAGCTAAATTTTATTGTTTAAGAGGCCCTGAACAGGGCCTTTCTGACTTAAGACAGCTCATCTGAAAGGTCAGGAAGCTGTGGTACCTCTCCAATCCAGAATTGGTCCAGAACCCTCCAAGCACTCGAGTGCTCCTGTGGGAGAAGCTTCCTCTACCTGATCCTCCTTCAAGCCTTTGCTTCATATCAATATTTCCCTAATGAAAACACCCTATAACTTATAAAATTTTTTGAAAATATTCTCAAAAATCTGCTTGGAAATTTAAAAGAAAATCCATGTCAGATCATTTGAAATCTGACCATGAAGAATTTTTATGAAAGCGTTATCCTGAGCAGCACAGCAGCAGCAAAAAGACTATGCATTGTGAATCTATGAAATACTTTTGCACATCCCAGTGTTAATGCAGAGTAATTAAGGAAAGTGTACGATAGCAATTGTGAATAGCCTCTATACCTGGCAGGCTTTTGGTGCCAGGGAGGTGCTTTTGGGTTTTTATAAACATTATCAGTTTAAATAAATGCTTGGTCCAGTTGTATATGAAGCATACCTTCACCCAAGCCGTTAACATGACAGGCACAGGTCTGTGTTCATACCTGACTCCATACAACACGGTTCTCACGTGGCTCACAGGGAACCACGCTCTTTTTCTGACCAAAGCTGGTCAGCACTTTTGCTTCCCGGACGTTCCATCTGAGATGCAAACACCAGCCTAGTGTCAGGGTGACAAAAACATCATCACCACAACAGGGAAACCAGAGGAGGAATGGGGAGAGCACAGGCTTCCTTACAGTTTTCTGATATCCTAGGATTCTCTTTTTTCAGGAAACTTCTCCAAAGCTACACAAACAATGTCCACAAACAATCTAAAATATCACCATGGGTTTTTCTCCTCATTTGCTTTTAAAAATTGTTCTCTGATTGAATCCACGGGGATCCTGAAGGCAAGAAAATGTGCTCTGCATGATGAAGTACTTAAATAAGATTGCAGTGAGAACAGAACCGGTGCCTGTGCCACTCACGCATTGGAAGAATTTGGTCACATGTCAAACATTTCAAAACACAAGGAAAAAAAAAATAAGCTCAAGGCAACTCCTGGAAGAAACCTTTGGGGACCCAATGAGAAATTGCCACCAAATGAAAGCATTACAAGAAAACAGATGGAGAATAAGAGAGGAACATCAGAAAATCAAATGACATGTTTAAAAGGGCAAAACATCAATACTACCCAGAGAATTGATAAAATGTGTCATTTTAAAGGATGCTGTAAAGCAAAGAAATCACAAAATGCATTATGACTATGAAAGGGAAGGAGAGAAAAAAACAGCACTTGCATCTACCTTTATAGATAGTTCCAGTACCCAAGAAATTAGATTTTATTTTCAAGAATGAGTGTATATATATGTAAATATATAAAGGAAGATGCATTACTGTTCACAAAATGTTTGAAGTCATTAGAGAATGACAGAATGTGACACATGAACATTGGCAAGATTTGTTCATTTACGTTGGTAAAAGTTACATGATCCACTGTTTGTGCTTAGAAATTCCTCCTAACTGTATTTCTTCCTGAACTGTGCCTGTTGTGACATTCATGTGTTTATGCACCCTCTGTTTGCTTTTTTCTGAGCCACGTGAGTGCAGGATGGGGACACTCTTTAGTGTGTATCTACTGGCAAATTGAATATGAAAAACAAATTAACTAAAGCACTTTGATCATTATATTAGATACTGGTTGTTTACCTACGGGATCCTTCTCTGAAGAGGCTCTGACCACATTATCTAGAAAAACTAGTTTAAGAAATGAGACGTGAGGTGTTTCAAATATGTACCAATTTTTTTTTTTTTCATGCTAGAGGGATTAATTCTTCCTTCATTTCTTCTACATGTAACACTCTTAGAAGTCAAACAATATGCCCAACAGGAACAAATGAGGACAGCTTAAGAATTAAGAATGGCCTGTGAGGTTCATTGGACTGTTGTTAGATGGTCATCATCTTAGTTTGTATCATCAGGACCACTACCTACTTCATTAATTAGCTGCAACAGGTACCATAATGCTAAGCACTAGGGAAAAAAAAAAAAAAAGGATAAATCCATTTTTAAAGTGAATATTCAGCCACTTCAGATGGGAAGTGATGTTCAGACAAGCAGTATTTGTTTCAACGAGCAGGGCCCTCTCACTCCAGCCAGCTACAGAGATGTCAATAGCCTGGAGAGAAGGTGTCAGAACTTGCAGAAAGAAGTATAGCAGTGAAAAAGTTTTAAGCTGAAGAAAAATCTGAAGTTCACAGGAAGGGTTAGCATGGAGACAAAAGAATATTTCAGAAATAGAAGTTGAAGTAGATTCAAAATCCTTAATGTTCAGTGCTGATAATGGCACTCATAATGTTAAGTTATAAATGGAAGTTTAACTTCAGTAAGTCTCTCTCCTAGCCAAAAACAGAGAAGACTCCCTTGGTTTGTATTTCTACAAACTGGGGTTTTCAAAAGGTAGCTGAAGCTTTTTTGTTTTCTCTCTCCAAAATTGGGGTAGAAGTGGAACAAATCTGGGCTTCTGTCATGTTCCAGTGTTTTGGATCAAGACAGAAGACAGAGGTTTTCAAATATTTTGAAACTGTAAAGTTAATACTGCTTGGAGTTTGCTTGCACAGATGAGGGAGGATAGAAGAGTGATGTCTGATTTTTTTTTTTTCTTTAATCACATAAGATTCATAGTTTGCATGAAAATCAGTCTGCACTCTCCTCATTTGCAATCCCTGCACAGAGACAAGAATCAAAGCCTTGTGCTCATCACTACCTGGCTCATCCCCTTTAGGACAGTCCTGCTGGTGGGCATTAGAGAGAGACTTTGCATAAAAACCACGTTTAGATGCTCAGCTCATGCTTGGATTAAGAGTATACGGTATTTGGCAAACAGAAAGGTTTAGGTGAATTGCAAACAAATCATACAAAAGTATTGAGTCTTCATGAAAAATAAGCTGGGTTTGCTGATAATGCACCGGAGTAGCAAACAACAAAGAAGAAAACAGCAAGATCAAATGAGGGACTCTGTTCCTATCAAAGGCATGGAAAATGGTAATGTACAAGGACTTGAATCTGCATCCTCTTGGAAAAAAAAACCCAAATAATAATCAGCAGCAGCATTGCTGTGGATTCCTAGGCCAAACAGCTCTGTTCACATTTCTGAGATCAGCATGTCCTATGTCTCCCAGGAAGGGTCCCCAGCTATGAGACAGCAGATGCAAGTCCCCTTCCCAGCTCTGCTGTGGAAGACCTGAGACATCAGGGATGTCCCTGGGCCTCTGGTTCCTTCCCAGGCTTTGTCCATCCTTCCTATTTGTAAATCGTTCAGGGCAGTGACAGCTTTTTTCCAGTGTTTAACAAAACAGTCTCAGAGACATCCCTTACCTGCTACTGTAAATACAAGGTTAGGTTTCTTTTCTAAATTGCCTTGGAGAGAAAACTGTCTTTCCCACAGGAACAGAAGACATAAAGGAGCCCAAAGTTAAGACGTTCAAGGTATATTTTATATCCATGTACTGTACACTTTATATTCCTTTGAATGACCAAAGAAGGTGAAATACAGTTACCAAGTTCTCTCAGGGTTTGGGTTTTTTTTAACTTTCATTACCAGTACTAAATATTTATCTCAGTAATACTCCAACTATTAACTGAAGTCATTGTGCTGAGTGTGGCACAGTGATGTAATGGAGAAGGCCTAGCAGTTGAAGTTGTCCATCATGGCAGCATTTATTGCTAGCACCAGATACAGGGAGTAACGATTCCCCCCCCCCCCCCAAATTTTCAGCTCGTAAGAGTATTTTCATGCTTGTACCAAAGTTATCTTTGTGATATAAAAGCTAATCACTAATTACGTAATTTATTATTTATCAGGTTATACTTTAAGTGCTAAAATTTTAAAAGAATTGACTCAAAGTCTCCTGACTTTTCACCACAATCTGAGTTCCTCAAAACAGAACAAACATGCAAGCAGGAATAAGACGCATTAATGAGCGACACTTTTCTTGCTTCAGAACTGTTCAATGGGCTGCCTTTTTTTTTTTTTTTGAGTTCCATTTGTTTTCAAAGAAAGTAGATGAAAATGTAGATATAATTTTGGAATAATTGCATGTAATCCATTGGTCACAGAAGAATAAATCACACCATTTTCTCTTTGAAACTTCGTAACTGGTTTTCCCAGTTCACAGGGCTGTGAGCTGATCTGAGCAATGCCGTGCTGCACAGTGGGGATCAGCTCCCACGGGCTCCTCCCCTGCCTGATCAAAGGGAGCATCTTGCACAAAGAGAACTAGAGAGCATCTGAGAAAGATCCAGAGACTCCTGGAGAGGCACAGCGCAATGAGGTCGTTTACTGGCCTCTGTTTAGAGCGGGTTGTTTTGCCAATGTGGCTTCAAGGGCCCAGACCACGCACACCAGGTTGTAAAACTCAGTCTGCATTGTAGATGCAAGCAGCAACCAAAGGCAGAGCTGCCTGGGCTGTCAGGTTTTGGTCCTCCCTATGCCAGGAGAAGGCAACTTTATAGTAATAAAACATATTATCCTGCAGGAGCGCTCTTTGCTTAATGTGGCCATACCAGGAAAGCTCTGCTTTACCCTCTTTCAGAGAATCTATCCTCTACAAGCTGAAAGAGACTTTCTGGAAAAAGTCTTGCCAATATATCTGCACTGAGGATGTCTTGTACAGCTTTGCTGGTCAGGCATCAGACCTTTTTACAACACTAGCCACTGTCATGAGGAGACAGACATGTGTAGTGTAATCCACCACAAATTGTGGAAAGAACCTCAAAGATAGCATGGGAAGAGCTTCCAAAGCTATCTGGTGTTTGCTGTTCACAGGTGCTACTGTGACACCAGGCATCTTAGAAAGAAAGGATGTACAAATCTCAAGAGGACATTCCATCTGTTATATTGCCTAAGAAAGGGCAACCTACCTTCTAGTTGTCCCTTACATGAACAAATAAAAGAGCAAAATAATCAAAATATCAGTCACAAATAAATTCATGCTCTTACTACAGTTCAATTTCACCTAACTCCTAATGTTTCAATTGTGTCCTCACCTTCATTCAAACATAATGATCAGGTGCTGTTTATAGGAGGAGTCGTCTTGCTACAAAGACCCAGTTACTCTGGGTTTTCCTCACCTTGCTGGGATTCCTACCGGTAGAGCACGTGTAAATATTTGATGCAGTTCTAGCATAGTAAGCAGAGGGAAAAGTCTCCCCAAACAACTCTGGTCTACCTTTCTGAAGCACTGATGTGCTGCATTGTGCAGCCACGGCTGCTCTGTCAGGGATCTGGCACACTGGCAGTCTTGAAAGCAGAAAACAAGAAACTCGCACACTCTGATTGAAAATTATGGAAAGCAGGTCTTTGTTGTTGCTCACGCCTGCCTGCCTGGATCTCACAGGTAGCTAGAAGTGTACCTTCACGTTTCATAATAGATGAGATGTAAAACTAATTTTAAAACAAACTATTACCATGAAAGTGTTTCACTTTATCTCTGTATAAAGACTGCTTTTCAAATTTCTCCTTGGCTGCTGCATAGCAGAGCTGAAAGTCCCAGCAAATAATTTATAAAGAATGCATTAGAGGAGATATGTACTTATAGCACTCGTAAACACCTGTTTCAGAGGCCTAACGTTAACTTGCAGTTATCTATCATTTATTGAATCACAGATGAGCAATCATTGGCCAACTGCTGGTGTTCTTGCAACTGAAATTGTGTCACACTGAACCCCCCTTTGTCTCTGAATTATTAAAATACGGGAAGTTCTAAATTGACTTACAAATGGGACATGTCGTAAATCTCCACGTGCATGCATGCATCTGCTTTTTAGGCCAAGATCACATGCCAAGGAAATGGCAGCATTAGATATAAGATAATTAGGCATAGATTAGTACTACAACAGCAAGTCAGACACCCGAGCTGAAATCAGGCTTCCACACAGCCAGGGCAATTTAAAAGCCTAGTAAGAGAATAAAAAAATTTAAAGAAAAAACCCTAAGAAACAGTAAGATTGAGCATGTGTCCACAAGGTGATCCATGATACGGCTCTCCTGAAAAGAGCTGGGCAGAATATGTTTTCCTGTGCTGTAAACATTTTGGAAATAACACACCAGTTTCCCCATTCTGCATCAGAGTAGTCTGAAATGTTACAAAATCCACCATGGAGAGAAAAATAAAATAAATAAAAATGCAGATAAAAGTTTCTACCACCCAACAAACAGAGATTCACCGAGCTATGGAAGAACCTACTTTGAATTCCTGTTCCCAGCAATACATAATTATTTAAGTTTGGTTTATTTTTTTTAAACCAGGAATTCTAGTATAGACCTAGGTTTCATTATAACCAATTTGTTCCTAAGAAAAGCTTTGATTTTTTACAAGTAGATATTCCCTGGGAAAACATGCACACACCCACAAACCCTGACTCAATTCACGTGATTTTTTTTTGCTGGGCCAAACTTCCCTTCCATTTTATATAAAATGCTTGCATGTGTTTATATCTATCCTGTATCCTATAGTCTGGGGAGTTCAGAAATTAAGTAGGTCAGGGATGAAGCCACACAGACACCTGGGTCTTGGCTCAAGCCAGCAGCAACTTCACACTAAAAAGATTCCTTTCCAGTTCCCAATCACTGCAGTCCCTCTATTCATACATGTCTGATTGATATCCTGGATTATACTGTTAAGAATTAATTTCAGAAGCTCAATTCCAGCATATAAACTGTGCTGCTTGTTTTCAGATGCCATCACTTAGAGAATGTTCAAGGGAATTGTAAAACAGGATTCACTTTATGATGCGGATGAAGTCGGCACTGAATTCTAAATGAGCTGGATACCACATGCTAAATTGTGTCAGCAACACCTCAGTGAACAGAAATATGAGCTTTTCTCTGTCTCTTTGAGACGCCTCTCCTTGAGTGATCCATAGAGTGGCATCCTTATCAACCTAGACAGAACAGACTAGATTTTATGACAAATCTGTCAGTTGTGCAGGGTTTGAGATACATTTCCAGCTGGGTGTAGTCAGCAGGTATAACAAGGATGTGGTCTCTCAGATCAGTACTTTTCAGAGTTGTAGTTTAGATAATGTATTAAAACTATCTGAAACGTTATTTCCCATTCCCTGCAGAGATCAATATCCAGTGGAGCTCTCAGACCTGAGCATTTCATAGCCCCGTTTCCTCCTTGCTTCATTGCAATGAAGAAGCTTAACACTCTTCCTCATACCCTGTCCACCTCCTCTGTTGATATTCCCTTGTATTGCAAGTGACTTGTAGCATCCACATGAACACAAGCTAGGAGGCAAGATTGCAGTTCTGACCCTAAGAGTTTGTAAACCAAGTGATCTGCAAGCAGCGGTCACAAGAGTGACAAAATAGAGGTCCAATAAATAACCTTTAATGGCCCAACTATGCCTGTCCCCCAGGGCTATACATCTCCCAAGTACAGACATGCATGTGTGACCCTGGGAATCAGATGTATCAAAAAACCCACATTAACTACAGTATTTTCCATATCACAGTATTTGCAATATTCCATATAGTTAGAATGAGAAAGAGCATAAGTGCTAAAAATAGGATTAGCTCATAAGCACTGTGTTTACTCAAACCACTCTCCTTTCAGTACCTCAGAATTTGTGCCCTGCTCAGCTGTGCAGAAGTAATCAAAATGGTACCTTGCATCCATCAAAAGATCTGAGAGCACAGCAAGTTTTGACTTTTGAAGTTTGTGCATCCAGCCATGGAAAGAAATAGGTGATTGTATCTGGCATGAAAGTGACAGATTTTCTTAGGAAGACTTTGACCTGAAGTACCAAGATACAAGCAATTGATAAAAGCAGTGTGCTTTCACTTTGTTTCAACTCTTCCTCTCCTCACTGCAGCTTGATAGACCAGACCCATGACTGAGGTGCTTAAATTTCACTGCCATTGACACACACTTGATGTTGTTTGGGCTTTACCCATTGCAGGGCATGATCTTAAAAGAGCATACTTTATTATATCTCAATAAAAGGCAGCGTGGTCAAAATAGCAACTGCCAATTTGCAGGACAGTGTGGCTTCCAATCTGTCCGTTATTTATGTTATAATGGAAATGGAATGGAAGAAATGACAAATACACTTAGCAGATATGATGAGCATCCAGACAGAAAGGCATTATTAGCAAACATTCATTTAGCAGAGGCAACTACTGCTGCTACAGCCTGGGTAGTGTATTGGACAGAACATGAGCTTGGAACAGGAATACCTCAAATGAACATGCAGAGAAGAAAAATGATGAAGGAAAATATCACTGGCGCGGCTGCATATGGCAGTGAATGCCGTGCCAGCACTGGGATTCCTTCATCCACCGATATGAGCCGAGTTCTGCATCCAAACATCACGATTAACTCTTTGAATGTCCCTCTGGGATCTGAGGAGAATTAGGAAAATGGGACTTCAGACCTTGCCTGAGGTAGTGCATCGCTGAAAACCAAGTGTACCCAGCCAGATGCAGACAGCTGTGCACTCATCCTGCACGGTCTGGCCTAGATGAGAAGAGAGAGGAAGGAAGAGGCTCTGACCCCAAGGCTGGGTTTCTCTGCTGGCACAGCCTGTAGCTGAAACCAATGGGTTTATTTCTGATGCCTCTCCCATCTTGTGCTTTCTTGTTCCCATAACACACATGCTGCTCTTTAGTCTATAATGAAAACACACAAAGAAAAAAATCCCCAAACCCCCGACACAGCCAGCATCTTCCTGCCTTCCCCACAGAGGGAATTATCACTGCCTTGCACACGGTATCAATTCTCACTCCTCAAGGCCACTTCTTACAAACCCTGCATTAAAACCAAAGCGATTTACTGACTGACTAGGCAGCAGAGCTGGGTTCTGCAGGGCAACGTGTGGCTGCCTCACAGTGCTGCTGTGGCTCTTTTTGACTTTGCTTTCGCCTCTTTGGAGTGTCTACAGCCCTTCGCAGTCCTGCTTCTCAGTGCTCTGCTCAAGCCACATGCATCCTCACAGCAGGTTTGCTGTTATCGACAAGAACAACAATATTTCTAACAGGACTCTGCAGATCCTAGCCAGAGAGATGTTGAATATTTTAAACTTGTCATGTTCAAAAGCTTCATTTGTGTCCAAAAAAAAATCTAATTTAGTACAGAGTTTCCAGAGTCCAGTGACAAGGCCCACTCTTTTCTAGGGAAAACACTGGTGAAGAAAAGCATCTCCTGAACTTTCAGTGAGCTCATTGCCTGCAGGCTCTTCCTTGAGGGAATGCCAGTCCCCAGGTGTTTGCAGAGCTATTACCATGACAGGGTTTTGATCTCCACAGAGATCTTTGAGTTTGCCTCCAACACAAGTGATAATAAAATAAAACTTAACCTTTTCCTTAGGAAAAACCAAGTGGGTGCTTCTTGGAGCACAAGCTGCTCTTGGCAGGCATTGGCTCTACCTTTCTCTTTTTTCTAAAATTAAGAGTGAGGCTGGAACAATGGGGACCCAATCCTTAACTGTTTCATCTCCCTTTCACAACTCAAATCAGATGCAATGTTTTGATGAGGAAGCACTAGAAGAGACCACCACCACCACCTCAGCATTCCTCTGTTTTGCCCCTGCTACCCTCTGCCAGCCCTGTCCCACTGCCTCCTGCCCTCAGACTGACGGCTACCACCATGCACACAAAACCTGCACCCACAAGTCCAATTCTGAATCCTGGTAAGACCATCTGCCCTTCGTTTATATTCCTTCCCCTGTCAAAGTGATAGTGACATTAACAAGCATACTCCAAGGGGGGCTTTGTGCCAATTAACAATTTCTCATTAGCTTAATTAGGGGACACATGTTTTTAATCACAGCTAAGAATGTGGAGTGATTGAAGAATTGATTCAGAGCTTTTGAAAGCATCACTGTCAGTGCATGGAATTTAATTCGGCAGATGTGGTTAAAGAAAGAGAGCAAGGGCCTTAAATGACTTTGGCTAAATGAGCTTAATAGCAGTTTGAAGCACAAGGAGCCACAGTTACATGGACAATATTTCCCTATCATCACCAGTGACAGTCTACTCTGAATTTTCAAGACATTGAGAAATGTGTATAAAAACACCACTGATTTAATTCTTGGATTGGCATCTGTCATTTTGCAGTACAAATATGTCCTGTCTGCTAAGTGCTATGGCTTCTCTGAGCAGAACATGCTCCCTCTCAATCTCCTCCTCCGTGATTACCTTCCCCAAAGATGGATTACAGCAACCTGGTTCTTTTACCTCAGACATTTCAGTTCCATTCAAAAATCTTCTTCTAGACTCAGATGCAAGTGGCAAATGACTTTGGACCATCACTCAATCAAGGGTGGGTTCCCATGTGTAACGAGGTCTTGACATCATCCAGAGCATGCAAGATACTCCTCCAGTGAGGCTCTGATCAGGCTCAGTGCTGACAGAGCCACCTGCAACAAGAGACCTTTGAAAACCAGATGAGATGATACAGCTTTAGTCACAAAGAAGTCAGTCCACGTCTCCTTGGCCAGAATTCAGCTTTCTATTTCCAAACAGCTAATTGAGGTGCCTAATTTGAGTTCCTGGATACCATAACTTCCTTCTGTTCAATGGCTTCACCCCCTAAGATATAATCATGGCTGCTTATCAGCAAAGACACATATCACTTCAGGAATTACCATCTATACACTGACCAGGCCAGTGCCATCTTCCTGGCATAAAGTTCAGGCTACCTCAGACCTCCTTTAGTGTCAATATTATGCATTCTATCCTAAGGTAACCCCAACAGTTCTCAAAGGAGAGGAGAGCAAGTAAAAGGTGTTTTGAAGTCATCCATGTTAAAAGTCTCTGTCAGTAGACACTTGAGCCAGTGTTGGTGTCAATGTAGATCAAAGCTGTGACACCTGAACCAGATGTTTTGAAAAAGTAACTGCGCCTTCACTTGCTTTTTCATAGGGTAATGCACTGTGTCAAATGGGAGATGGAGAAACATAGACTTATCAAAAGGTCTTCATTGCCAAAAATGAAGATGTAATATTCTTGCTGCAGGAAGCAAATGCAAATACTGGCATGTCTCTGCATGTCCATTTTCCTGATCAGCAGTTGTCATTCCCCCATTCACTGTAACTCTAGCTTTCATTTAATAGTGTTATTTAACATATCCCTTTTGTCATCTTATTTTGACCTTGCCTTTGAAATATTGGAACAAAACATACTGTAGCATTTGCACAATGCAAGAAATGATGACATTTACCAGCAATAGTATATATAGGAATAAAAGCCCCAAGGTCTTTGATAGCAGTATTTATGCAAGTGCTAAAATGAGTGGTTTCAAGCAACAGAAACATATGAATGGAAAAATTGACAGTGTGGGCTTGACAAAAAGAGGTTACCTCTAATGCAGCTGGGTCAGCAGATCTGAACCTGTTTCTACACTACTTCTACAGACCATGAGTCTGTCATCAGAAGCCACTTTTTTTAATCCAGTCTTCCGCTTCACAGACCACATCACTGCCACCTTTATACTGAGGAGATTAAATGGCTACCAAACTTTAAATACAACTGAAAACTAATCACGCTACAGACTTCCATTGCCTTGACCTTGCATTGACATTTACACTCACCATTATAACTTGGTACCATTTTACATGTACACTTTAAATGACCATACAAAGTTTGGGGTGATAGGTGTTCAAGAACTACAGCTTTGATGAATACCTGTATTGCCCCATGTCTCAGCTGCTATGAGTCAGGTCTCCTGTTTTAATGCACACTCCTTCTGCAACCACAAGCCCATTGCTCTTTTAGGAAACTGAGCTGAGCAGCTCTGTCCTGTTTCAGCTGGGATAGAGTTAATTTTCTTCTTAGTAGCTGGTACAGCATGTTTTGGATTTAGTGTGAGAATAATGTTGATAACACACATGTTGCTAAGTAGCGCTTATCCTAAGCTAAGGATTTTTCAGTTTCCCATGCTCTGCCAGCAAGCAGGGGTACAAGAAGCTGGCAGGGAGCATGGCCAGGACAGCTGACCCAAATGAGCCAAAGGGATATTCCGTACCTTAGAACGTCATGCTCAATATATAAACTGGTGGGAGTTGGCCAGGACAGGCAGATCACTGTTCAGGCATCAGTCAGCAGGTGGTAAGCAACTGCATTGTGCATCACTTGTCTTTTTTTTGTTATATTCCTTTTCACTACAATTATTATATTATTATTATTATTGTTAGTATTATATTTTGTTTTACTTCAGTTACTAAATCGTTCTTAAAAAAGAAAAGTGATGCACAAGTTTTTATTTCCTTCATATCAGCCACCTCCAAGGAATTTCCTTACCAGGTTGCAGGCACAGTGCGGGTATTGCAACAACAAATTCTGGCTGATTCCAAATCATTTCAGAGCTGTTCGTCACAGGTCTACGCTGACCTTGTTAAAGCTTTGTTGTCTTAACAAATTTGGAATATGTCATCTAAAATGAGAACGAGTTCACTGTTTACTAAACATGCATGTAGATATCTTGTTTCTCCCCTTGATTTGTTTTTTAACGTATTCTCCTTTTCCCCACCCAAATATAATAAATACTGTGGAAAGGTTAAGGTCAGAAATAGATGGATTCTCTAAGCTAGTAGACTGGAAATGTTCAATGAATGAAATCAGCAGAACTGAGGCCAGCTCTAATAGCTTTCATCTGTTATGTTTGCCTTCTTTCACTAATCTAATGCCCATGTTTTTGTAGGAGAGGAGTTAAACATAACTTTTTTTTCTTCCCAGATTTATGAGTAATATGTAGCAAATCAGGCAGATCACTCATGCAAACAGTAGCTTTCCAATTCTCAGCAACATTCATCTTGAATAAAAATTGTATGTGGAATTTTTTAGAAATGTCGCAGCCCTTGTGTAAGCGTAGCTATTGATTTCACCTTTACAGTAGCAATTATAAGATATGTATGTGATGCCAATGTTGTTGTTAATGAAACTTATCTTTCCTGACTCAGTATTCTGCTTGTTTTCTTAGATGTAGAACTTGAGGGAAGTTAAAAATCATGCTGCCGTATGAGTTGGTGATATATTACAAAAGATAATCATATTTTACAGAGCATCATTCATCCTGAGAGATCCCAAACTGCTTGTGAAATATTTGCATAGGCACACATTTTCTGAAACAGTGGCAGAAAAGAGACGCTATGAGGATCCCTCTGTCCTTTCAACTTCTACACAGAATTCAGGAGGCAACAGGTTTTGTAGGAGTCGGTTTGGCTTGTGGAGCTGTACCAGTACAGAGCAGGTTGCTCTTCACTCCTGCACTGGAGAGCTTAGAGCAGGAGCCCTTCTTCAGGGAAGGGACAGGCAGCTGCACTCCCTGGGCCACATACCATTGCAAAGGATAGACTTGGACTAAATACATGAGGAGGAATCCCTAATTTTAATGGGAAGTGTAACATTGGATGGACCCTATGTGTTTTCTTACCTCCAAAGATGAAGGGTTAGGCTATCCTACTGAGACCTAATCTGTATTTCCACCAGAATTACATTTATCACATCTGTTGATTCACTCAGCTGGTTTTGGATGTCATGCTCTTTTCTCCTTCCTATTTCTATTTATCTCTCTACAACTAACTTTTCAAAGCCAAATTGATGATGTATTATGGAAGACAACTGCACTTCATACAGCATGATGATTTCTGAACATCTTTGTCACCCCCACAATTCCAGTGCTCTAGCAATATTAATGGATACTTTCCTGAGGCAATGCTAACATAACCCAGAGAACCTTCTGATGAGGGCAAAGCAGTTTATGGGGTGATCCATCAGAGCAGTGGCCTGAGACCCCCAGGTTTGACAGGCTATGGCAGGCAGCTGCACAGCCAGCAGTATGTGGCTGGAACATGGCTGCTCGCGTTCCCTACTTTTGCTCTTTACCATGAGCCTACAGCATGAGCCCTTTGGGAAGCATACACATAGCATTGAGTCATTTTGTGCCACCTGGAGACACAACACTCCTCCAATTTGTTTCAAATTCTACATTATTATGTTTCATAGAGACATTCAACTTTGGCCTAGAGTAAAAGCTATATCACTTCTCAAATTCTTTCTCCAAGACCAACAAAAACACCAGGGAATGTGAATTACATGCCTTCTGTAGCAATCTGGTTGAAGTAAATGGAAGACCTTCATTCACAGACACAGAGACCATGTTCAGCCCTTAAAGGCTCCATCCCAGAAAGGACATTCATTGCTGGCTGGCACATACACAGAACATGTGAGGCTTCAAGCTCGCTTGCTCACACACCTAGCTCTTCCTCATCACTTTTCAGAGCCATCTATTACTTTAGGATCTGCTCTGGGAGGAGACCTCTCCCTGAGCTGGATTACTAAGCAGAAAGACAAACATTCACACACACAACAAGCAGCATCCCACCAGCATCACCCACAAAACCCCAGCTCCCTGACTTTATAGCTCAACTGCAGTGATCTCTGGACACACCTGCAGGCATGACTCAACAGCAATTACCATGCAGGCTCCATAAATTATAATGATTAATTGATAACAGTAACTTTAAGCACCTGCAGTTTTGAAAAATAAACAAACAGTCAATTAGAGAAGCTTACAACTCACACCTGAGTCACTGCTCCCCTGCTTTTTTTAATTCCTTTTTTTTTTGGTACTAAACCTGTGAAGTTAATCAGAACTGATATTCCGGCACTGCTTCGAATGATGTTGTCATTACCAGTGTTCAATTCAGAGGATGAGGCCAAGAAGTCAATGGCCAAACTAGTCCATAAAAGCAGGTCAAGGAGAAACAATGCACTGGGGAAAATTAGAGAAAATTATCTAGAATCTTGGGGCTTGAATGTCAGCTAAGTCTTCTAGTAACAACAATGATCAGTAGGCTACCAGGCTTAGGTGCTTGGAAAGTAGCTGAAACTCACTAGAAAAAGGAGAGCTTTTAAAAATACTGAAATATAATAATTTTTATAAAGAATAAAAATAGTTTAAATATTTATAGAATATGAAATAATTACTGCAAAGATTAAGAAAAAGAGGAAAATTGTTAAACAAATAAAATGACTATAAACAAACACATTTCTCAAAGAAATAAAAGGATTATGGCAAAGCTTGCCTGTGAAAATTGATAAAAAGCCTTATTCTTAATTTTCTCTCCATCCATTAAGAGCTAGCCATGTGGAGAAATTATTAGTAGCTGTAATATTTCAACCTGTATTTTTAATCAGTCATTCAAATTAATGCAAAGCAGATGGAATGGACCATATTTTCCTAAATCACACACATTAAAATATGTAATTGAAGTTTTTGAGCTTGGAAACCAAAATGTACTACAGCCACAGTCCCAAGTCCCACGTTATCTACCCTGACCTACTGAATCAAGGGCAGCTACCGCAGATTCATGACACGTCTGGAGCATCTCCTGTGCCACGCTGCAGATGAGCCCTGTTTTAGGAGTCCTCGTCTGGAAATGATTTGTAGAAAATAGGGCTATTAAAAGCGTGGTCCATCTTTTTTCCCCCAAAACACGGGCTGGTCTGTCTAATCTATTTTTGGCAGATACTTGTCTAACTGGTTATTAAAAATCAGCAGCAGTAGTTCAAATGCAGACTTGAGACTGATGTGACATGGGGCATGTCTGCTGCTCTCACGCGACTGTGTCGGAGCAGAGCCATCGCTTCTTCCCCGCTCCGTGACGGACCCCGTCTCCCATTCCCAGCTCCTGCGAGCCTGAGCACTCCCATTACGCCCAGTGGGTGTGCGATGCACCGTGCTCGGTACAAGCCGGCGGGTCCCTGCAGCCCAGCGGGTCCTGGGGCACATGTGAGCCGGCAGCAGCACCTGGGGAAAAAGCAAGAGCATATGCACCACCAGGACAAACACGTCTCCCTCTCGCAGAGATAGTCTGGCAAGAGCTCATATAAAGGCGTGAAGAAAGTTGCTGCCAGGATGTAAGAAAAGGGGAGAAGACAGCTGGCCTCTGAGCACAAAGCACGATCTTTCACACAAGCAGCAAGGCCAACAAAGCCGTTCCTCCCCTCGACGCCCCTCCTGCTTCTTCCCCATTCAGGGGAACCAGCAGTCTCGCCGAAAGACTAACGAAGGTTTATGCAAACTGCTGCTGACATTTGGAGACCAATTAAGCATATGTGAATCCACCTATGCAAAACAGGAGCATAGTAAGCCGTGTAACAAGGCACCCTCTTTGGAAGGGGCGATTCCAGGACATCTTCCAGTCAAGCGCGTCTCCATTAGGACGTGGTTGGTCATGCAAAAACCTCCACTGCTCCAGCAGGGTCATGCAAACACTAGTGTCTTTCACTGAGTTGTGCCTCCTTTACTCTACACGAAGTGGTTAGAAAGGGATGTTGCATGATAGCCTGGTATGTAAGATCAATGTGTAAACCAGAAAACTTAATGATCGTTACTGTTATCACATCTGGGAGAGGCATGCAAACATGCCACCATTCATCTGTAGCAGTTCACCAGAGTATTTTATTTGGCAGCTTTGGTTTGGACTAAGGGAGAGGGAAGTTATCTTTTGTTGCATTTCCAAACTCTTTCATGACCAGAAACTCAAAATTTCTGTTCCACTTCAAATGTTAATGGGTTTGCTTTCTGATTTGAAGAAATTGCCATGTTTATACACTAAAATGGTAAAGCACTGAGTGATGATAGATGGAGATGTGTGCTGTGAAAAAATGAACTAAGATGGGAAGGACGGGTAAAAAAAAAAAACAAGTCTGAAGGAAGAAATGAAGTCTCCAGTGAAAAACAGAATTAAACGTGCCACAATATTTCCTGCTATTTCTATCAGAAACCCCAGACAGACTCCCTCTATGTAAAGGAGTTCAAAATTCAATGTAGATTGCTTTGAAAGGAAAACCTTCTCAGTAAAGGCATGTAAGTTTTTCACCACAGTGTTGCTCTTTAAATTTGATCTTAATAGTTAATTTATGTTTTCTAAATCAATGTAAAAATATCCATGTTAATCTAATGCCACTTATTTCAGTATTCTTTTCAGAGGAGTAACTGCTCTTCTCCTGTTTCAAATCAAATACAGGTTTTCTTCCCTATTGGAGTGGGTTTGATTTTATTGTCTCTGGATCTGTTTGTATTAACTTCTGCACATGAAACAAAAGCTTTCCCTCTGCAGTTCAGTTTGCTCCTTGTAACAGCTGGCAAAACCTACACAACAGCAGTGCTGCCGTCCCCAGGTCAGGCTCCTCCAGGAGTCACCTTCCCTTGTTGTTGCAAACCTTGTGCTTCATTTCAAAATATTTTCCTCCTGGCAACATAAAATATTCTTTCCAGGTGAGTCTGGGGACGTAGGCAGGCAACAACAGCGTGACTGTCCTGACTTGCAAACCGCCACGCGGAAGCCTGTGATGTGAATGCTTTGGTCAGTTTGGCTGCATTTGGAACAGACCCCAAGATAAACCCCCCTGTTAATCCTGCAACCGCAGACTCCAGCTAGCAACGAGCAAGTCCCCTCTGCTGGGATAAATCCGTGGGCAAGAAGCCAGTGGAGCTGTGATAGCGTACACTGACTGAGAATCTGGTCTCCTGTTTCCAAATAAATAAAAAAAAGCCACCGACAGAAGGTTGGCTACGTGCGTACACAGGGAGGGAGGCTTCAAACAGATAAATCTGGAGGAAAGCGCAAGGTCTGCAGGGGTTTTTGATGGATTACGTTGCATGTTTGAACATAATATACATTAAGGCTGGAGACACTGATGCTTTGAATGGTGTGAAATTCCATCTAACTTGGGTTGTTTGCCTGACACAAACATGTTTAGCACGAGATGGAACAAAGGCGAGAAAATCACAGCAGAGGTTTTGAGTGATGCTTGAAAAACTGTTTGCTCTTCCTCCCCCTACCACTTTAAAAATGCTACTTTTTTCCTCCAGCCCCATACCTCTCCCCACTTTTCAGGTAATGGCTTAGTAAATAAATCAGAGAGAAAAACAAGAAACAGAACTGAGAGTAATAAAAATGATGTCTCTATCTGCTGTTGAGGCGCATCGTGCCACTTAAGTAAGACAGATGGGAGGATATGCCGTACTTTGCTTAGTAAACTGCATTGAGAGAAACTGAATAAGCCTGAAATTAGAGCAGAGGGTGAGATGGGGGTGGATGTACTGGTACAGTGTTGCCTGACAAAGATGCAGGGAAAAGTAATTTACTCTGAAATGACAGTTTGAAGGGGGAAGAAAAATAAACACACAGGAGGGAGCTTAGACTCATTAGCAGCCCAGCCTCAGTATTTCATCATTAATAATAATAAAGAACCCAGCTGAATCAGTGACTCACAATAACACTCAAGTCTCTGGGTCTCCATTTTTAGTTAACACATAATAACTGGCAGTGCAGTGGGAACGTAGGATGAGAAATGGGGCAGATACGATGTGGGCTGCTGCCTCCAAAGCTGCGGAAGGCATGGGCGGCTTCTTCGGGGAGCAGTGCTGATTTATGCCAGGCCGAGGCAAAGACAATTAGAGCTGCAGCATTCCTCCATCTTCAGCGTATCCCGAGCGCTCAAAGAACCAGCCCAGCTACGGCAGCAGGGCTGGCTGGGGCTCTGTCGCTCAGACAACTTTCACTCAGTTTTATGAATATTTCCCTTACTGTGAAATATATTCTCTGCCTACGGGAAACAGGGAGGAGTGGAGACAAAGGGAAATAGTGGCGGGGGCTTGTGCGCCATGCTCAGAGGCGATGACAGGGGATGGCAACGTGGGTTGACCTTAAACTGAGATGTGAGCAGACAGAGCTCTTTGATCTGATCCAAGTTTAAGGACTAGGGTTAGTCAAAATAATATTTTTACTGTTCAATATTCAAAGTATTTAACTCACTTAGAAACCTTCCTGATGAAATACATTTTCCATTTTGTCTTCTCCACATCACACCAGGCTGTGGTCTTCTCAGCACTGCAAACTAAACAAGCTCTGGCCTGATCAGTGTTTCGGTGGGAAACCAGCCAGGGAAAAGGAGGATGCGAACAGTGTTCATGCTTCAGTAAATGACCTTTTTTCCACAGTCAGTAATGAGCCAGTATCTCAGAAGGACAGCATACTATGTTTATCATGAAGATCTCATGCCCGTTTTCTTTAGATTATTGCCCTAATTCTGCAGCGCTAAAGTATCTCTACGTGATTCATTTGTAGAAAGAGCTGGCAGCCCCAATGGCCAAAGATCACCTATAACTGAAAGCGCATTTTCAGTTAAGCCTTGGACCCAATGTGCTAAGCAATTCTGACAATCTAAACACTTATTTTGGTGCCAAAGTGGAAGCCGAGCTATTTAGAAGAGCTTCTCTTTGAATTTTGAGTGTTGAAAATTTGGCTTTCAGTATATCTCAGATTGAGACCTTCAGTATTTTGCTTCCACTGGAAACCAAATAAAGCATAACACCCCCAGAAAGTCCCACGTTGCTTTAAGGTTGAAGCATAATTTATAAATATTGATTGCATGCTGGAGGCTCAATCTTGCAAGGTGCTGAGTATACACACATCTTACTGATGCCCTTTGGACAGCCTCAGGGGAAAGACACTTGATAAATGCACAATACAGTTATTCTAGCAACAAGAAGTGCCAAGTACTGTTATTGTTATGTCCCTTCAAACACAAGTGCAGATTTGTTTTGAAAGCACACATATAGTGGAAGTTGCAAGGTAGAGGTTTAATACATTAATTATGCCTCAGCATGAGAGCTCTGACAGATTATGGGCAGACTAATTAAAAGTCTTTAATTAAAATACATGGTCCTTGCAGAACTCAGACTCGACATGGAAGAGCTGGCTCTAAGAAGGTTGGAAATTACCTTAATGAAGGCACCCAGAACCAAACAAAGCCCACTGTCTTCACTCTGTTCTGCATCAGCAGATCATCAAGATCTTACGTGTCCAATGGGGTGTGAAGATCTGACTGGCAGATCCTGCACGTTAGCAGCAGACTGAGTACTCGCCCTCAGTCTCTGTGAAAGAGATGGTGCCTGCCCCCAGAAAGAAGTTGTCTTGTCATCTGGTTTGCTTCCATCTCAGAATCTGGACGGATTGAGCCGAGGCTGGCTTGCCCAGGGAAGGCTCATGTCTCATTCCTGCCACGCCAAGCATTGGCCCTGCATGCAAGGGAGAAATGTGACGTGTCCTTACAGCTTACCGTACAAGCATATAAGGGGAGCAACAGTCTGGACCTTAATGGTATAATGTTTCTTCTACAGAGATGTAACTTGGAAGGGTCTGTTCATAATCTTGGAAAAGTGCCCCACTGAAGATCCTAAATTCAAAACCGGAAAATGCTTCACTTTTTTAAAGCGAAGCTTCTGGTTTTCCCTTCTTTGTTCTGTTCTTGTTCAGAAAGCACAACATTTGGGTTGTAAAGACTAAGTATCAATTTATGTTTTATCATGAAAACCTTGGCTTTCAGACTCTTTCTATAGGTTCAACTGAATCTTTTCAACTGAGTTATGGTTTATATTTACATAAATTACCATATGAAACTTGTTAATATTTCCTGAAAATCCTTTTTCATAGTGCTATTAGACAAGGTTCTGTGCTTTTGTTTGGGACTCAATGTCAGCAAATCAGGATTCATGACTGTGATCAATTAGGAGCACAGCAAAATAATTTATTCCCTAACATACAGTCTGGGTGTCAAATAATCCGTCCTGAGAAACACTATCTGAAATCAGCAGAATTTTATCATGCAAATTACAGGAAGTGTTATCGTTGGGAACAGCGGGAAGTTCCTGATTCACTGTCATTTACACATTAAATGAGCTCAGACTTGCTTCGTGGAAGGCACTGTGCTCAGAACGTGCTCTGGACTCAGGTTTTTTATAGAATCACCAATAGCAGGAAAGGGCAAGAAGAATTTCACCTATTGGGGACAGTTCATTGTTGGATTTCATCTATAGCATAATTTTCTGCTGGTGCAGTTATTTTATCAATGTGTTAGGCAGCAAGCTGTATACCTCTCCACTGGAGTCTGTCTGCACTGTGGATGAAACGATGTTTGTTTGGCTCTGTACGTGTTAGCCCTGGAGCTGGGAGCTTGGGGAAAGATGGTACAACATCCTCCCTGGCTCCAAGTGAGGCACTGGGGACATGCTCTGCTTGAGACACCAAGTCCTGCGGGGTCTTGGCCCACAGCCTCACACAGAAAGCAGGACCTAGCCATCGTTTGTGAGCACTAAGCACTGTGGCCTTGGCATTGTTGCAGAGAGGTTTACCTTCTAATGTAAACTATACCTAGGTAAAAAAAGTACAGTGAAGACAATCATATTTGTTTTACCATGAGAGTAGCACTATATTCTTACCAGTGTTGATCTTGGCAAGGTTGCCAGGAAATGACAGATTCACTTCAGATTATATCTGTGCAAGCTGGTACTAACTGATAGTTGTTATCGTCTCCTGACTGATGCTGACACATGCGAAGTCGAGCATTGTCGAGCCGACACTGCTGCCCAGGCCGGTATGTAACGAGAAGTGTAACGCCTAAACCTGCCTGACCCAGAGGAGACCCCCAGACTGGGGGGGGGGCTCTGGCCAAGCTTTCCAGAGCATAGCACATCCTAAAAGGAATATTCTCCCTGCAGCACACAAGGATACTAATGCCCTCAAGATCAGCCCTACTTTCCTACTTTTCATGGAAAATCGAGAGGGAATTCCCCAGAATGATCAACTGTTCTTCAGCAGCGTCATTCTCCTACCCTTGACAACAGGCTGGGTAGGACAGCAAATCTGGACTGCAGATGTTTAATGACAAGGGATGAAATTAGATTTCATCCACAACTGAGCCTAATTTCTCTGAGGACCATGAATCTGTCATTGGAAAGGGTGCTCACAGGAGTGGATGACAGTGCTTACTCAGGGCAATGATGTATTTGTGTGATCCATGTTAATTCAGTCTCGATCTCTCTCCTCTTCTGTAGATGAGAAACACACAGGGGTTTCTGAGGCTACTCAGTGTTTTAAAGTTAATGGACCTAATACTCTAGTTCTAGAAATAAGGACTCCTCCCCTTCCAGTCCTTGTTCGTGTGAAATTAGTTTTTCACGCATTAGATGTTACCTGGGCAGAATTTCCAAGGCAAGGAATTCCTGGTAAACAACAGAAAGAAAAGCTGGAGCTCAAGCAGAAGGTCAGTTTGCCTCCACAGCCTGGGCTTTATTTCGCTAAGGAGCACCCCCAGCTCAGGATGGGCTGTGCTTGTGTTTACCCTGACACCGACTCACCTTCCCTGTACAGAGGGAGCGTGCAGAAGAGCAGAAGACATTCCAGCAACAACACAAACCCACAGAGCTGTGCAAGGGCTCCAGCTGGGCCAGAAGCCAACACTGTACAGCCTTCGGTGTGCCGCGGCTGAAGGGACCCGACATGGACGCTGAGCGTGCTCTGTCCCTGCAGCTGCGCCAGGTCTTCATCCTGTCACTGTGAAGCATCCACGGGCAGAGCAGCTGTAGGCAGAGCTGGTGTAGTGGAGGAATGCTTGTCTGTCACCGGTAACCCGCAGCGGGAGGGACCGCACGCTCACCTTGCATGCAGGCGGGGAGGGAGCACAGCAGAGCGGGACACTATACAAGGCAGATTAAAGTTTTCTCAATGCTTCAGAAAGTAACAGACAGAAAACATAAATATGATTATATTACTCTTCCATCTTTTTCTACTTCATTTCCACTGTCAAAGATGCTGATCCAAAGCTTCTGCTAGTTAATGCTTTACTTTTCCCCCTTTCTGGACTAGCAGCGACACAGGGTTGTCCTCACTCCTTCACTCACAACACCCAGACAGGAAATTCGGAAAGTTTTAGTCCAGCTTCCAGCATTTCAGTTTCAGAGGGATATCAACGGAAGGTATTATTTGACTTGTCAATGACAAACTAACTAGACCAGAGGCTGACTACGCAGTGGAGACTGAACACCTCTGCGCAGGCTCGCTTTGACTGGAGTGAAGGCAATGCTGCCAGTGAGCGCAACCGTGCCTGTGCCGCTGCACTGCCCTGAGGAGCACCCGTCTCCCTCCTGCTCTGTGCTGCTGCCCCACATGGAGGATTTTTAAGATTGTAGCATTCACATGTAAGGTACCAGCCTACACCAGGAGATGCACAACCACTGTTAAACTGGTGATACTCCACTCCACGTTGCTCCAGAGCTTCCCTGAGCTGATACGTAGAAATTTTGCAATATCCGGCCATGTAAGTGGCTTTTTTTGGTGTTTTCTGTTCGGGGTTTTTTTTGCTTGATAAAAGTGCCCTCTTCCCAATCCAGGCCCTTTGGGAGAGTTGAGAGCCTGTTGCCATTTCTACTGCTGGATGTTTTTTACTTCTTATTAATCCCTTCCTCCCAATTTGTTTTTTCACCCTGCTTGCATTGGAACAAGGGATAGCTGAAGATAAGCAAAATAGGCCAAATCCCGTATAACAGGGAGGTGATGAGATCACCTACCATCTGGAGCCTGTGGTCTTCCAAAGAGGAAACTCAAAAACTAATTAAAAATACTCTGTGTCATAAAGGCTAAACTGCCAGTGGGACTGAGAACAAATTGGAGATCATTAGACCTTCATTTCTCTGCAGTGTCTTCCAGTAATTTTAGTTTTGTGAACCAAACAGTTTGTGGCAGGGAGGAAAGCCAATATAATAGGAAGAGGTTGCAGCAAGTCATGTAGCTCTGAGAGCTCAGAGTAGGAGCTCTCGTCTCTCAAGATTGTTTTATTGACTTCCATCTGCCGCCTTTGGACAGGTGCAAACCTCCCAGTCACACATTCTCCCCTCCTGACAATAGCGAAATATGGTTAAAATAACAGCGCTGGGAAGGAGATGTCCAGATCCCAGGAAAACCATCAGAAATCCCTCCTCAGTTTTAGGCTCCTCCACAGTTCGTATCCTCATCCTACCCCTGCTCACACATACCAGAAGCCCTTCTCTAGCCTCTGATCTTCGACTCTAAGCTCACCCCACCTACATATAAGCAATAAAAAGTGGAAAACATCGGCCTCTCTGCAATGTTCGTTCTTATTACAGACAGAACAGAATAATGTTTCAAGTTTCATTTCAGTGACAAGATCTCTCTAAGACATCACACAGTGACAGCAAAACCTAGTGACCTTCAAGGCTACTAAATGGACTTACTTTTTTTATTCTGGCTTAGACCAAAAGGTATCACGGCAATAATTACTCTTTACGCTCACCACGTGCAGCGTGCTGCCTCACTGCCTGGTAAGGTCAGAAGGCTCATTGTCAACAAACCTGCTAATGGCAATCACACAAAAGGCAATTTCTCTTCCAGGGCCCATCACTCCATTAATGAACCCGTAAGCTAAAGAACAGCAGTTTCCAAGATTTATAGACATTTCTTTGCCTGTTTGGGGGCTATCAGCTCTAGAGAATAATTTCATTTTGCCAGGCTGCGTGGGATCAAGACAGGCATCTACCTTGCAGAAGGTGTTTTCTTTCCCTAAATGGACTTTCCATGGTATTACAATAACAAATTAAAATTAGACTGTGTTTTTACTGATAACTCTAGCAAGTGGACACTAGCAATGTGCTCTCAATCTTTCTCTGCCATTTGATTTACCAAGGCTTGTCTTGAAGGAGCTACAGAGTTATTTTTGCACCAGAGGTCTCTGGGTTGCAATCAACGACTTCATTTTTTCAATCACTTAGCATCTGCTGTGTTGATTTCCCATTGATTTTTATCTGTACGTAGCCTTTAAAAGCTGTTATAGTGAAGCTCAAATAGTAGGCTTTCAAACTCATAAATATGGGTTAAGTCTAAGAGCAAGTTTTGGCCAAGTGTGAGGATTGTGGAGAAGTGGCGCAAAGCTGCCCACTCTCGCCTTACCACATCTCTTCCCAAGAAAAGGATGACAGAAAATGGAGCTGGTGCTTTCTGAGGTCATCACCTGGTCTGCAGACAGCAGCCTTGACAGCTTGGGAAGGCTGTCCCCTGGATTTCTTCATTTATATCTCCCTTAAAGTTCTTTTTTTAATGTAGTGCAAAACATCAGGGAGACTGGCTTCCTAATACTGAGCAGCTCATTACAGAAGAGGTCCTGATTTTGCTGGGGTTTCTTTCATTTTCCTGGTCCTTAAACAGCAATTCTTAATGCTCCATGTGAGAAGCAATCAGTTTATCAGAGGGAGAAACACTGAATCATCGCGTGTGACAGAAACTCGCTTGTCCTCTTGGTGAAAATGGCCATAACCTCATCAAAGCTTTTCAGTAGAGATGATGAAAAGTGCTAATAGGAATTAGGTATTTAAATTGATGACTCAGTCAGGATTATTCAAAGTGATGTACTGAAATTTGTTTTTCTCAGATGTTTGAGCCCCTCCGAGGGCCGCAGAGGACCAGAACAAACACTAGAGATGAGAGAAGTGGAAATTCTGCGTGACATTGCTTTTTCACCTTTGGAAAGACTGGTTTTATCTACGCAGAAATGAATAGGACTTTCACTCCAGGGACTTTGCTATGTTTTAAGAGCTTTTCTTGTCCTGATTGTAATGCCATTTGAAAATGGATCCATGCAGTTTTATTTTCTCTCCTTCCATTAGTCCCACCCTTGCCACTGACTGAGCAGCTCCTGTCCCAGGAGCACTGGGGTGAGTCAGGGACAGGGACCTGGAGCA
The DNA here is from genome assembly GCF_947461875.1 of Haliaeetus albicilla. NCBI lineage: Eukaryota > Metazoa > Chordata > Aves > Accipitriformes > Accipitridae > Haliaeetus > Haliaeetus albicilla. The sequence goes on along the minus strand of NC_091508.1, from coordinate 1,776,815 downwards.
AGTCAGAAGACTGGGAGGTTCTTCTAAATACAGATCCCATTTCTTTATGAATTCATGCCATTTGGGGACCATATTAATCTGGCTACCATTCCTCTGTAATTTATATTCAGGCATAATCTTGAACATCTAAAAGGAGAAGTGTTTTATTTTCAAAGGAAAGTGAGCGATGCATAAAACACTATATGTTGACATTTTCTGGATAACATAAAGGGGCTCATTGCTCTGATTCAGGCCCTATTTGCATAATTTTTCTTTCACTTACCACAGGTAAATCATGGTTAAATATTGAAGCATTTATCACCTATGTATTTTCAAGCCAGACTTTATATGAGCATAAAAGAGAGGGACACGCTTTCTCAAGCACATGCATCAAACTGCAAAAATACTTTGGCACTCACCTAGCTCTGCGCTCACAAAATTAAGACCCAGCCCAGCTCCAGGGATAAGCACCTCTCTTTGGAGAAAACTCACCCTAGGATTATTTTTCACAGGACTCCTAAGTGAGGTCCCAAAGCAGAGCTCATGTATGGCTGAAATGATGCATGGACTTACACTGCCATCTGCATAGTGGTGAACTTCCCCCCGAGAACGCTCACAGAAATAAATATCACGTAAAAGAGTATTTGGATGTTCAGTCACCCACACCAGAGCCCCTGCTCTGTCAGCTGACCTGTTGCTATCCAAGTTTATTGCTCTGTAATGTTGAGACATTTAATTTGGCTTAGAATTACTGGCTACATCCTCAGCTAATGGAAATTGAGGTGACTTTACAGCAGATGCTGCCATGGGGACCACATCTTGTTCAAGTTCCTGTTCAGCAACTCTACAATATGTAAATGGTCATCAATTAAAAATATATATATTTTACACAATAGAAGCTTTCAGCCTTTCACAAGTGAAAACATGACAGAATAAAATGTGTCTGTTCTTACACTGTCCACTTTCATTTCAACCCCAAACTGTGACTGAGGGACAAATAAATAAGTGAAAAGGAGAAACGCTACTGGTTGTCACATAACATCAAACATTTTCCATTGCTTCATCCTCCATTTTCCCTTCTGTTGTCCTAATAAATAAAATAATACTTTGGGGATTTAGATTTACAAACAAACCATCTCTGTATTTGGCTATATCTTCTATAGCAACGCAGGAGGAAGGTTCTGTTACTCAATAACTAACTGTACACAGAAAATGCATACAAATTATTGCAGCTGTCGCTATCACAACTTAGGAGTAAATGCAGATGGCATGAAATAATATTCACAAACAGCTAATAGAATTTTAATGGCTTTAGAAAGAAAATAAAATGAAAGACACAGTATTTACTTGTGATATGAAGGGAATTTATAGTGTGCCAGTGCAACTAACGAGTCACTTTGGACCTTGCATTTTCACACATTCAGAAGTGGGCAAGTCCCTGTGGGTTTTATTTATGGGAAGTTTAAATAGCAATCATAATTTGTGAAATATTCAAGGATGCATCTGCATAAAGTATGATGTTCGCATTATGCAAATGTCATGTATGATGAATGAAATGCATCAAATGTCTTGAGGACACCCAGATGTTAAGCCTACCAGGATGCCAGGAAACATGGAAGGAGGTGAAGAACATGATTTCTTCTTGAGTTAATTGATTTTCATGTTCCAGCATCACCTTCTAAATACTTCCAATCAAGAAGCAAGCTACAGCCACAGTTCACTTGTTGTGGTTGTCTTTTTCAATCATCATTCTCACTTTCCTTTTCCCAGCACAGTCCAAGAATCAACACAGCCTTTTAAATGGTTAAGTGAGATCATTTCCATATACACATAGCATTCAAGTGTGAATGCTCACTAGTTAAGGCACTACATTTGGAGCTGTGCTTTCTTTATATTTTTTGTTCTGTGGCCAACGTAACGGGCAGACAGGCCGTGGTACAACTCCCTGTAATGGGCAGTTGTGCACAAGCATAGAGGATGGAGGAATTCCAGTCCCAGCACAAAACAATGGCCCGAGAACCAGAAGGCAGATGGGGCTTTGCAGGGTGGCACAACACTGCCATGGCTTTTCCTTGTAGATTTGGTAGTACAGATCGTAAAGATCCATATGTGCTGAAGAGTGAAATTTATGACAGAGTAAAAGCCTGTCCTATTAAAATGATCAGAAGCTGTGCCTTTGACTTTATTTAGACATTATTTCATCCCCAATACTGAGCACATCCAGAACCATGCCCCCTCACTCTGAACCCCATTATTTTTTGCTGAGCTGTTCACTGTATAGACAACATAATACCAGCAGCCTTTTCTCCCATGTAAAAGGCCTGTGTCACGCAGCTAGGTCCGCCGGATCTGAGGGCTCTGACCTGATGTCCCAGAGCTGGAAGGAATCATCTCTGGTTATCATGAAATTCTGCAGCTGATGGTGCAAATTAATTCTCAGATAAAAGATGGTTCATCTCTTGTACCACACACAAAGCTGACCAACAGAACCAGAAGCTATTCAGGATAAGGGCAAGGGCTCAAATCGTTTTTACTGGTAGAACAGTGATGAATGAATAAATGCTAATTATCATACATATTAGGAAAAATTTCTACTGTTCTTACTTGTCTTTGGGGCAAAGAGACAATGGCCACATTTCTATCCTGTTACTGCTGAAGAAAATAAGTTTTATTTAAATGAACAGCGGCATGTCAGTATAGCTTTTCCATATGGTAGAGGAGGATGAGGCTGCAGCAGGTGGGACACAGAGCAGGTGTTAAACACGTGTTAAGAATTTACACACAATCAGAACCTGGCTTAGACTGTATTCGGTAAAATCATGAACATGCCAACAGTGGGAGCAATCCCACTTTGACCTAGAGGGAACAGATTTGGGGTAAAATCCTTAAAAGTATTCCAGCAGCTGACAAACCAAATCTGTGATTTTTTTCTGGGCATATCCAGAGTGCCGAGCAGCAGTGCTTTGCTGGAGGGCTGCAATCACACCTGTCCACTGATGGGATCAGTCTGATCAGGTACCTCTGTAGAGCATAAAATCCCTTTGCTTTCTAGATCTCAGGTGCTGGCGCAGACTACAACTCTCAGCAGCATCACTGAGATGCTGTTGGTGAGATGTGCTATCCAAAGTTATTTATTTTTTAGCTGAGGCTTCAAATAAAATTGAGTAAGCTCATAATTAAGTTAGAAATGTAAATCTCAGTTAACTTCAACGATGCTGATCTTATTGATATGGCAAATCAGTAACTGTCTTGAAATGACAGATTAAAACTGATAAAAATAATTTTATTATTGAGCACATCATTTGATGTTGTAAAAATGGAATTTGTGAAAGACAGTTAAAATGATGACTATTGAATCTGTTCACAGTGATAGATAGCTTTTAAATGCATGTAACTTGCCCACAATCTGAAATTCAGAATAATTTTTTTAAATGTCCCTAGTAAAGGAACACTCACACATAAATACACATTTTTGTCTGACAGGAAAAGTATTCTACTTTAAATATCAATATATATCCTCATACCTTCTACTCAGTTTAACTTTAGGAGAGTGATGTGTGTGTGCCTGTACTTAACAGCAGACAGCAGGTTATACGTAAGCTGGTTCCCACTTGGCAGTTGTTTAGCCTGAGACTCTTGAAAAGCCCATCAGGACTCTGCAATCCATATGGAAGAGTAGAGTCAAGAATATAATTTTTCTTGCACCAGACGCTATCAGACAAAGTGATTAAAACTACATCAGTCATTTGATGTAATAGGAATACTGCCTCTGGAGTGGATTGCTGCTACAGGATCAATAGCTTCTGTTTTATAACAAAAAACAAATGCTTCGGCTTTGCTTGCAGTTTTTCTAGCAGCGAGGGGCTATTATCCAATGGCTGCACTCAATTCCATTGACATGCGCTCTTAAATGTTATGGATTCCCAAAGAGTTCATGCAAATTCAAGTTACATCTGTCATTAAAACACTCTGCTCAAGTCTCTTTGGGAGTCAGAGCAATCGTGGTTGTGTATGTGTAAAGCGAGCACAGAGTTCCACATCCAATTGTGGCTTCTAAGAGCTTATGTCGCAATCTTTACTCTGCATAAATACCAACCCAGCAGCCAGGTGTGGGAGAGAGCGGATCAGAGGGACCTGCGAACTGATGGTCTGGGTAGGTCCGGGCGGGCTGGCTGCTCAGGTCATGGCTGGCAGACAGACCAACCACTCTGACTCAGTTTCCCCAGCAGCACGGTAGGGACAACGACACTCGTCCATGGTGTCCCTCAGGAAATTGTGGAGATTAGCCGGTTAATGTGTGTTAAGTGCCCCAGAGATAGAATATGCTAAGTAAGTGGAAAGCAGAGTTATTAGCCGATCCCTCACCGCCAGAGCAGGATTGCTCCCCACAGTCCCTTTCTCAGCGCTTTGCTCCATCTGCTCCTGCATGCTCTGATGGAGCCCGACCTCTCCTCACGGGAGAGTGTGATGCAGCCTAATAGACACCACTGCTCAGAAGCCATCTCTGATATTAAACTTCAATATTCTTGACTTAATTTCAGCCCATATTTCCTTGCTCTACCCTCACATTTAGCACTTGCATTTTACTTGTCATTAATAACACATACCAGAATATATAGTGGTAATAACAAAATAGCACATGATATTGTTCTTCCTTTGACCTGGGACTTCCTCGCTCTTTGCTGATTTGTATTGCAGCTCTCCATAATGTATTTCATGTGTGTGAGCGTGAATTTATACTGCAGTGAACTAAGGCACTGGCTTTAATGCATCTCTTTCCCTCACCTCCGAGTGCATGAATCTTCCACCTCCCTGATGCTGCACAGATATTAAACACATTATTCTGGTTTGATTGAATACTAGTGAAATTAAATTTCTTCAGTGACTTACTCTTTTCTGCCGAAGCTGAGCAGGGAATATGCACTCAAGAAAGCAGAGAGGAAAGAGAGGGAAAAAAAGGAGAGGATCAAGCACTGAACTAAAGAGTGACCATTTTCACCTCCATTAGCAGTTTTATGTTAGATATGATAAATTTTAGCTTCAGTGGTGCAAATTCCAACATCTGCTCCATCTCTGCCTCACAGACGTGTTGACAGGTGTAGTCTCCTTTTCAGTATTGCTTGGGAGCTGACAGATGGACTGTCAGCAGTAAATAAAGGGTAAATCCCACCAGCAGTGGCAAGGGGCTCCTGAACTTTTCCTTTGTCTTCACTCATTTGATTTCACATCTCTAGACTCTGTACTCACTGTCTTAACAGCATTTAGCAAGGAATTTCCTTCTCTTTAATCCTTTCTCTCATCTCCCTTGAGAAGATGAAAGCTAAATGATGTTAATCTGCCAAACATTTCTGATCATTAAGAGTGCAGTAGAAATTACCACCCTGACTGGAAATTAATTGCAAAATAAAAGGAGGTTGGAGGGAAATGTCAACACCTGAACGTCATTTCTTCTCACACATTGAAGGACAGCACTCTGCAGGTCTAGAATTCAGCGTACAACCAGAATTGGTCAAACAGGGCATGGACCAGCCCTCTCCAGAGCCAGGCCATCCCATGGTGCTCGCCTCCAGATGCTCAGTCCAGACTACTTGGCAATAAGGACATGCAGCAAAGTCCTAGCACTGCCCCCTTAATTCTGCTCTATTTTAGCATACAAGTATTTGCTGTGATTATGTTGCGACTACACTGACATCTGGTTTTGCCAGTATTTCAGCAAGGCTGAGATGTCACCACCAGCTTCCCTTCCCAGCTTTGTGCCCACAGCCCATTCACTGCCTAGCTTTGGCCCATTTAGTTCAATTATTGTGAAGAGGAACACGTTTTAGGTCCTTTGTGGTAACTTAAGAAAAGCATTTAGGCATGAGATGAAGAAACATTTGTATGAAGAGAGGTGACAAGTATTTTCCTGAGTTGGACCTTTTCAGGTAAGCATCTTTGTGTGTTGAAATATATTGCTATTAAGTCAAAAGGACAGCCACCAAAACCCACAGATCCCTGCACAGGTAAGGATAATACGTGGCTGTCCAGAAAAGGCCAAATCCATGGCTGATGGGATACTGGCAACCAAGATCTTCTGCAATTTTTTGTTTCTCCTTTTAAAAGCTTTGTGTAATTGTCAATAATTAATGCTCAATAATAACTGAAACCATGGGAGACTCATTAATTGTACACCCTCACAAAAACTCCAGCAGACACCCTGCACATTACTTTGTTATTATTTAATGGTAGTGGTACAACGAGGATTTGTGCACAGACACATGACAACAGAGAAGGATGGCTAATATAAAGAAGCGTGGTCCCCCACACTGCAGTTTATCTTCATCATAAACTTGTGACTTGATAGACAACCTTTGTTAAACAGGAATTGTAAATCCAGCAGAAGATGGTTAGAGGGTTACAGATTTAAGTATTTGAAAGTTTGGTTGCTCACAAGGTTTAGTTATAACAAGAATAAAGAAACTCTGGTACTTTTTCTGCACCTGTCAGGAATACAAAAATTCATACTTGAGGAAAAGATCTGAAGCCAGTGGTGAGAATCTCATTTGCTCCTGCGTACTTTTACTTGGGTCTGAATGCACAGAATAAAATAGCAGGAGGCAAATCCTGATTTTTTTATTCCACTGTTATTCATGCAAAACGCCTGCTAATGTCAGCTGGAGCTCTAGGTGAACAAGGGCAGTGCCATGTGTGAATAAACTGATCTAACGCGTCTTTATTCAAAGCTTTCTCTCTACCCCTATCTCCCCAGACAATGAATGAATCTGTCCTCTAAGGGAAAGAAGAAACATCTCTAGGATCTGGTCATTAAAATGCAGAAAAGTTTGTTGCTCCCTAACAGAGCAACTTTTTCTTGGATTTCATAATTTGTCTTCAGCTGCTGTTGATATTTATAATACTTGAGCATTACAAGTAGAAAGAAAGAGAATCCTGGACATTCTCAACAAGAATGAGATTACCCACTGGGAAATAAAAACGTGCAAAAGCCACTTTGCTGTTCTTATTTTTCTGATGAAAGAAGCTAAGCTAAGATATCAAGGAATTTGCTGGCTTTCCTGTTGGATACATCAACAGACTTCCTATATTATAAATCACATTCTGTTGCCTTTTTTTTTTTTTTCACATTAGTTACACAACTCCCTTAGCTTAAGATATTCCGTGCTTATGAAGGTTATGATAACCTGCCTATCTCCTATGAGCAAGACAGTACAAACACATTTTCTAGGTAATACAAACTGTTCTGCATCAAGCAATAATAATAATTCAGGTGGTTCCGCAGAGCAGCAGAGGTACCCGCTCACCCACACAGTGCAGGCACAGCCTGGCTCTAACCCTGCCCATCATGGGCTGGCACAGGGGGACCTGAACTGGCCGGGAGGAGGGAAATAGCAAAAAGCATAGAGCTGGCAGAGAAGTGTCTTGCACATTTTCAAGCCAGGTGAGGGACGGGGAGTCTAGGGGTGTCTAGGGCACTAGGGGTGTTCCAGTGGAGCAGAAGTCAGCATTAAAATCAAGGAGGGGGACTAGCTGAGTCCCTGAGGCCCCCAGGCTCAGCAGAGAGGGACTTCGCCCACATTGGGTGAGGGTCTGGCTGTGTTCTGGCAGACACGCACTGGAGGTCCTGCAGCATCCCCTGTCCTGAACGAGAATTGGCAGATGGTATCATCAAGTGCTGAGGAGTTTATTTGCTCGTGTGGAGCTGTGCATGGGTGATGCTGCTGATCAGACAGCAGCTGCGAACAGGCGCCTGCTCTGCGCTTCAGTCCTGAGCTACTTCTGTGAACACCCAGCAAGCCCACAAATCTGAATCACAGCCTCCTCGAACCTCTTTAATATGAAGGGATTAGGACACAGAGACTGCATTAGCTTTCATATGCACTCACATGTCAAAACCAAACTGATCAGGAATAAAATACTCTGATGTAACTTAGACAAACATTCAGAACGGCTTATAATACATACGGAAATGACAGACCCAGGGAAAAACTGTACCGCATTTGAACTTCAAAGCTTTTTCTCTCCCTTAGTTGCTAGCTGCTTGCCAAGACCTGGTGAGTCCATAGATCTGGGTTTTCTCTGCAAGAGATTGTTACTAGTGCTTAAAACTATTTAGGGAGATGTTGTCTCTGCTGTCATTAGGCTCATTAGGCTGCTTTTCAGCCTGAGAAGCAGCTCTCCAGAGCAAAACTATTTGAACACAAAACTTAGACCAGAAATTCTATAATACTTGGCTTAAAAATATTAATTTGGGGAGTGGGGAGGGAAGTTAATGAATTTCACACTCATGAAGTGCTATCAGATTTTGGTGCCATCTGCTTATGCTTAAGACAGTTTCCAAGGCAGCTTTCCCGTGTTGCGTCAAGCCTGTCCTGGTGAGAGACCATGTACAAGAGAGAGGGGTAACCTCCGTGCTTGGCCTCCCAGGAGAGCCTGTATCAAGCGTTATAGTCTGACGCTGAATATATGTGCAGTCAATTTATAAATAGCAACAGCTTTTAACTACTTTGTTGAAGGAAAGGGTGAAATGAAATAGAATCAGAAAAAAATGGTACATCATGTGGCGGAACAGATTCACACTTTTCTAAAGACAATTTTGCATTTGTTCTGTACTGTATTCATTTACTCTCTATTAATCCCAAAGCATAACAAATTTATAGAGGAATTCACCCACGAGACAGAAAGCAATAGAACAAGCAAAATCCTAGCACCAACATAAGGCGGAAAGAAGCAAGCACATAAGGCAAGTTACTGCACATTTTGGAAGGAAGTAGAATATAATTGCTCTTATTAAGAGACTACTCAGGACAACAGAACCAACTTCCAAAATGGCCATGTGCCACTGCTTGTATAAAGTCACGGGACACCCGCCCTAGCTATTTGTCTGCATCAAAAGACAGAGTATCTCTTTGAACAGAATAAAGCAGCAACTCAGAGGGGAGTCATTTTCTGAATGGTAAGAATTACAACAGTGTACCTCAGAGATCTTCAATGCAAATAGTCACCTCCCCTGACACTGCTCAGCCTGTGAGATCTAACAAGATCACACAGCACAACATGGGCTGAACAGGGGCTCAAGTCCTTTGAAGAGATGCAGCTGAAAACACCAGTCAGATGTCAACAGAAAACCCAGTAACAGCATTTGTAAACTTGCATTTACTGTGATGACTCTGGAATGTAGATGTCTTCTGTTTTGGGAGATTTTTAACATATTTTCCTACAGTTACAACTGATAACGAGATGACATTACACTACATAGTTTGTCTCTATCTGCTTTTGCTTGGGCACATTTCTTTTGCTCTAGTCACTTCATATACACACGTTTTGGCACTCTGCAAGAGTCTGTCTCAGCACTATATTCTGGGTGTTGCACACATGCTACTAAAGGAAGTTTTATACATTCACAGAACAAATGGCAACAAAAGACATAAACATATCCCACTTAACCATTCATTACATCAAATGTCCCTCGAAAGTCAAAGAATCCTGTCTGACCATTCACCCTTCCTTAAGTCCCAAGAAACTTGACCCTTGAGACTATCGAGGCTGTGTAGCTGTTCCAAGTTTAACTTTCAAGTGTCAATGGAGTCCAGTACCGCCCAGTTCAAGAAGTAAAACAGCAATCCTTACCTGAGACAGCTCAGAGCGCAAGGGATTTTGTTAAAAACACAGCCTTGACTCATACAGAAAGGACAAGACAAAGAACTTGTGGTGCCCTGCACCGGTGGGGCACGGGCATTACATGTTATGTCATGTCTTTCATGTATTTTTGGAAGGTAGGAATGAGAATGTCCATTTCTGGAAGAGATGGGAAAGAAGCAACAGCTCTGCAGAGATTTGCTTGAAATTTTGTGCATGATGATTTCACAGACAGCTTTCTGCTGTTGACCCCAGGTGGTACATACACAACTCCTCCAGCACAGAATACACACAAACCTTATCTAGAGACATTAAAGAAAGCTGCTTGACATTGAAAATCAAATTGATTTCTTGCCAAGATTTCACAAGGGCATGTGTGACAGCAAATGACATGCTTAAGCCTTGCAAGAAGAAAATAAACATGTCCAATGCAAAACCCATCAGTTTCTGTGCCAGCTTGAATTATGCACATCTGTACTGATTTGACACCCAGCTTGCTTGGCAGCAGACGCAAAGTGTGTGTTGCCACAAGCTGAAATAGATAAATAGGGTAGAACAGTGCTTTCTGTCTTATATAAGGCTGCAGAGAAAGAAGCTCACAGTTTTAAGGAAATAGCGTCCAGTCTCTTTGTTTCTCATTTTGCTATTCAGTAACAGTTGCTTGGAAAGCTGCTGCTGCCCTTGGACTTTACTTTTTGACTTCTTTTTCCTTTTGTGTTATGTACTGAACAATTAGCCATCAGAAAACTGTTGACTTTCTGCTTTCTTATAACTAGGATAGAATTTCAAGTCAGGTAGAAACAGCCTTTCTCCAAAAAGCCAGCAATTTAGTGTTTAAGGCACTTTGATGGATAAGAAAACCTGAAGCTCACACCCTTGCTCCAAATCTGGCTGAGCAGGCACTTGAACATAAGGCTACCATATCCGGAGTGATCTCCTACCATTAAACGCTAGGCAATTTGGGGGTCCCTCTCACCAAGTGCTTTTTCATTCGCTGGAAATTTGTATTCCTGTGTGAAACAAGGTCAGCTGCCTGAACTCAAGTTTTTAAACAAAAGCAATGGAAACAGAATTGCTTGCTATTGCCCTGCTGTGTGACACAAGGTTTCTTAATTCCTCTGATGTAATTTCTCTTGAATTACTTGTCAAATCAGAGTGTAGACTCTTCAGGCCAAGCATCATCCTTTAACATGAGTGTATGTCATGCCCAGCACATTGGGACCACTGCCTGCTAGGGTGCTATAAATAACACTCCCTATTTCACTACCTGGTGAACAGAAACAAACGTTTCTTTAAGTCCCTGCATACTTCCATCCACCAGAGATTAATGTAACTGCCACCTCCTGCCGTGCATTTTGCTATATTAACATAAAGTTTCTATTGCACAGTAGTTTGATCCATTTGTGTTTATTTAACGCCTGTGTTCTGACAGAAGAAGATGGAGAATCTGCATAATTAATAATGACCCAAGCAATCTCACTTAATGCCTGTTCTGAAACCCCTGACTATCCTTGTTAACTAACGACATCTATAATAGTGTCAGACAGGTAAAAGACTCCTTTGGTCTGCTGAGGTATTATTCACCTGGGATTATCAATGGGTGTTTTTCAGCTCTAGCCATTAGCTGGAATTGCTCAAGTCATTCATAAAACTTCTTTTACTTTTCATGAAGGGAGCACAAAAGCAGGGCTGGAGCAAAAAGCCGTACATCAGGATGAATCTCCTGTTTATATATATTGCCATAGTCCTCCTTTGCCGTCACCAAGGCAGAAAAAGGGATAATAAGATTTCTCCCAATAATAAGCTGTTCTCCCAACAGCTTCGGAAACATCAATGACTCATTAAAGGATCACAACAAGCTGTGCTTGCTGCAGAGGGCTACCTTCGTTCTCAGGACCTCCATCTGCCCCTTCGAAAGAAGACAAACCGATTTGGCTGCCTGCTGGGTCCGGGTGCCTGTCTCTGCGAGGCACTGAAGGAGTGTGCGCGGCATCTCCCGACTTCCAGGGTCCGCTGAGACAAGCCCCGAGTTCAAAGCCCAGTCTGTGTGATCTTAGCCCTGACTGCCCATCAAACCTCTTGCTTTGGCTCAGCTTCCCTTTGAATTAAAAATATTCTGTTGCACAGCAAACTAATCACACTGCCAGCAAGTCTCCAAGCTGTAGCCGGCACGTCAAGAGCAATGCTGCTTTAACTCTTGTCCCAACTTATTATGCAGTGAGCCTTAGCTGCCCTTAAGCGTTTAGTCTGTATCGACACTATTTTTATTTTCATTTACTAGCAGTTTTGAAGGGATTTAAAGACCATGCTCCCCGTGCGTCTTTATCACACAAAATCAAGAAACGGGGAATCTGTGAATTTTAAGGTCAGAAAGCTGAAGGATACCAGGTTTAGCTTTCTGTTTGCTTGAAGGACAGATTCAGTCCAGTCCATCGGAGCAAAAGCTTCACAGGTTTTTCCTCACCAAGATGCTCCCAGCCTGAGCAGATCTTTGGGTGCACGGACGGTGGGTTTGGGCTTCTGACCTCTGTGGCAGCCCAGGCCATCAAGCCTCAGTTATCCCAATCCCGGCTGCAGCCGAAGCGACGTGCACCACTTCTCATCACCTCTCTCACCACTGCCCCAAGCTGAGCGGCTCCCGAAAGCTAAGCCCCACGGCATGGGCAGGCAGGAGCGCAGGCAGGAGCGCAGGCAGGAGTGCCACCCCTGATTTTAAATAGGCAACAGCCCCCTGGCCACAAGGTGCTTTTTAAAGAGGCTGTGGAAGATGTGGGGCTTTGAGTGGGCAAAGGCTTTATTTCCTCCGACAAAGTAAACTTGTAATTCCTAATATCACAACAATGCTGTTTGCCAAATCAGATGAAATGCTTGTAACAGGGGCTAATCAGATTCTACATTAATGAGAGAAAATATGAAGCTAATCAACACCCAGGCAGGTCTCTAGGCTGCAGGCCTATTAAACTTCATAAAAAATTAATGACTGAAAGAGCAAAATCGTTTGTAAGGGGTCTCCAGTGGCAGTGGAAGCGTCTTGAGTACTGTTCACCTCTCATTACACTGAATTAGCCTCACTTTCCAACCCCAAACACCAACCATCGAGCAGCAGTTTCTGCTCAGCCCTCGATAGCTCTGTTTCAAGAGAGCCCTGACATATTTATCCATCCGCCCTCCCTCACACCTTCTGCTTCACTTTTGTGATGGCTTTTTCCATTTTAATTAAGGAAATTTGTACTCCAGCAGCTCCCTGGAAATACCTTTGCTCCTCGAGGTCTGCGGGTGCCCACGGTGAGCAGGGAGGGGGGCTGCTCCATCAGCTGCTAATGAGGGGTGGGGTGGTAACCTGCAAAACAGGGACGAGCTAGTGTAAGAACAGAGAGCGCAAGAAAACCTGCCACCACTCTGCCAGTATTTTTGACATCAAGATATTTTCCTATTTGGAAATGGATTTTCATTTGGAGACATGAATGGTGGAAAGCTGCTTTGTGATGTCTGCAAGATGGCTTTGCAGATGTTGGACTCCTGTCAGAGCTACTGCAGTTTGGTCTCAGTGCTGCCAGTTTCACTGTGCCACCTCTAGCAGGTTATGAATTACTAATAAGATGCAAAAATGTAGATCATAATACAATGAACAGTACAAGAGTGGAAACAAGGCAGGTTCTTCTGGCTTACATCTGTTGAACAAAATGGATACTCCACTGATTTCAGCTGTTCTAGTCAAGTATAAATAAGACAAACTAAACCTGCCTCGTCCAGTCCTTTTTACCCACATGCATTGTTTGAGTTCTCATGTAATTGCAAGGTTGTGCACAACAGATCACTTAAAGTGATCGTCTGTATTCAGTGTTGTGGAGGTAAAACAATCATTTCTTAGATTTTTTGGCTGGGAAAACAAAAGACGATTAGAGCAAATCTTAAATATTTAATGTACTATGTAAATTAGATGTTTGATTACATATCTAGTTCAGTGAAAGAAAAGTAGAGGAGGTACATTAAAAAGTATGAGAAAGACATCTGGAGGATTCAATAATCATTGTTTCAGTACATGTGTCTCAGAAGACCCAGAGGTTTTGATTTGAAATATCTTCATGCCTGAATGGTTGTCAGGGGCGTAGTCCCGGTCCTATTTATAACCTAGTGCAGCTGAATTAAGCACCTCTTGTTTCTTAATCAGGTTACAGGAGACTGTCATTTATGTCTTCAGTATTGAGACGTTTCATTTTCTCTCCTTATGTGGTGTTGCAGTACATTAGTGGGAACTCATTGCCAGTAATGAACCTGCTTTGAGAATGGAAGTCCCACAGCTTATCAAGGCTTAATCTTTGCACATTGCACTAGAGACAAGGCCACGTTCTCTGCTGCCTTGGACTTTGTGAAATCATTTACCTCTGCACAAATAAGTGTATGTTTCTGCCATTTTGGTTTAGCAGCAGCTGAGATCTGCTTTGTTCTCAGCTCGCAATGATGCATGAAGCTGCATGAGATGCAGAGCGATGCAAAGCATGTTTTGCCTGACCCGGTCATACTGAAATCCTATGAATTGCTTCAAGAGCAGCACTGCAGAGCAGTGAGTTACTACAGATTATTAAGGTATTTTGAGCTGTAGGATCCATACTGTGTTCCTATATATTTATATAGGCAAATAAGCTGTGGCTGCAGTTTGAGCAATGCCTGGGTGAGATATGAACCAAACTGGAATCCTGGGTACACCCTTCCTCTTCCTTCCCCTAAAAGGTTTGGGACAAATTCTCGCATGGCAGATGAAAGTTCTCAACCACATAGTTCAGACTTTGGGAGTCCAAAGAGTTGAATTTCATGGCCTAGTACACAGAAGCGAAACAACTTGTCTAAATCAATGGCAAAGACAGATCTAAAATTCATCTTTCCTGACTACCAGCTCAAATTGTCTCCATTTAAAAAAACACGCAAGTCCCTTTGGAGATGCAGGTTTACATTTGTAAGACCTTACTCCTACAGAAGATAAACCCAAGACCAAAAATTATTTGAATGCAAACTATGTAGGTAAAGTGCTGGCAACACGCTTGCTGGCTAAAACTCCAAAGCAGTAAAACTGTTCTTACTGTCTGCATCGTCTGTTCCAGCTCACTCAAACAAAACACTCTGGGATATTCTGCAGCCTTCAGCCTAACTTACCTGAACCCTGCTGGCTCCAAGCTCTGCAGAACAACTGCAGTATCTCATGGTAACTTTTTAAAAAAATAATTTTTGCTTTTTTTTTTTTCTTTGCTGCTTAACATAGGAAAAAGTGATAAAGCGGCTCCTGACTTAAATATAAAGTTGTCATCCACACTGCCAAATTGTCTCACCTTGCAAAAAGTTGCAATATGACAAAAATGCATGACCATCCCAGCAAAAAAAAAGGGCAAGAATAAGTAAAAAGCAACTGGTCTGACACCTGAGGGCTTTTTAGGACTCTTCAAACAACATGATTTTCTTGGACAGTGTGCACGGCAAAACACTGCTATCCCTATGCACACTAATGACCGCCTGTTTGGGAGTGTCAGCTGAGAAGACAAGCTCAAGTGAGGACGATGAAGAGTCAACTCGTGATAATATTTCTCCTATAACTGCTTAGTGGTGCACATGGAAAAGATACTGAGAAGGGTTCTACACTGCCAGTGCTTACATGGTGTCTGTGCATAAAGTGAGACTGGTTTTCAAGAGCTATCAGTCAATTAGCTCTCTTCCAGAATTCAAAGCAAGCAATTACTGGAGATCCTCCCTGATGAAGACTCCAGGGATTTCCCAAACGAGACTGGTGATGCTGTCCTGTCATCTGGCACACACAGCACAAGCTCACTGACTTTCTCTGGTCTGCTGTTCTTTGCATTTCCTGGCTGTCTGTACAACAGGTCTCCACTTGTGCAGTGTGTTGTGTTTGGAAGTTGTAACCCATCATCAGAATTTCCCTGGCTTCTGCAATTCCTTTAGCTTCACTGCTATGTAAAGTTATTATATATCTGTGCCATTGATGTGTTCCTCCAGCACTCATTTACTTTAAAATATTTTGGATATTATTGAGTAACAGAGGTCAGATCCACCTGTCCACTGAAATACCAAGAAACCCCTCCTTTAAAAAAAATGTAACTGATTTATCATCCATTGTAGCTGGACTGACTCTGAGCTTGGGAAGGTGGACGTGCTGGATACAAAAAGAATAGAACAAAGCAGGTGGAAACAGGTGGTAGGAGTTTTTGATGACCACACAAAGAATACAACATCATTAAGAAGATAGATGCAGCTCTTCCTCTAATTTATTATCTACGTTGTCTCTTCCAGGATCACATTGTCTGCAGGACAGAGGAAGGGGCTGTGTGATCTTGCGTGAAGTAAGAAGGCAGGACTGGTGCAAAGAGCTCTGAAAAAAGGAAATAAATCAATTGCTTTTTACCTTGGATTCTTAAATTTTTCAGCAGAGCATATGTGTTGCTGAATCTCATCTTGTTACTAATATTCAGTTAGAATGCAATAAGTGAAATCAGCTCATTAGAAATCCAGGCAATGTATTCATGTGTTTTTTTCTTCTCTTTTGGGAATCCTCTCCTGTGTAAATAAGATCCATAATAACCCTTCCCCACATTTTACACATGCACGCTGCTTTTCAGCCATAAATGTCACAGTGCTAGCATAATTATCCCCATTTTCCAGAAGAAAAAAAGAAGCACAGAAGGGTCTGATCCACAAATATTAGATGTGACAGCTAAATTTGGATGCCCATGTAGAGTGCAATTTTCAGTCCTACCACCACCTCCTCGGAAACAAGGAATTGCTCAGGCAATAGCATCAAAACACCCAATGTCTACAGTTAGGCTCAGATTTCCAGACTAACTCGGAAGATTGTTTACATTTGGATGCTCCTGCTTTTGAAAAAACTAAAACTTATTTTTGTATCTGAAGGGGGATCTGGGTTCTTCGGAAGATCTGATCTTCATCTTGTGGAGATCCTGGCACACGTACTCTCAGAAATAAAACACTGAAAGGAGACCCAGTTCTTGGAAAACTGGATTGCAAGGTATTTTCTATGGTCTGAGTACAGCAGGTTTGGGACAAAGGCTCTCAACTTGCAGAAGCCTTAGAAAGATGTTTTAAACCATAACTGTTTCAGGGAGCCATTATGTGTGCATATGAAAGGGAGTTTTATCTTGTATTTCGGCACTGACTTAAGTCCATCAGCTCCTACTTGGCACACTCAAGCATTCACACTGCACAAACAGACCGTTTAAATGCAAAGTGCGTTCTCAGGATACACCAGCCACTGCAGCAAATTAAAGCCGCTTAAATGCTGCTGTGACCTGAGTTAGTTCCTTACGTGCTGCTAAACACCACGGCCAAGGCCAGGCTGGGGTCAGCAGCCCCAGTGCTCCCAGCTCCCACCGCTGAACCTGCCTGTGTTGCCATCTCCCCTTTGCAACTGGGAGAGGCCGAGCCAGAGGCTGGGCAGAAAGGCTGGAGCATGGATGAAAACCAGGCTTCTGGGAAGACAGAGTGACCAAAACACAAATCCTGCACAGGGAAATCTGATGAGGTGTTTTTTAAAAAAACACCTAGAGCACAGATGACAGAGAAGACAAAGGCGGTAAGACCCTACAGAGCCCATAAACTACTCAGCAAGATACAATCCCTCTGTGCTCCATCTATCCCTCAAGGACCTACCAATTTTCAGCTGACAGTGCCATAGATTTAGCTCAATTTAATTTCTGAATTTACACAAAGACACTGTAAGTGATTGTGATTTTGCAGTGGAAAAATAGTGTCTCACTGTATCTAACCCTCTGAGTATTTTTAATCTTTAAATCAATAAAATCCATTAAACAAATTGCTCTCCCCCCCTTCTCTGTGCATCCTATCCAAACCGAACAGTTTTGCCATTATTTATTTATTTTGAAGCATGTTTCACAGCTCTGATGATGGATTGAGCACTTCTGCTGGTGCAGTTCAGCTGTCGAAGGGTTGCAGCAAAATCACAGCTTCAAACTTTGAATGGAAACAAATGGCCTGTAAATGCAGTGCTTGAGAGGAAAAGACACTCCACAAAAAGCCTGAAATGTTTATAGATTTTAGGCTTCATGCTCTGTATGTGCAAATCAGAAGTAATGATTAAAAACAGCTCTTCTCTTTGGAAAGGTTAAGTGTCTCATCTCATACAAAGGAACTCTGTGTACCAGCACTCTTAAATCCTGGAGTGAGATCAAGTGCGTGTAGTCTTGATAGCAGAATATTTAGTGATAAAGAATGAATATCAGGGACGATTGAAAATATGGAGAGCAGGCAGATGTGCTGCAGCACTCGGAACTGTGTTGACAAGACTCAGTCGGAAAATCACCAATTCACCCAATAGAGAACACAAAACCCCAGAAAAATAGTTGGAGATTCATGTGTTTAGGTGAGGGTGTATCTTTACCATGCCGGGGAGATAAAGGGATGAAAACATTTCCCACCCCCTCTCTCAAGGAATTCCTGCTCAGTCTGGGTATGAACGAATAAACAGGCAAAACCTCTTGGAAAACTACATGTTAATGTAACAGTGGTCACAGACTTCGTTTTTCTCGGGTTTTGGAAAGCAGCAAGGGCCCCTTCATTTTTCAAGGCTAGGGTGAAGATCAGGGATGGCTTTCTCAGATACAGCCTTCAGAGCCAGGCTTATTGATGAACTTTGCCCAATCTTAAGAGGTTAACAAATTAGGAACTGAATTATTTCATTATATAGTTCAAAAGGACTCTGGGTCTAGGACACACAGTCTGATCTTACTGAAACTGCAGAAAGACACTATGCAGAAGTTTAGGTCTGGAAGCAGTAAGAGGTTTTTCTCTCTCTGTATCAGCCCATTTCACATTCAGCAAACAATGAACTGGGTAGAGCACTGTGTGTCTAGTGAGAAATATTTTTCTTACTGGTCTGTTGGAGCTAATGAGAGAGTTTTCTAAATTAAGTCTCTAAACATGACATTAAGGAGAATGGGGAGGAGAGTAAAGGGGCTGGCAAGAGTCCATAATTAATTTTCTGACATTTGGAGAACTGTGACATTGGGTCTTATCTGTCTGTGATGAAATACTCCACAGCCCTAAGGCAACTGATAGTATTTAACCAGTCTTCTGATATCCAGACAAATAACAACTTATTATGTCTCAGACTCAACAGAAGGACAAAAAAAAAAAAAAAAAAAAAAAAGTCAAGGGCTTAAAATTAAAGCATGGAAGTATTGTTATGACTGAGCTTCTCAAGCAATAAAAATCCTTTTTTTGGCATATTGGCATTACAAAAGGCAGGGTTAAAATGTTAAGTTCTGGCTCGTTTACAGGCCAGCACTCCATGTCTCCTGTTTCGGATGGTATGGCTATGTAAGAAGAGATGCTCTGTTGGCATGAGAAGGAGGAAGGGATGGGAAGGAAGCTTGAGCTGCTGAGGAATCTGAAGAATCAGCAACAGAGTGTAGAGCCTGGGGCTCTGGATCACTGATGTTTGCTGCTGGGAGAGGAACTTGTTTCTGTTGACTGCATTTAGGGTCATCTGAAAATGAACCCAAAGAAGGGCACTAGCCAAGCAGACCTCTCCATAGCTGCATATCCAGCATTCACTGCAGAGATTGCACACATGCGGTACCTGGCCATGCCACTTAATTTTTCTGTTTCCCAGTAAGAGGGGAGTTAAGAGGATAATGCTTTCTTTGTCAGTCATGTCTATACAGATTATGAACTCTTTGAGAGCGGATCTTCTCTTAATGAGTTTAACACAAAGGCATCTTGCGCCAACAGCAATGCTGAACCACATAGGAACTGTTTGGGTTCCTATTTAATGGAAAAAAAAAAATAAAGAAAGTGGCAAGTGCCAAGAGCTCGTAATTGGTAGCTACGTGCAGTCAAAACTCAATGAGTACCGGCGACCAAAGCAACCTACGGGAAATTTTCCGCCTCTGACCACAGGACAGCTGCCAACATACCAGAAATAAGAAGAGGTTTTGTGAAGGATCCTTCATTTTGACTTCCTGAACATGCAAAAAGCAGAAAATCTAGCAGTACAGTGAAACCATTTAAACAGTGTTTAGCAAGATAATTGCAGCAGCTAATTGCCAAATAATAATAATAATAAAACATCTTGAAGTTTGTTAATGGATGGGTTGAAATACTGTAATTCTTAACAGATAGCAATTAATACAGGCTTGAGTATCCAATAAATTAAGAGACCTCATCTATTCTGTACTAGAACCACATGATGACATATTATATGATGACAGCTCCAGCTTAGAAATCAGATATGTCTGGAATTCTTTTATTTTTATGGGGACAGACAGACATTCTCTAGTGGAAGCTAAATGACGTTAAAGCCCTTCTGTAAACAGTTTGCAATCCCTGTATTCATTAAAGTCAAAAGAAATTGTGCTGTTAATCAAGTCTTCATTTTAAAAGGATCAGAACTAGACCTGTCCTATAGCCCTCTCTCTCTCCCCACTTTTCCAATAATCACAGATCAAGCTTGTGTAAATTAAAGCCTAAATTTGGCTTTCTGTTTAATTTAGTTCTGTTCAGCTCTGGCCTTTTAGCCACAGTATCATTTGCCAAGTGTGACCAGGAAATTTGAGAGTAAATTTTTGCTGGTTTTCCTTTGGTCCATGATGCAGGGTATAAAGCTTTCCTTCTCACAAAGTTCTATTTGCATAAAATATATATATTTGCTTGTACCATCTGAAGCTGACAGCATGTGAGCACTCTCCACACTCTGAAATAATTTTATTCCAAACTGAAAATCATGAATATCTCAGGGGGTGAGGGATGTTTGGTTTTCAAGGCCATTGTTTCAGGCAGTATCATGTAGCTTCTTCACTGTGAAGCAAATTCTAAAAGCAGGCTATTATAAGTTACATATTTCTGAAATTTCTCAGTCTTGGGGTCCTCGACATCACAATGTGTTACACCTGACATGATCTCACATGGCACACCACTTAAAAACATTTGAACAAGGTTCTTTTTTCACTTTAAAGATGGAGTGTGAGATTTTCTTTCTTCAAAGAGAAGAATGTAGCTACAGAAATTGTGCATGGACAAAGCACTGAAGGAAAGCATCAGTCCTTGAATTACAAAGAGCAGTGCCGTGCCATCAGGACTGGGTTCTGTTTCACTCTCTGCAGCACACACACATATGCCTTCCCCCCAAGATGCAGAATGAACCGTCAAAACCATCTGAAACCAAGGAAAGTCTATGAATGAGTTTGGAACTGTCACTACTATCATTTCTCTACTGTCACTGATCTAAAAATGAGTATTTTCATAATGAAGCCAAAGTATGGTTGTAATTTGTTAATAGCTGGGAGTAGAAGTTTGGCCCTTGCTCTGTACTGGCGCTAAAAAGCGGCCTCTGTAACCTCAGGCCTACGCTGCTGCCTCTGAGCACCATCAAGGCCAAGAACCAGTACATTACTGGTTCTGGAAGGCAGTATTCCTAACTGCTCTTGCTTGGGCCTTCTTGGCTCAGATGGTCCATTTAGTTTTTTGAAAATGTTTCCATTTTAATATGAGGGGACCAGCAAAGAATGCACATTGGAGGGATGCAGCTGGTCCTCAGGTTGCAGTGACAGCCAGACCTTCGCTCTTGAAATGTCTTCAGCATATTTTCATCCTCTTGGTCATCCACATTTTAAATGTCTCATTTGAGCTGCTCCAAGTTATAACCTCAAACATGCCTGTGTTTGACAAGAATCTAAATCTAATCTCCAAAACACCTAAAATACTAGGCAGTATTAAGTTGTTGGGGTTTTTTAATTAAAAAAACAGTGCAGCATGGAAAGAGATTTTCGAAGAGATAGTCTTTCTCTGAAAGGTTAGAGCAAGCTCAGTTGGGCTCAGTTGCTGCCACTCTCTGAAATTAAAGATTAAATTTAGCCAAAAAAGGGAAGCGGTGTCTTCCATCAGTGAGCATTCAATTGCAGTGACATAACAATGCCACAAGAGCAATTTAATTCTTGGCATATTTAGAGGTGGCATTAGGGAGTCTACCAAGGTAGCAATTTTCTAGATAATCAACTTAATGTCTTCATTCTAAGTGCATTTATATGTGTAAGTTAATTAGGGGAGTTAATTTTCACAAATGGCAGAAAATCTGCATTTTCCAGTAAGCTTTGTTTCATGCCAGTTCATGATTCAAGGTAGCTGAGAAAGATAACCTGACATTCCTATCTATTACAATAACCAGCCTGCATCATGAGCAGACTTCATTTGTCAGTCTGACAGATGCACTGATGGGTTTCTGGTGCTCAAACTGCCGAATCCAAGTACTCGCTGGGGGCAAAAGGACAACTTTCCCTACACCAGATTGCATAGTTGTAGAGAGTACTAATCACAGCCCCTAAAAGACTGCAGCATCCATCCGCATTACTTAGCATGGTGAAAGGGTAAAGAGAAACTTTCACTGGTGAAAATAAGAAAATGGAAATAGAAGCTAAGTGACCTTATTTCTTTTCATGTCATTTCAAACCAGTTAAGTGTGCCGTGTTTCTGCAAGACCAGTGCAAATCACTAGGGAACCAGGATGAATATGGATCAAAATTACTGGCAGTAAATATGGAAATGCAGAAATGCATCTCAAAGGGTGGCAAAATGTCTCCATTGCTTAAACAGAAGTTCCCCACCGCAACCCCATTACAGGACGCTGTGCTATAGGGAAAAATGCTAGAAAGTAACTCAGTGGATGACTTCACAATTGTCTCAAACCTTTATGCTAAAATTCTGTAAAAAGGATAAAAGCAGACAGTGATATCTGGCCTCAGTGAAGCAAAAGGGAATTTTACCACATGCTTTAAAAAGCCTAGAATTTCAAACAGAGTCTGTAAAAGTTAAATTGCTCTGAATAGCCATGCTGTATCTCCAAATTTAGCAGGGCTATCTGAGTCCACAGCAAGTGCACATGTATTAAAATAATGACTACTTTCCTCTTTTTAAAAGTGTTAATGCCTTGGGTTGAAAAAAGAAAGTACTTTTGTTGATTGCTTTTATACATATCCCTCTGAGGAGCTCTCGGCACCACTCTCTCCTGTCCTCCTTTCTGCTGGGCTTCCATGTATTTTCCTCCATGTGCCCCCTCCAGCCCCATTTTCATATTCATTTTTAGGTTACTGAGTACAAGCCAACTCAGAGCAAAGACAGAGGGCATATGACAACAGGGCCATTGGCACTTTAGATATTACTATTAGAGCAAATATGGCTTTTAAAGCACAACTTAAACATGAGCCATTTTCTACCACTGGTGTTGGGCCAAAAATTCACTTCTCTGCTCCCCAAATCCATCTACCCAAATAGGCTGAAACCTGGAGTAGGGAGGAAGGAGTTTGCTCTTCGTGCACCAGATGAAAGATGCAAACGTGCAAACTCACACAAAGGCAGGAGGAAGCAGGGAGAAAAAATTTATTTCTCACTGGTTTGCGTGAATGGAGACTGCTGGTCTCTACACGGCAGTACAGACATGCCGGATTTTGTGTTGTGACATGCTGATCTGCCATTATGTTTTGTGGAGGCAATAGTGGAAGAAAGGAACATATGGAAACTTTGATTTCCACATTTACACTACTCCTGCTATCATGGTTTTACATCCAACTATTCAACATGAAATTTAATTATCTTCTAAGCATTTATAATCCACCCATCACTGCAGTACCCAGGTGCCAAACACAACAATTAAAAAGAATGATTGCTTCCCATGAAAGGGCCAATTTCCTGGTTCTTCTCATGAGGAACGGTTCTTGCCACATGTACAGGAGGGTAAGGATTTACAGGAAGGGAGCTTTGCTGGCATGCAAATACAGGTGACCCAGGAACATCATCAGCTCAGCGCAACATATTTAATGTAGAGAGATGATGGAAAAGGGTCTGCACCCAGAAAGCAAACATTTCCTTGGAAAAAGAATGTGTAATGTACTTACTGCAAACTGCTAGTAAAATGTTTTTAACTTACTTGCACACACATGTTGAGCTGCCCCACTACCATCTTATGACAGACGCCAACACCTGTAACAGAAGAAAAGACAATAACTTTAGATTTTGCTGAATCTTATAGGGGACAATTTCATGTGCTTTGGCAACTTAAAAAACCTCATATATTTGCCTTGTAATTAGTGAGCTACTGCCTGTGCGCAGTAACAGCCTTATGGATTTGGGGAGGAAGAGTCTGGGCAGAAAGCAAGCAGCAGAGCAGGCAGCACCTGATTTTAAAGAAATTATTACATCTTAAGGTGATCAATTGGCCGTTGCCTCAGACAGGCTGGAGGAGAGGAATGGGAGCTGGCACAGCAGCCAGATGAACTGCAGTTAGCACAGCTTTCCAAACCCTCCTACCCCTTCGGTTTTTCTAACATGGTTTCCAATCAGCAAAATGGAAACCATGACAAGAGGGGAAATAAAAGCAAAAGCCTGACACATTCAGCAAGAGACTGTGAGCTACTGCTTTCTTACAGTGATGTAAAACAGGAGGAATTGAAGTACAGTACTTAGGCTATTTCATATATGAAATAAACATTTTTAAAGCTATCTATTAACCTATGTTAGCCTTCAATTAGATCAGTAATGCTTTGAGGGAAGAACTGTTTCTGATGTATGCTTATACTGAATAATGAAAGATTAGCCCCCAGGTACTACAGCCCTATCAATAATAAACATTATTACTAAATAATAGCAATGAAGACTTGGAGTTAATATTTAAAATGGGCATGAAACCAAGAGCATGCCCAAGCACATTTCACGCTTATTTTAATTGCCACAAGACAAATAGAATGAGGATGGATGTTCATTCAAAATGGTGTGATTCTGTTTTGCTGAAGCACTCAGATTTTAGTTTGCTATTGTCAAGCCTATTTGGAGTAAATTGTGGGTAGAATTGCAATGAGAGATGTAGTTGCCTAGCAAAGGTCTAAGATTTCCATTTAAAATTAATGTGAACTGTTTCTCTGAATCTGACATATGGGCTTTGAGAACCCCTGCCAAGATGTCAAGAGCTAGAATGCTCTCCTACTAACTCCGAAAAAATGCTGGAGGCAACTTTTTCCTGGTATTTTGGCATTTGGCTCAAATGCAAAACAAAGAGACACAGAAACCCTCCTGCAGTGGAGCTGCGCAACTCGGTCAATTTATGGAGTCAGAAATAACGTGATTGCTCAGATGAAACATCAGCTCTGCTCCCTCCTAGACCAGCAACTGAACCTGCCCTCAGGGTGTCCACCTCAGAGAGGTGGTTTGGGGAGGCTTCTCATCCTCTGCCCTCCAGCGATCCCATCCACCAGGGTAACATGCCCGTATCACCTCCAGCGCAATAATGCTATCAGGAAAGCTCCTTGTCCCTTCAGATCAGTGAATTGGAGACTCAGTCGCGCTGAAAGCCCTTTGACGTTCCACAAAGGCAAGCAGTCAATAGCTTATTTGAGCAAACTAAGCCCCTGTCTGAGGGATGGTGGTCAGAGACCATCAGACAGATCAGAGTGGCACACATGCCACCAGAGCTTTTGGCTCTTCTGAAATTCAGACCACGCTTATTACCTTACTCTGTGCCCAGCAAAGAAAAGAGAAATGATTGCTGTGGTCATGTGACAGATGCATGGTCTGCGGTTAACGTGTTGGCATAAAACTGGTGCCAAAAGGAGATTTGGGAAGTGCTCAATTCTTACAGGAATGGCAGCCATGAAGTACCTCATGGGGCAGATAGATGGAGGAAAATTATATTCCCATTTAATCCCTTTCCAAACCTCTCAGCTATTTCAAAGGCTTTTTATTATGACCCTTTGGAGCCCCCAAGTTTTGCTCTGAACATGGGCTTGGCTGCTAGGTGACACTCTCCTGAACCAAGCAAGCTGGTGTGGTCCCCAGTCAGGTCCCCCTGCAGCTGCCACTCTGCATCACTGCTCCCACCATCATTCTAAATCCTTCATCCTGCTCCACCCTGGGCCCCTGGGCACAGCAAAGGCCTTTTCAAATCCTCCAACTCCCCATCTCCCTGATTTACCTCCCCCTCCATCAGATCAGCTTCTGATCTAGACTTTCTTGGATACCCAAGCTTGCTCAACACTTAGGAAAGTTCATTTCCCTTTAAATAAATTCCCCTTCTACTCTACTAAAAAGAATACACACTTCTTCCCTTTGGTTTATTTTCTTCTTCTTCTTTTTTTTTTCCACATTTCCCAAATTACACCCTTTCTAGTAAGTGTGAAACTCTTTACAGTGAAACACAGTGGCAACAAGGCTGAAATCTGCCAAGGGTTATACAGAATCAAAGATTAAACTGTCTCAGAAGGCAGTGTGGGAAAGGGGAACTGCAGAGGAGGGGGGGAAAGGAGAAAATAAGAGTCAAGGTGTATGGGGGATAAACAATTAGCTCTAAAATGCAAGAAAAAAGATAAAGATAGTAAAAATGGCTCCAGAAAGACAAATGAATGCTCAGCTTCCCACACCATCTTTAGGATGCTGAAGAAAGCTCACTGACAAATGAGAAAAGATGGTCTCTGGATGAAGAAACAGCACAGGCCGCTGTGTGCTGCTTCCCCCGTCCCTAAACACCATCATTTCCCCTGGAGTTTTTGGACAAAGACTTAATACGCATTCCTGGCTGGAGAGGCACACTAGTCAGCTGTGCAAGGAGACGGGCAACTTTGTACAATTGCAGCTACAAACAGAATCCCTGGTGTAGATTCTAAACTATTTGGGACAAAAATCTCCTTTCATTATATTCTCTATGAACGCAGCCTGACCTGGCCCTAATGTTCAGAGTAACCTTCCCAGTACAAGAGCAGCAAAAACTAGCATAAGTCGTCTAGTTTCCAGCCATTCCTTCTTTTGAAATGCAAACATTGCCTTTCACAGCTGAATCCATTGTAGAAGTGGGAGGGGAGAGAAAACTTAAATAAGCAGAAAGACGAATCACAAGAAGAAAATCCCAGTAATGCTTCTCCTGTGTCGGCTGGATGCAGTACACCTTCCAAAACAACACTGTTCCTTCCCTGTCCTGACAGCAGGGCTGAGCACAGCCTTTATAAACAGCAATGCAAGGGCACAAGTCCTGGAGAAGGAAAATTATGAGGAGCTTCATATTCCTGTAAGACAGGATAGCGTCTAACATGGGATTTCTTTTGCTGCAGTTTGACTCCTGCAGGAAGAGATGGTGCTGAGCCATCAGTTCTCACGTCAGTGTCAGCCACGGGCTTCCCAAACCCTCCGCATTTGTTCCCTTATCTTCTGCTCAAAGCCACACTTTATGGCAGTAACACTGCCATTGATAGGTGCAATATAAATGGGTTTCTATACAAGGCTTGTTGTCACTTTAAGTGTATCTTAATTACACTGTGTAGTTCTGGGACCAAATTCCCTGGCTTTCAGATAGATACGTGCAGCCGAGTGACACAAGACACTGTACCGGAGACAACATTCCCCACAGAGAGACACAGCCTGTTCTGGCCACCCCAGGAAAATATTTTCCTGTAATGAAAATAGTCTGGAAGAAGAAACAAACCATGTACACACACAAAGATGTTAGCTTTTTTTGTTTAATCTGACTTGGAATATGTTGAATTGGTTCATTGTTTGCAGAGGAATCTGAGCAGAATTAATGATTCGCGCAGGCAGGAAGAGGCACTGTTTTGCAAATGCAGTGGCCAGACATTCTCCAAGATCTGTAATCTAATTTAGCTTGGAGAGTTAATGATTTTAATGATTTGTTGTGATCTCAAAACAACTGTTAGGAGATAAATCTACATCATTAAACCTATTATGGTGTTTTGCTTCATTTAGCAAATGGTGTTTTTTTGTTCAGAAGACGCCCACATTTTAAACAAGCAGAGAGGTCAGCTGCTGATGGTAAGGAACAATTTATTCCCAGCTCCCTCGGAGACTGAAATGAAAGGTGTCCTTGGGAAAAAAAATAATTCTTCACAAATGTTATTGACTATTTTATAAACAGAAAGCTTTGCTTGTGCTGTGATGTGTGTCATTGTGTGAGTGTCTGTTACAAAGCAGACAAGATTTCTGAAAACAGCCACCAAGCTGATGGTTCAGGATCACTTGGTTTAAACTCCGGTTACTTCTCAAGGAATCACAGGGGGCTGCCGAGCTCCGGGAGCAGAGCTCACTGATGCTCGCTTTAAGTTTAAGGCAGTCAAAGAGCAATAGCAAGAGAAAGATGTCAACATTGAGAAGCTTTTTAGCAGCTGTTTAGCTCTGGATGGGGTGTTTCATTTCCAATTTTGGAAAAACAGGTCCATGTCCCAAAGCATGGCAGGCGATGAGCTGTCCTCTTGCAGGACATCTCCATTGAGAAAGCGAAGCACCACTGACAGAGCCCACGTCCTCCAGCTGTCATTCCAGCACCTCCCTTCTGCCCTCCACCTCTCCTGCGCACCAAGACCCAGTTCAGGAAGGAAAAGTTTATGTAAGACTGATAGAAGGTTTAGCCCATGAAACGTGTGTTTAATTCTCTTGAGATTGACTAATCACACTGTCATTCTCTTATAAATGTACAATCCTTCTGTGCGCACAATCAAACAATAACGACTGCCTGACACCACAGACATGAATGAATTGACTTGCATCACCTGTTACATTTTTCACATAATCAGGGACAAAGTTTATGATGAAGCAAGGGTGAAGAAATGAAGCTCTGAGAAGTAATTTCAGCTACACAAGGAAGATGAAGAGAGCGTGCTTACAAAGTCAGGAGTGGGCGTCCAGCCACGGTGGTGTCCCAGCACATTGAGATGCTGCTGCAGCTCCACTAAAGGGATGGATTTCGACTACAGTTTCATTG